>NC_090443.1:290234593-290545584 GCF_031143425.1 Pleurodeles waltl | reverse complement strand
TTTATCGGGAGACTTGGGGGAACGCTGGGTGGAAGGAAATTTGTGGCTCCTCTCAGATTCCAGAACTTTCTGTCACCGAAATGTGAGGAAAACTTGTTTTTTTAGCCACTTTTTGAGATTTGCAAAGGATTCTGGGTAACAGAACCTGGTCCGAGCCCCGCAAGTCACCCCTCCTTGGATTCCCCTAGGTCTCTAGTTTTCAGAAATGCACAGCTTTGGTTGATTTCCCTAGGTGCCGGCTGAGCTAGAGGCCAAAATCTACAGGTAGGCACTTCGCAAAAAACACCTCTGTTTTCTTCCAAAAATTTGGATGTGTCCACGTTGCGCTTTGGGGCGTTTCCTGTCGCGGGCGCTAGGCCTACCCACACAAGTGAGGTATCATTTTTATCGGGAGACTTGGGGGAACATAGAATAGCAAAATAAGTGTTATTGCCCCTTATCTTTCTCTACATTTTTTCCTTCCAAATATAAGAGAGTGTGTAAAAAAGACGTCTATTTGAGAAATGCCCTGCAATTCACATGCTAGTATGGGCACCTCAGAATTCAGCGATGTGCAAATAACCAGTGCTCCTCAAAACCTTATCTTGATCCCATTTTGGAAATGCAAAGGTTTTCTTGATACCTCTTTTTCACTCCTCATATTTCAGCAAATTAATTGCTGTATACCCAGTATAGAATGAAAACCAACTGCAGGGTGCAGCTCATTTATTGGCTCATGGTACCTAGGGTTCTTGATGAACCTACAAGCCCTTTATATCCCCGCAACCAGAAGAGTCCAGCAGACAAAACGGTATATTGCTTTCAGAAATCTGACATCGCAGGAAAAAGTTACAGAGTAAAACATAAAGAAAAATGACTGTTGTTTTCAGCTCAATTTCAATATTTTTTTATTTCAGCTGTTATTTTCTGTAGGAAAACCTTGTAGGATCTACACAAATGACCCCTTGCTGAATTCAGAATTTTGACTAGTTTTCAGAAATGTTTAGCATTCCGGGATCCAGCATTGGTTTCACACCCATTCCTGTCACTAACTGGAAGGAGGCTGAAAGCACCAAATATAGTAAAAATGGGGTATGTCCCAGTAAAATGCCAAATTTGGGTTGAAAAATGTGGTTTTCTGATTCAAGTCTGCCCGTTCCTGAAACGTGGGAAGATAGTGATTTCAGCACCAGAAACCCTTTGTTGATGGCATTTTCAGGGAAAAAAACACAAGCCTTCTTCGGCGGCCCTTTTTTCCCATTTTTTTGGAAAAAACAAAATTTTCACTGTATTTTGGCTATTTTCTTGGTCTCCTCCAAGGGAAACCACAAACTCTGGGTACCATTAGAATCCCTAGGATGTTGGAAAAAAAGGACGCAAATTTGGCATGGTTAGCTTATGTGGACAAAAAGTTATGAAGCCCTAAGCGCGAACTACCCCAAATAGCCAAAAAAGGACTCAGCACTGGGGGGGAAAAGGCCCAGCAGCTAAGGGGTTAAGGAGTTGCACTCAGGGAGCTATGCCAGAATTAGATGGGGGACGCAAGGAGCACTAACAGGCGAGATTGCTGTATGCAGAGGAGTCAGACAGGGATATGTGTTTGCCCCTACTCTATTTTTACTGTTTATCAACGCCTGTAACCCCCACCTAATGGATTGTGACAGTGATGCCCCCAAGCTTGTGGTAGAAAGGGTACTGTGTCTGCTCTTTGTAGATGATACTCTGCTATTATCACAAACTGCCTCCGGCGTAACTAAATTGTTAGATAAGTTCACATGCTTTTGTAAAGACTATAGTTTGGAAATAAATTCTTCCAAAACCAAGTATATGGTGCTTGGTGACCCCAAACAAAAAGCTAGGAAATAAATACATGTATATATATTGTAATCTAAACGATCTGGAGAAAGCTTAAAACTCGTTTTTGAAAATGCTATTAAAAATTCCTGCCAGCTCTCCAACCTTGCCCATTCGGTTGAATCTAAACCTTTACTCTATCTCACATATCGCCGCCTTACGGCCATTGATTTACTAGCTTAGGCTATGGTCCTCGGATATTTTTGGCCCATATAGAGCCGGGCTTAGTACCTTAGTGAGCACGCAAGCCCTAAAAAGGGTTAGGTGGTGTAAATATGTGAAAGAATCTCTCTTCGCTCTTGGATTGAGCAGTTTCTGGTTGGATCCTGCACATCTCCCAAAAAATGCTGTTCAGCTTGTGAAGGATGCATATTGGTTGAAAGTCTTTTTTTTTTTTATAAATATTTTTATTAACATTTGCCATTTACAGGTTGCATTCTTTACTATATGTATGTACAGTTTCAGACATTATTTGTGCTTCTTCATCATTATTCTTTTTTTTTTCCCCCTCTTTTTTTTTTTTTTTCCTTTTCAGCATGCGTCATTGTTATTCGCTTCATTTATGTTCGACGTCTTATTCTGCATTCAGTTTAGTGAGGTGTAGTCATTGATTGGTCCTTACTATTATCCTGTCGGCTTATCTAAACTTAAACATGAACCTAAACTTTCTGGTGCCATTTTCCCAAATGTTTTTTTATGTGGGTGCGGTTTAGAGCATTGTCTTATATCATCCTGCTCTTGATTAATTCTTACCCTTTCTATTGACAAGTTGGGTCATTTACTATTCAATGGTCTCTTCTTGCTATGTCTTATTTCACTTGCCAGTTGCTAATCTGAGCCTTCTGTGTCCTTGTTTTCTTCCATTACTTCGCTTCTCCAATTTGACAATATCTCTTCCCAGGCCTGGGCTATTGGTTTTTGACGCAACCCTCTTGCTTCCTCGCTCTTCAGGGCCTGTAATTCAGCCCTCGCCCAACTCTCTACATCCCACCTCCACTCCGTTATTACTGGGGCCTTAGTTGATTTCCAGCCTGCTGCTATTAGCCGCCTATATAGTGCTAGCGCAGTATCTATGTACCGCTCCTGCACTTTCTAGATTTTGAGGTCTTGTTTCAGGCCTACCAAGCATATCGCCGGGGTCTGTGGGATTGGGCATCCCACTAGCTTCTCTAGGCCATTTGTCACCAGTCCCCATCCAGTTTGGATCTCTGGGCACTGCCATACCATATGGTCTAGATCGGCACTCACCACACCACATCTGGTGCATTCCGCCGGGGTGCCCCCATATATACGGGTTAAGCGCTGTGGGGTGAGATATGTCCTATGAGTGTAGTTATACTGGTTATATCTTAAACGGGTATTTCTCGATACTTTCTTTGGGTACGCCAGTATTTTCCTCCACTCCCAGTCTGTGAGGTCTTTTCCGAGTGTTCTTTCCCATTTATCTCTCAATCGTCTCAATTGGTCTAATGTGCCTTCAATTTGTGTTTTGTATAGCTTGGTGATTTGGTGGGCTTCTGTCCCTATTGTCAGTAGTTGGTGTAACATGCAGTGCGTGGCGGGTTCTGCGTTAACCGTTTCCCAGTGTTCTTGTATAATATGGGTTAGTCTTTGGTGCACTAGGAACTGACCTCTGGAAACCCCTTTTTTTTCTACTAACTCGGTGAATGAGCTCAGTACCCCCTCCTCAAATAGGTCTCCTATCGTCCCTATTCCAGCTCTTGTCCAGGGCCCCAGATCTGTGTCCATCCATTTCCCATCAATTGTCTCTGCCTTCAACACATGTAGTGGTCATGCCGGGGAGTAGGGTTTACCTATTCCTATCCTCTTTGAACATCTCTTCCAACACCTCAAAGCTACTTTCGTCAACATGCTTTTTCCTTGGAACTTCAGCTTTCGTCCTATCATTTCCGATATGATCTCTTCCATGCTTAACACTCTGCTCCCCGTGTGTCTTTCTAGCTTGCCCTCCCCTGCATTCCATCTGGCTGACCACTGTAATTGACAAGCTAAATAATATAACTCAAAGTCGGGAACTCCCAGTCCTCCCTTAGTAGTTGGTCTACATAATGTTGATAGTGCTGTCCGACTTCGGCCTCCGTCCCAGACTAGCTCTCTGAGTAGTGAGTTTAGGGCCATACGTACGAAAGCTTTTTCCCATAGACACAGAATGGGTAAAATCCTTTCGTACATCTGGCCCTTAGTTCGTTAAACCATTGCATTGGGATCAATATCGGTAAGTTAGTAAAATAGTAAAGGAGGCGAGGTAGCATGATCATTTTGGTTAGTGCTGTTCTGGCCATTATGGAGAGTTTCAGGGTTCTCCAGAACCCTACGGATGCTCTTAGAGAGCCGAGCGCCCTGCCAAGGTTACCCTCCCGCAGATCCATCTGGTCATGATACACCTGGATGCCTAGGTACCTAAATGTGTCAGGAGCCCATACCACTGTCTCCGGGAATGTCGCTGGCTGGGTACAGCCCTTTGTGATCGGGAAAACGTATGTTTTGCTTCTATTAAGTTTTAGCCCTGATAGCTCAGCAAATCTATCCATGGCCTGTAAGGCCCATTGAAGTCCAGTGTCCCCGTCATTAAGGTAGATTAGGATGTCGTCGGCATAGAGTGAGATATTGTGTTCACTCCCTCCCCATCTCACCCCTCTGTCTTTACCCTCCCTACGGAAGTAGGTGGCTAGCGGTTCAATGGCCAGGGCAAACAGTAGCGGCGATAATGGACATCCCTGCCTAGTTCCCCTATGGATGGCGTAGGGGGTTGAGATATCTTTCCCTGTCTTGACTCTCGCTTGTGGGGCTGTGTAGAGCAGGTCTACCCATTTTACCCATTTGTCTCCCATACCCATCTTTAGCATTACTACTCTAAGGTAATCCCAGCGGATCGAGTCAAAGGCTTTCTCAAAGTATATAGCCAGCAACATCCCTTTGGGTGGCTTCGCTTCTGCTGGCATCTGTAAGATGGCAAAGAGTCGTCGGAGGTTGAGTGATGTATTGCGATTCGGTACAAACCCGTTTTGGTCCACATGTACCAGAGCTGGTATATGTTGCAGCAGCCGGTTAGCTAGGATTTTGCTGAGGATTTTAAAATCGTTGTTTAACATTGAAAGTGGTCTAAAGTTGGTGACTGAGGCCTCATTAGACTTTATTTTTGGCAGTGGAATCACCACTGCTTCCCTGAGTGTGTCTGGGAGAAGGCCTCTGTGTAGTGCCTCTGCATAAAGGTCTACCAGCTGTGGGGCCAATAGCTTGGGGTATTTCTTGTAAAAATCCATTGGCAACCCATCAGTTCCTGGTGTTTTGCCTGGGGCCAGCTGTGTGATAGCCTCCAGTACCTCTCCCTTCGTAATTGGGCCCCCTAGTGTTTCACCTTCTCCCCTGTCTAAGGTCTGGAGCGGGAGTGATCGTAAGAATTCCGTTAGTTTGTCTTTCTCTAGTTCGTCTGGTTCCCTATATAGGTGAGTGTAATACTCTTTAAAGGCCTTGTTAATGGGTCCAGGTTGGAATCTGTGGTTTCCTCTCATGTTGCGTACACTCACTATAGGTGTTCCCTCTCCTCCCGCTTTCACCAGCCATGCTAGCATCTTCCCCGATCTGCCCTCTTCTGCTTGTACTGTGGCCAAGTGTTTCTGGAAACAGTGGCACCTTAGCTGTTCCTCAGCGCAGGAGTAGGATTTCATCACCTGTTTGTACTCTTCCCTTTCTTGTGCACTCTTGTGCACTTTCTTTTCCCACCTATGTATCACGTCTTCAAGCTTGATTACTTCTTGTTCCAGTGTGCGCTTAATCCCGACTGTCTGCCCTATACTGTAGCCCCTCACCTCCACCTTTAGTGCCTCCCATTCTAGACACCTAGAAGACGTTGATCCTTTGTTTATGTTAATTTGGTCTGCTAGGTGGGATCTAAGATTTTCTCTAAATGTCTGATCTTCTAATGCTGTTGGTGGAAGTCCCCAGATCGGAATAGGGGGCCTATCCTCATCTAGTCTCCATCTCACCAAAAGCAGGTTGTGGTCTGATATTGTTCGTCCCAGGTATTCTGTATGAAAGATACCTCTTGCTATCCCAGTAGTACACACCACCCTGTTGATTCTAGTGTGTAATTGGTGTAGTGCAGAGTAAAAGGAGTAATCCTTTTCGTTTGGGTGTTGTTCTCGCCAGATATCTATAATTCCCCAAGCTTCTATCCACTCTCTTACTTTCTTCGTTGTTTTATGTGTCGCTGCCCCCTGTAGTGGAGGTAAAGAGCGATCTAAGTCTACATTCATGACACTATTAAAGTCTCCTCCTATTAATAAGTCCCCATTTTGTTGGCAGGTGATGCGGCTCGAGAGACGCTGCAGGAAGGGTGCTTGATCTTGGTTGGGGGCATAGATGCTTCCCAGCATTATTGGGATCCCATGTAGTCGTCCCTCCACCACCACAAATCTACCTCTATTGATCTCGCTTCAAATGGCACACCAGCACGGATCCAAATCAGCGCCCCCCCTGGAGTAAGACGAGAACCCGGTGGCAAACACCTGTCCTCACCATCTGCGTTTTAACTTTTCTACCTCGTTCGTTGTCAAGTGGGTTTCTTGAAGCATTGCTACATGTATGCCTCTTCTTTTAAAGTAGGCCAATACTTTGTGTCGTTTTACCGGTGACCCCATTCCCCGTACGTTCCATGTCAGGATGCTATAGTCTGTCATCTGGGTATGTCTGTGAGGGATGCTGGTCCCACCCCCTCCCATTAATCTCTTCTCTCTGTTGTGTGTTCTGTCGACCCACATGTGTATGATATTTTCGGTTTATGCACCTATTGGTTCCAAACTTACGCAACCCCAACTCCCCTGCCCCAGGGCCCCTCCCTAACTGTAGGGTGCCCAGAAAAAATGTGCCAACGAGCAACTTAATACAACAAGTCTGTCTAGTTCTCGCCATTCTACTGAATAGGCGAGAAGTCTGTTGGGGGGGCTGGTACAGAGTCCGTTGGGGCCTTACTTCTGGTCGGTGTGCCCCACCTTGGTGCGCGGCTGCACCACAATCACCTTAATTCGTCCGCCGTCTGCGGTGTCACTGTCGGCTGGTTCACTGAGCCGCAGGTGCTCTCCGCGGATGCTGCTGCTGTGTCGTCCGATTCATTGTCGATTTTCCTCTTTGGTGAAGTTTCTTTGTTCATTGAGGCCACTGCTCTTAAGGCCTCTCTTTAACTCAGGTCTTTCTGAGTCTGTGATGGACCAGCGCGTGAGCGGGATCTGCGTCTCGTCCACTTGTTCCCACCTCTGGCCAGGTAGGTGGGATCACGTCCTGGACCCTCAGTTTGCTTTCCACCGCTTCCTTGGGTCTCCAGCAATTCCCAGGCTTCCTCTGGACTAGGGAAGAACTTGGTGCTACCGTCGATCATCACCTTCAGTTTGGCCGGGAAGATGAGTGAGTACTGTATTCCCTCTTCTCTCAGTGCTCTCTTTACTGCCATAAAGGAGGCTCTCCTATTTTGAACCTCAAGAGTAAAGTCTGGGAAGAGGGTCACTTCTCCGTTGCCTACTCTGTGGGGGCCCATCTCCCTAGCCCTCTGGAGCAGGATGTCCCTGTCTCTATAATGTAGCAGACGTGCTATCACCACCCTTGGCGGTCGACCTGGTGCCGGCTGTCTCGCAGGAACTCGGTGCGCTCTCTCTAGCGCGAAGAATGGTGTCAAGCAGTCTGGAGCTACTGTCTCCTTCATCCACTTCTCCAGGTATTCCACCATGTTTGTGCCCTCTGTTCCTTCTGGCAGACCCACCACTCGTACATTGTTCCTTCGGCTTCGTCCCTCTGCATTTTCTGCTCTTTGTTCCAGCCTTGTTTTTCTCTCCGTCAAGTGCAGTACAGTGGATTCCAAGTCCTTTTGTCTCGGGGTTATGTCTGTCAGGATCTTCTCTGTGTCTTTAACTCTGTCTGCTAGCTTTTGATGATCTGCTCGTCGGAGACCCACTTCCACAGCGACCTGACTGATGTCGTGTTGCAGTGTGGTTTTTGTGTCTTCTATTGCTCCTAGGATTTTGTCCAATTTTTCCTGCATCGTGGATTGTGTTGGTTCATGCTTGTCTCCACCTCTACTTCCATCAAGTGCCTGACGATCCATTTTTTTCCCTCCTTGGCGGCTTTTTGATGTCATCAGCGCTGTTATATCGGGTTCCAGCCTTGGATATCACTTGTACCTCAGGCCTCTGTGTGCTTCTACTGCCATCTGTTTTAACCCCCTGGTGGTTCTGTTGGGAGCCATACCACTCGCCTGAGTTGTTTATGCGTATGTGGTGCTGCTCCTCAGTGCTCAGGCTGCGTCACAGGTCCGTTTCGCCCTTTGCCAGGCTCTCCCTGATTCCTGCTCTCTCGGCTAGTCCCTGCGCCCCGTATCCCAGCGATTTACTGCGCCTCAGGGGAGAGCCGACAGCGTGCCCCACGCCCAGGGACAGGCCCGCTCCCTCTGCTCCACTTGTTACGACCTCGATAGGCGGGCGTCACTCCCTCCGTTCTGCCAAGCGAGGGTACTCGTCCCCCGTTCTGCTCGTTCACTCGGGGGCAGGGGTCACTAGCATTCCATTTTCCTTATATGTCCGCGCCTCCTCTATTCATTCGTTTGAGCCCTGCCGTCCGGCGTCTACGTTTACTCGAGCTCCCGGTAGGCCCCAGGTGTGGCGGAGTTTCTGGCTCCTGGTCCCCCCAAGTCAAGCGGCTCTTCTTCACTCTACACCGCTATCTCTAGCGGCAGATCAGCACTTCTCAGGAGCCGACAGCGTCTCCCGCGCTCAGGGGCAGGCCCGCTCCCTCCGCTCCGCTTGTTACTGCCTCAATAGGCGGGATTCACTCCCTCCGTTCGGCCAAGCGAGGGTGGTCGTCCTCCGTTCTGCTCGTTCACTCGGGGGCAGGGGTCGCTAGCCTTCCACTCGCCTTATATGTCCGCGCCTCCTCTGTTTAGTCGTTCGGGCCCTGCGGTCCGGCTTCTACGTTTACTCGAGCTCCCGGTAGGCCCCAGGTGCGGCGGGGTTTCTGGCTCCAGGTCCACCCAAATCAAGCGGCTCTTCCTCACGTGGCACCGTTATCTCTAGCGGCAGATCAGAACTTTTCAGGAGCCGGGAGTGTCCCCCACGCTCAGGGGCAGGCCCGCTCTCTCCGCTCCGTTTGTTACGACCTCAATAGACGGGCGTCACTCCCCCCGTTCGACCAAGCGAGGGTAGCTGTCCTCCGCTCTGTTCGTTCACCCGGGGGCAGGGGTCGCCAGCGTTCCACTCGCCTTATATGTCCGCGCCTCCTCTAATCAGTCGTTCGAGTCCTGCCATTCGCCGTCTACGTTTACTCGAGCTCCCGGTAGGCCCCAGTGCGGCAGGGTTTCTGGTCCCTGGGCCCCTGGGCCCCCCAAGTCAAGCGGCTCTTCCTTCCGTGACACCGCTATCTCTAGCTGTAGATCAGCACTTCTCAGGCGCCAGCTTCACTCTGGCGGGGCTCCGTTTTTGCCGATAATTGCAAGGCCCCGTCGGAGCACACGGACTACGCGTCCGACATCTTGGCTTCCCTAGCCACGCCCCTCCCATATTGGTTGAAAGTCCAAGTGGAAAAACTAGCAGAGGTTCCCTCACCCAGTTTAACTAATAGTTTTTTATCCTTGAAGTGCCACTATGAATTTGAGAATTTTATGGACATGGTTGTTTCCCCTTTTGCACGAGCACTTTGTTTTTGATTTAGGTTGGGAACACTACCACTCTGTTCCTTTACTTGTAAATGGCCCAACTCTGGTGCTGACAGTGATTTATGCCCAATGGGATGTGGAGTTGTTGAGCACTTAGCGCATGTATTTTTTTGTTGCCCTGCATATTGCAAGCAAAGAGCACGTTGGCTCATTCCACTTTGTAGATCCATGGGCTTTGCGAGTGGGTCAGTAGCTTTTAGGATTCTTAAATCAAATGCCCATGGTGAAGTGGCATGTCCACTGGCGAAGTTTCTGGAGGCCATATGGCCAATCAGACATAACTTTCTGAAGTCAGGAGTATGCCACTCAATTTAACCCCACTTCGCCATGAGCTGGTAATAGCAGTTGAAGCTAATCTTTTGTGTCGAGATTTAAATGAGTTTTATGTGCTGTGGACTGTATTTATTTATTGTTACTTTTATGGATTTGATCATTTTCTTTCAAACCCAATTAATGTATTTTAAATGAGGGTTGAGGTGTTTGACGTACTGTTTTATGTTGCCATTTTTATCCACTTATCTTAATACCTTTTTTTAATATGATGTATTTATGTTTTTTTATCTGCTTTGATGGTATTATTTTGCCGAATAAAGCTATCTATGATGATAATGGATGATAACGTGCAGTGAGGGAAAAATGGGACAGGCTAGATAAATTTGGCTCCTTCATAGAGAAAGGCTGACCACTTGCATCATGTCTCTAAGGACAGATGATGACAGGCTCTTTTCGAGAGAGGTTTAGATCAATAGCAACCTCCCAAGATATTTGTCAAACTTTAACAGAGAGGTTCTGTCATTGGGATGAAGGAGTTCTTGACGGGCATGAGCTTGCCAAAACTCAAGGCCTCACAAAGAGAAGCCCTGGACCTGGCACTGACTAAGGAGGAGATACTAGAGGTGATAGGGGACATGCAGAGACACACAACCGCAGGTACAGATGGGTCTCCAACAGAATTCTATTTTACATAGGCAGCAGTGTTAACTGAGAAGCTGGTAGAAGTCTACAATAAAGTAAGGAGGGATAGAAGTGCACTCCCCTAGACCATGAGAGAGGCACTTACAGTCATGCTCCCTAAAACTAGATTGTGACCCGGAGAAGACTGGCTCCTACTGCTCACTCTCCATGAGTAACATGGATGTGAAAATCCTGGCTAATAGACTGTGAGGGTAATCTGGCAGTTTGTGAATGAAGACCAAAACAGGATTATCCCTCATTGAAGCACCCTCATGAATATCCACAGGCTCACTCATGTAATGCACACTATGCAGGATTTTCAGATTGGGAGCACTGGAAGTTGCACTTGACAGAGAAAAATCATTTAACACAATTGGTTGGGAGTTCATGTGGGCAGTCTTATCGCATATGGGATTTGGAACAAATTTACTGAAACAGAGAGTCCAGCTATACTTAATGCTAACAGCCAGAGTCTGGTCTGAGAGGTGTGCTTCAGATAGTTGGGAAATACAGAGGAGGACTCAGCAGGGCTACCCTCTATCTCCCCTCCTGTTTGCAATGGCTATAGAACCACTGGTGGCTTATGTGAGGTCCACACTGCGGGGATTGGGAATGCAGTTTGGAGATACTGAGGATATGGTCTCCCTATCTGCTGATGACGTTCTGGTTTATCTGCGACGACCAGTTCAAATAGGGCCACTCCTACTGGATAGGCTGTGTGGACATTTGGGAGGCTGTCTGGACTCACAATGAATGTAGCCAAATCCCTAATATTTCCCATCACCAGGTGGGTCAGCGATGTTGCAGATTTCCTCCCTGACCTGGGCTTGAGGTGGGAGCTTGATAGCTTCCAATATCTAGGTATGCATGTGACACTTGCAACTGAGAAACAGCATAAGTATAATATGGGTTGAGTCCTGGCTAGCCAGAGGCCTCAGCGGTCTTGTGGGACAAATTACCATTGTCAGTTGGCTGTAGGATTGCGATCGCTAAGATGGTGTTCCTGCCCAGATGCCTCTACGTCCTACACAATACGCAATGTCCCACAAGCCATTCAATGTTTTAAAAAACTGGACAGTCTCTTGATTACACTCATCTGGGCCGGCTAGTGCAGCAGGGTGGGACTTAGGGTACTCACACTAGGGATGGAGGAGGGAGGGTTAGGCTTGCCGGACATGGAATTATGCTATATAGCAGCATAGCTTCAACATGCTCAGTAGTGTGCAGATGGCCCCAACGGAGAGAAACAGCTACTGTCTGGCACAAGTGGTGCAAATAGATTCACTGCCTCATGGAGGGTGCTTATTTGAACAAGAGCTATCCGTATATAATGTGACAAGTAGCAAAGATGTTGGAACTAGCAATCAGATCTGTGCCGCATAAGCCTGTTCTCTAAAAAATGACTGCTTTGGTGGTTGCAACTCTTCTTGCACATCAAACGTGATATGTCAATATCCACAAGGATAGATGTGGGCTGCAAGAACTCGGGGGACTTGTTCCAGGGGGTGAGGTGCATTACGTTCACGGAAGCACAGGAGGTGGTCTGGGTGGGCTCCAGTCAGTTTTTACAATTTGGCAAACTAACCAAGACGGCCAGTGAAATTTGGATTGGCCTTCCACAGACCCCTGTTCAGTCACACTCACTAAAGGTGCTGCTGGACTTGGACTCCATCTGGCGGTTGGTCTCCCTCTTATATGGAGCATTGCAGCAAGATAGGCCCTGATGGTGGTGAAGTGGAGTTGGGACAGTGACCTCGGGGACCCTTTGACAGCCACAGAATGGGCAAAGGCCTGTGCATTAGTGCTAGGAGTCTTGTGTAATGCACATTTTAAATAGGCGTACTTCTATGTTCTACATTGTACCTACCCATTTGCAAAAGAGATTACACAGCATATACAGAACTAGGTCAGATGCATGTCCTAGGTGTAAATCGTCAGAGGCAGATTTCTGCACATGGCTTGTAGATGCATGGGGTTGGCACCATATAGGGGCATGATCACAGGCCGACTCCGGGAGGTAACTGAAATACCTTGTAGAGAGTAAGGTTCGTTATATGTTGCATTGCTGGGTCTTGAGTTGGCCAGAATTGTGTAGGAAAGTAGCCTCTTTCTAGGATGGTTGCTCCCACTTTTGGCCTGTTTGTGAGTGTGTCAGTGTGTTTTTACTATGTCACTGGGATCCTGCTAGCCAGGACCCCAGTGCTCATAGTTTGTGGCCTAGTGTGTGTGCCTGTGTAGTGTCTGTGTCACTGAGGCTCTGCTAACCAGAACCTCAGTGCTTATGCTCTCTCTGCTTTTAAATTTGTCACTGTAGGCCAGTGACTTCATTTACCAATTTCAATTGGCACACTGGACCCCCCTTACAAGTCCCCGGTATATGGTACCTAGGTACCCAGGGCATTGGGGTTTCAGGAGATCCATATGGGCTGCAGCATTTCTTTTGCCATCCATAGGAAGCTCAGACAAACCCTTACACAGGACTGCCACTGCAGCCTGCGTGAAATAGTGCACACACTATTTCACAGCCATTTTCACTGCACTTAGGTAACTTATGAGTCACCTATGTGTCTAACCTTCACTTGCTGAAGGTTAGGTGCAAAGTTACTAAGTGTGAGGGCACCCTTACACTAGCAAAGGTGCCCCTACATAGTTCAGGGCCATTTCCCCGGACTTTGTGAGTGCGGGGACGCCATTACACGCGTGCACTATATATAGGTCAATACCTATATGTAGCTTCACAATGGTAACTCGAATATGGCCATGTAACATGTCTAAGGTCATGGAATTGTCCCCCCATTCCAAATCCGATATTGGGGAGCCAATTCCATGCATCCGGGGGGCTCCACCATGGACTCCCAGTACTGCCAAACCAGCTCTCCGAGGCTTGCACAGCAGCTACAGCTTCTGCCACCTCACAGACAGGGTTCTGCCCTCCTGGGGTCTGGGCAGCCCAGTCCCAGGAAGGCAGAACAAAGCATTTCCTCTGAGAGCAGGGTGTTACACCCTATCCCTTTGGAAATAGGTGTTACAGGCTGGGGAGGGGTAATCTCCCCCAGCCTCTGGAAATGCTTTGAAGGGCACAGATGGTGCCCTCCTTGCATTAACCAGTCTACACCGGTTCAGGGACCCCCTTCTCCCCTGCTCTGGTGGGAAACTGGACGAAGGAGAGGGGAGTGACCACTCCCCTGTCCATCACCACCCCAGGGGTGGTGCCCAGAGCTCTTCCTGTGTGTCCCAGACTTCAGCCATCTTGCTTTGCAAGATGTGTGGGCACTGTGGAGGGCTCTGAGTGGCCAGTGCCAGCAGGTGACGACAGAGACCCCTCCTGATAGGTCCATACCTGATAAGGTAGCCAATCCCCCTCTCAGGGCTATTTAGAGTCTCTCCTGTGGGTTCTCTTCAGATTCTGCTTGCAAGTTTCCTTCAGGAATCTTCTACAACAACTTCAGCATCCTCTGACCTTGGATCAACAGCAGCCTGCTCCAAGAAACGCTGTAACTGCAACAAAGTGTCTACAATAGACACTTTTCTTCAGCAACCTCAGCTCCAAGTCAGCAACTGCAACAGTTTCCTTGGTGTGCATGCTCTGGGGACTCCCTGTCTTCATCCTGCACCAGAAGGACCGAAGAAATCTCCCGTGGAGTGATGGAGTCACTCCCCTGCTCCAAGCAGGCACCTTCCAGGGCGACGACTGGTATGCTGGGACTCCTTTCACAGTGATGAGGACACAGAGGGTGGACATCATCGACATAGACTGTCCTGCTGATGCAATTTGGAGGAGGTAAGACCTTGCCTTCTCCGAGAGCGACGGTAACCCTGT
This sequence comes from Pleurodeles waltl, assembly GCF_031143425.1. Classification (NCBI taxonomy): domain Eukaryota; kingdom Metazoa; phylum Chordata; class Amphibia; order Caudata; family Salamandridae; genus Pleurodeles; species Pleurodeles waltl. Next base: position 290,531,260 of record NC_090443.1, on the reverse strand, counting down.
GTACTGCGTCTTCTTCACCTCCTGAGGCCTCTGTGTATTCTTTGCTAAATTCCTTTGTGCACAGCCTGGCCCAGGTCCCCAGCACTCCATCCTGCGACGTACAACTCACTGAGTTGTTCTCCAGCGGCATGGGACCTTCTTTTGTCGTGCTGCAATAACCGCGTTTTGCACCTCTTTTGAACCCGGATCCTGTGACTCCCGGGGGTGCTGGCTGGCATCCTGAGGGCTCTCTAAAGTGCTGAGAGCCCCCTCTTCCCCCTCACACAGAGTTGAGGCCCCCAGGTCCCTCCTGGGTCCATCCAGTGCCATTTTGATGCAAAACTCACTTTTGCCGTAGCCAAGGCTTGTTGGCGCCTTCCAACGCGAAATCTCATCTGCAACGATCTTCACAACGTGGGACATCTTTTGCATCATGCAGGAACCCGCTGGCATCTTCATAGGGTGAATTTCTGCAGTCTTTGACTAACCAGGGACTCTTCTTTTGCACCCTCTTCTAGGCTGACAGGGGTGCCTGTCCTTCCTGGAACTTCTTTCGACTTCTGGACTTGGTCCCCTTCCTTTGCAGGTCTTCAGACCCAATAATCCAGCAGTTGTTCTTTGCAGACTTGGTTGGCTGCTGCAAAATCCCCAAAACGAGGTGTAGTGTGTCCTAAGGAAACTTGTAGTACTTTAATCCTGCTTTTCTGGGCTCTGGGGGGGGGGGAGGTAATTTACTTAACTTTACTGTAGTCTTACTCTCCCAGCGATTCTGCACACTCTACACTTGTCTAGGGGGGAATTTGTGATTCGCATTCTACTTTCTTAGTATATGGTTTATGTTGCCCCTAGACCTATTTTCTCCCATTGCATTCTATAGGATTTCCTACTGTTTGCATTGTTCTATGACTATTTACTTGTCTAATTTTGGTGTCTAGTGTATATATTGTGTATAATACTTACCTCCAGAAGGAATATTGTCTCTAAGATATTTTTGGTACTGTGTCACCCCAAATAAATACCTTTATTTTTGGTAACACTGAGCATTGTTTTTACTTGTGTATAAGTACTGTGTAACTATAAGTGGTATTGCATAAGCTTTGAATGTCTCCTGGTTCAGCCTAAGCTGCTCTGCTATAGCTACCTCTATCAGCCTAAGCTGCTAGAACACTACATTTCACTAATAAGGGATAACTGGACCTGATATAAGGTGTAAGTACCCAAGGTACCCACTACAAACCATGCCAGCCTTCTACAAATTGTTATTAAACGGATGTCGCCCTGAGGGCCCACATATGACCAGTGGAACAGGGATATGGTTAAGTAGGCTCTGGCAGAAGAACGTCAAATGAGAGAAACCAGAACTGATGATAAGTTAGAGGGGGACTGTTTTGAGTGTGCAGAAATTATGCACAAAGTACTGGCCCCAGTCTTGGATGGGAGCTATGCCAATGACTCAGACACTGGTACCCCTCCATAGGCGGGCCCAAAGTACTTAACCCAATGGATGGCTGCTGCTGGGGTCGGCGTGTGCTGGGATCCCCTGCGGAGGAGGTGGGGGAAAGGGAAGGTGCTTGAGCGTGAACAGAATAATAGGAAATTGCAGTGTGTTGTATACTGACCTGCCTGAAATGTTTATATGTGTTAGTTCATTGTAAAATCGAAAATAAAGATGTTTAATAAAGTAGTTGGAATGGACATTTGAGAGAGCAACCCAAATGCCTTGAAACACATTCATCCTCACACAATGGGATTTGTGCAGCAACTTTGAACAAATGCAAGGAAAGTACCTGCTCTGAGAGATACTGGAGCATTCCACACTATGGTTCAGAGTAAGGACCTTAAGCCTGAGGAGACCCTCCCTGGAACCAAGGATACAGGTTTGGTAGCCAGTGTGGAGAGCCTGGAGTTCGTGCTCACCTTAGTTAAGACAGAGCTCAATGGCAAGGTGGCCATGGTCAATTTTAGGGTACGAAAAAGGCCAGGTGCTAGTTGTCTCTTGGACAATGATTTCATTGCCCTTGGCTTGGTGCCAAGACCAGAAGCCATTATGGCTTGGACCACGTCAACTATATCGACCAGAGCATAGGCTGCCCATCAGACTCAAGGAGAGGTTGAGACCATTCTTGATTCACAGGGACCAGGACAAGGTAGTTTCCAAGAAAGGGTAGACCCTGCGAAGGCAACTGGTCATGGAGGTCTTAAGAAAACACTCAAGAGCATGATGGGGATGCTGCAGGAAAACCTGAGAAAGAAGTGAGAATCTTCTCCTGCCATGTTTCTTGTTCGTCTACCAAGATGTTCCGCAGAAGTGGGTAGGATTTAGTCACTTTGAACTTCTGCACAGTCACAGTCGGAGTCCACCCACTTTAGTCAGAGAAGGGTGGGAAGGAAATTCAGAGTCTCCACAGAAGGATGTGGGGGACAAGTCAGTGCCATCAACTTCCTGAAGCTGCAGAAGGTTGATGACACAATGGGGGTCATTCTGACCCTGGCAGGAAAAGGCTCTTACCGCCGGTCAGAAGACCGCCATCATACCGCCACGGCCGCGGTAAACCGCCACGGTCATTCTGACCCACAACTGCCAAACCGCCAAAAACCCGACATCCACTGAAGGCCGCCTCATCAGCGGTCAGCGATAAACTGGAGATGACCAAACCTCCACCGTCACGCCAACACAAACACGCCCATGCCATTACGACCCACGAATCCACGCGCCGGTCTTTCAACCGCGGTATTCCATTGGCGGTACACACCGCCGCGCTCAAAATACACACCCCTTTACAAAACACAGCCACATTGGACAATTCGAAATACACACACCTGATACATATACAAACAACACACCCACACACCCATCACCATATAAAACACACACCCACATCACCCACAAACCCCCACAAATCGAAATTCAGAGACAAGGCGCAATACACAGAGAGAGAGCACAGGGAACGCAAACCACAACACACACAGGAACCCAACATCATCACCCACACCACATCTACGCACAAAACACCACACACCACCACACTCATCACCACAAACACCACCCCACACCTCATCCACACCACCCCATGGCACCCCAAAGACACCCCAGGTTCTCGGACCAAGAACTCAGGGTCATGGTGGAGGAAATAATCAGGGTAGAGCCCCAGCTCTTTGGCACACAGGTGCAGCACACCACAATAGCCAGGAAGGCGGAGCTATGGCAAAGGATCGTCGACAGGGTCAACGCTGTGGGACAGCATCCCAGAAATCGGGAAGACATCCGAAAGCGCTGGAACGACCTACGGGGGAAGGTACGGTCGATGGTGTCAAGACACAACATCGCTGTGCAGAAGACTGGCGGCGGACCCCCACCCACTCCACCCGAATTCACAGCATGGGAGCAAGAGGTCTTGAACATCCTGCATCCTGAGGGCCTCGCTGGAGTAGGCAGAGGAATGGACTCTGGTAAGTCTAATCTCAACTTCTTCACCCCCCCCAACCACCAGCATGACAACCCCCACCCTCACCCCTAACCCCCCAGCACACATACTCCCTGTTAATGTCTCACCAGCACAACCCACCCAACCCAACCCCAACCCCTGAATGCCAACACAAACCATGGACACCCATCACCTAAGCATGACCACTGCACATACCCATCCCCCCCACAAACCACCCTCACAACTCCTCCCACATGGGACTGCCAGCACTGGGGGACAAGGGCACCCACAAATCGCACGCCATGGCACACACAAAATCAATAACCATACTATTTTACCCCTGCAGGGCCCGAACGCCAACACACCGGCCAGGAGGGTCCAGATTTGTCCATCCCACCCCCAGAACAGGCCCCCAGTGATGACAGCAGCTCTGTCGACCTAGAACTTGATGACCAGCCCGGACCATCGGGGACCTCTGGACAGTCGGTTACCCTCAGTCAGCCACAGGCCACAGCAGACCTACCCCCCTCAGGAAACACCAGCACAGCACCCACCCAGCGGGCCCATGCTTCTGTCTCCAGGACAGGTCAAGCAGCGGTGTGTCTACCAGTACAGGGCACCCAGGGTAAACCACAACCCCAACAACAACAGGGACCTGGGGGCACTGGTAGTGGGCACACCGTCCAGGGGACAGAGGCCCAGGAACAAAGAGGAACTGGGAGGGCTGCTGTGCGACAGAGGGAGGACAGGCCTAGGGAACCCACTGTCCAAGAGGCCCTCACCACCATCATGGGAGCGTACCAAGAGACGATGGCGACGGTCCTGGCCAGGTTCCAGGAGATCCAGGCCATGCAGGAGGGCCAGTACATGGGGTTCCGGGAAGAACTGCGCAGCATCAGTTCCGCTATGGGTACAATCGTGGTGGCACTCAACCAGATTGTCACCACATTGCGGGACCATGTGGCCCCCCAAAGGGCCCCTGCCACTAGCATGGAGGAAGAACAGCCCACCACCTCCGCCGGCGCTAGTGGTCAGGAGGCCCTGACACAACAGCAACGGCCCTCCCGGACCCCACCCCCTGCAGAACAAGAACCACCCCGCAAGAAAGGCCTGAGATCGAGGAAGAAGACAGAGTAGGATGTCAAGACCCCCGCCATGCACGGAAACCCCCGGATGTCATCCCACTGTCCCACTTGTTCACCCTGTCCAACCTTGAACTGCCCCTGCTCCACCTTCCACAGGCATATGGACAATGGACCTGTAGGAACGACAGTCTGGACACTGCCATGGACATGCCTCCACCATCACCCATCACCCTTTTTGAACTATACACCTATTTGAAAACTTCAATAAACACAATTATTGCACAAAAACCAACTGGATTCTGCTATCTATTTATTTAAACCAAATGTATTCGATATAACCAACAAAACATTTCTATTTACATTGTGATGACAACATACCAGTGTCACACAGCGGTAGTCCATGGGGAAAAAAACCAGAGGGCAATCCGTGGGGATCAGATCACTGAAATAGGAAGTGATATACACAACTAAGTTACCATATATTGGGGTGAAAGGTCAGACAGTAGAGAGCCACTACAGTTACAGATATAATACAATGCAGGAGTAGATTATTACCTGTGTGTCACTGGAAATACTGCAGTATCACTCTGTCCCTGTTGTCTGTGTCGTCCTCTTCGTCTTCCTCCTCTTCACTCTCCGCAGGCTCCACAGCGGCCACAACACCACCATCTGGACCATCCTCCTGCAGGAAAGGCACCTGGCGTCGCAAAGCCAGGTTGTGAAGCATGCAGCAGGCCACGATGATATGACACACCTTCCTTGGTGAGTACATTAGGGATCCACCAGTCATATGCAGGCACCTAAACCTGGCCTTCAGGAGGCCGAAGGTCCGCTCAATCACCCTCCTGGTACGCCCAGGGGCCTCATTGTACCGTTCCTCTGCCCTGGTCCTGGGATTCCTCACTGGGGTCAATAGCCAAGGCAGGTTTGGGTAACCAGAGTCACCAATTAGCCACACACGGTGTCTCTGTAGCAGTTCCATCACATAAGGGATGCTGCTATTTCGCTTGATGTACGCGTCATGCACTGACCCTGGGAACTTGGCATTTAAATGGGAGATGTACTGGTCAGCCAAACAGACCACCTGGACATTCATCGAATGATAACTTTTTCGGTTCCTGTACACCTGCTCATCGTCTTTTGGGGGAACCAAAGCCACATGGGTACCATCAATGGCACCAATGATATTGGGAATGTGTCCAAGGGCATAGAAATCACCCTTCACTGTAGGCAAGTCACCCACCTCAGGGAAAATGATGTAGCTCCGCATGTATTTCATCAGGGCAGACAACACTCTGGACAACACCTTTGAAAACATAGGCTGAGACATCCCAGATGAAATGGCCACGGTAGTTTGAAATGATCCACTGGCAAAAAAATGCAGTACTGACAGCACCTGCACTAGAGGCGGAATCCCTGTGGGTTGGCGGATGGGTGACATCAGGTCTGGCTCCAGCTGGGCACACAGTTCCTGTATAGTGGCACGGTTGAGTCTGCAGGTGAGTATGACGTGTCTTTCTTCCATTGTCGACAGGTCCACCAGCGGTCTGTACACGGGAAGATTCCTCCGTCTCCTCGCAAGTCCCAGCGGACGATGCCTAGGAAGGACAACATGGAGCACAGAGTCAAGCAACCCACAGGTAAGTGCCCACAGCATGCACAGTACACGAATCCCTCGGGATTGAATGGCTAGTATGATTGTCGGTGCAAGGCCTAGCCATGTGTGACGCAGTAGGAATTAAGCCATGTGGGCCCTTGAAATGGCGGCTGCCTGACCTGTGAAGTGTGACAATGTGAAGTGAGGTAATTGTGCAAGCGTGGCACACCGTGGCGGTAGGCGGTTGCAGTCCGCGGCGCAAAGCCGCATTGGACAACATTGAACCCTATGGGTTTCAGGAGCCAATGGCGGTGAGCGCCGGCGGTCGCGGAACGCACCGCCCCGGTACGCACCGCCGCGGCACGCACCGGCGCGGCGGTAACCGCCATTTTCTCTCTGCTTGATCCACGAGACCTGAGCATCCACAGGAGAGGACCTATACTGCAAGTGCTGCTGTGACCTCGGTCTGGAAGTGACAATGGCTGCTGCGACTGGGGAAAGGGCCCCCGCCTTCAGTTCCGAGGAGTTGGAGAAGCTCGTGGACGGGGTCCTCCCCCAGTATGCGCTACTCTATGGGCCTCCAGACCAACAGGTGAGTACACGGGGAGCAATGCATAGTGCCCTATGCCTGGGATGGACAAATCTGGACCCTCCTGGCCGGTGTGTTGGCGTTCGGGCCCTGCAGGGGTAAAATAGTATGGTTATTGATTTTGTGAGTGGGGAGGATGTACGATGGAGGGGAGGGCAGCGAATGACGAATGCATGGCACGACAGATGAGAGCATGTGTCACATGGCAAGGTTGGGGAGGGGGGGCCACTCACATCGAGCATGCAGAAAAGTGATGATGTTTCTCTTCCCCCCCTGTACATGTCACATAGGTCAGCGCCCATCAGAAGATTAACATTTGGCGTGCCATCGCCAAGGACGTCCGGGCCCTGGGGGTCCACAACAGAAGGGGCACCCACTGCCGCAAGAGGTGGGAGGACATCCGCCGCGGGAGCAGGAAGACCGCAGAGGCTCTGCTGGGGATGGCCTCCCAACCTAGGAGGGGTGCCAGTCGTACCTTGACCCCCCTGGTGTCCCGGATCCTGGGGGTGGCCTACCCCGATTTAGATGGGTGCTTGAGGACATCACAGCAGACACAAGGGGGTGAGTACCAGCACATTCAGCTATTTTGCGCGCAGTGGAGGTGCCTGGGTGGGGGAGGAGGGCTGTGGGTATCCCTAGGCCAAGGCGATTTCTGTAGGATAGGCCCGTCCGTGAGGTATGGTCCTGTGCCCCCGCCCCCCACCTCTGTAGGGTGCCTAGTAAGGCGATTCATGGACCAGTGTATACTGTGTGGGCAGTTGTCGCCCATAGGCTTGTAGGGCATGTCCCAGTGAATGAGTAGTGTACCCCAAGTGCGCAGCGTAGTGCAGGGGGCTTCTGTGTCTGTCCTCTCCGCCAACGGTGTCCCCAATGCATGCACTCAACTTGTCTTTATGTTTTCCACCCCCCCCCATTTTCTTTGTTTTTCTGTGAATGTGTGCATTAGCATCATCAGGCGGAGGAGAAGTGGCATCGGCGCAAGAGGGAGCTGCATCTCACATGGCCCCGGAGGGCCATGCAACGGACTCCGACATGACCAGTGAGACGGAGGGCGAGGGGGGCTCCACCACGGGGACCCGTGGAGACGTCAGCGACACCGACACGTCCTCGGAAGGGAGCTCCCTTGTGGTGGCGGCAACATCCGTGCCCACCGATCCTACAGGTACAGCCGCCACCCAGCGCACCAGCTCCGCCCTCCCAGCAGCCCCTCGGCCTTCGGCCCGTGCCCGCAAGGCCAGGAAGCCGGCCATCTCCTTCGCCCCAGGCACCTCAGGCCCTGCCCCAGTCACCCCTGCTGCCCTCAGTGAGGAGGTCATTGACCTCCTGAGGACCATCATTGTTGGGCAGTCTACCCTTTTGAATGCCATCCAGGGTGTGGAGAGGGAGGTGCATCAAAGCAATGCATACCTGGAGGGCCTTCATTCGGGTCAGGCTGCCCATCAACGATCGTTCAACGCTCTGGCCTCAGCACTGACGGCAGCGATTGTCCCTGTCTCCAGCCTCCCTCTTCTGACTCCCTCCACCCAGTCCCACTCCCCTGTTCCTCTGCCTATCCCATCCACACCTACAGACCAGCCTGCACACACCTCAACACCCAAGGGCAGCTCATCCAGACATAAGCACCACAGGACACACAAGCATTCACCCAAGCAACATCCAGATGCAGACATGCCAACAGTCACTACCTCCTCTGTGTCCCCCACCTCCTCGTCTCCCTCCTCCCTCCCTGTGACGTCTCCACACACACCTGCAAGCACACCACCATCAGCCATTGCACCCATCACCAGCACACCCTCCAGACCAGTCCGCACACGTGCAGTCACCACCCCCACTGCCAGTAACACGTCCCCTGTGTTCTCTCCCAGTGTGTCTGTCACCCCCGCTTCCCAACCACACAAACGCAGGCAGGCACCCAAACAACAGCCATCCACATCACGTCAGCCTCCTGGCCAAGCACCTGCACCCAAAGACAGCACACTTGACTCTCCTACAACCACATCCTCTTCCTCCACTCCCATACCCACTCCAGCTACCCTTCCCATGGCTCCAAAGAAAATGTTCCTCTCTAAAGTGGACCTCTTTTCCTCACCTGACCCACCCCCTCCATCCCGTAAGAGTTCCACAAACACCTCAGCCACCACCAGCCCAGCAACTCCCAAGAACGTCGTGCCTGGTTTTTGGAGTCCGCCCTTTCCTTGGGCTGGGACATCGTCCAGCAGCAAAGGCACAGCCAGCCCCCCCCCCCGGGAAGAGGAGCAAAAAACTGAAGGGCAGGCGCGACAGGCCTGATACGCCTGCCCCCAAGGAGGGTAGCCTTGCACCGTCACCTGCCACATCGGGTAAGGGAGCCAAGGGCCACGGACAGTCTGCCAAGGAGGGCAAGGGCAGCAAGGAGCAAAAGGCAGGGAGCAGCCGACCTGGCCATGAGGGCCCCACCAGCCCCATTCCGGGGGTATCGGAGGAGACCCAGGGCCCCAGGACTCCATCACAGGAGGGCCCCGCAACGGAAAGGTCCGATGCAGACTGAGCGGCAAGTATTGGCCAGGTGTGGTTCACTGGAAACACAAGACAGGCACCGCTGAACAGGGCCCCGCCGTGAGAAGCACCGCTGAACAGGGCCCCGCCGTGACCAGAACCGCTGAACAGGGCACCGCTGTGAGAAGCACCGCTGAACAGGGCCCCGCCGTGAGGAGCACCGCTGAACAGGGCCCGCCGTGACCAGAACCGCTGAACAGGGCCCCGCCGTGAGAAGCACCGCTGAACAGGGCACCGCCGTGAGAAGCACCGCTGAACAGGGCCCCGCCGTGAGAAGCACCGCTGAACAGGGCCCCGCCGTGAGAAGCACCGCTGAACAGGGCCCGCCGTGAGGAGCACCGCTGAACAGGGCCCCGCCGTGACCAGAACCGCTGAACAGGGCCCGCCGTGAGAAGCACCGCTGAACAGGGCACCGCCGTGAGAAGCACCGCTGAACAGGGCCCCGCCGTGACCAGAACCGCTGAACAGGGCCCTTCCTGTCAAGCACCGCTCCGCTGGGCCCTTCCTGTCAAGCACCGCTCCGCTGGGCCCTTCCTGTCAAGCACCGCTCCGCTGGGCCCTTCATCTCAAGCACCGCTCCGCTGGGCCCTTCATCTCAAGCACCACTCCGCTGGGCTCTTCCTGTCAAGCACCGCTCCGCTGGGCCCTTCATCTCAAGCACCGCTCCGCTGGGCCCTTCCTGTCAAGCACCGCTCCGCTGGGCCCTTCCTGTCAAGCACCGCTCCGCTGGGCCCTTCATCTCAAGCACCACTCCGCTGGGCCCTTCCTGTCAAGCACCGCTCCGCTGGGCCCTTCCTGTCAAGCACCGCTCCGCTGGGCCCTTCATCTCAAGCACCGCTCCGCTGGGCCCTTCCTGTCAAGCACCGCTCCGCTGGGCCCTTCATCTCAAGCACCGCTCCGCTGGGCCCTTCCTGTCAAGCACCGCTGGCCCATTGGCAGCCCCGGTTCTGTGTCGGGCAGGCCTTCACGACGCACTCTGCCCACCATGCCTCCTCCATGACCAGTGGTCTCTGTAATCCACCTGATGGACTGTGGCTTTGCACTCCCCAGGATGTAACAGTGGGCAATCCACCCACTGTAGAGACTTGTGAGACTGTGGCTTTGCACTCCCCAGGATGGCACAGTGGGCAATCCACCCACTGTAGAGACTTGTGAGACTGTGGCTTTGCACTCCCCAGGATGGCACAGTGGGCATGGAGGGCCTTCGTGGATCTGGCGTCGTGGACTCATGTGGCTGAGGTGCCCCCCCTTCCGTTCCCCCTGAGGTGCCTGTTTTTAATTTAGTGATGCCCCAGCAGTGTTCTCTCCAATGGACTCGATCTCGTGTGTGGGCTTTGCCCATGTGTTGCTGCACATTGGCCCACGGACATTTGGACTTTGAAAGACTGGGCCGGACTTTTGCTACTTGTATGGATGTAGTTCTAGATGTGTATTAATTCTTCATATATTGCTAAGGTCGCTATAGTTTATTGTTGCAATAATATAGTTCTACTCTTACATTCATTGCCTTTTGTCTTTGTTTTTGGGGGGGGGGTTGGGGGTGTCACTCTGACTTTTTTATCTGTATAGGTGTGTAGGTATTTCGGTGGGGGTGAGGGTGGGGGTGGGTGTGTGGCGTATGTGTGTGCCCGTAACCTTTCCTCCTCCCCCCTCCCCTGTGTCGTAGGTTCAGTACTCACCGTTGTCGTCTGCGGCGAGGTTCGTGATCCTGGAAGAAGAGCAGGAAGGCAATGGCTGGGAGGATGTGGAGTTCGGGTTCCATGCTGTTCCGATTCCGCGTGGAGTGTGTCGAGGTAAGCGTTTTCCATTGGAGATGTCTGTTTCCGCCGTGTTTTTATCGGCGGGGCTCCCGCCCCGGAAAAGGTGGCGGATTGGTGAGTCGTGATAGGGTGGGCGGTACATTGTCTGCCGCCTGCCTGTTGGCGGTGACCGCCGCGCTGTTTGTTTGTACCGCCGTGGCGGTCGGAGTGTTAAAGCGGCGGCCTGTGTTGGCGGTTCCCGCCAGGGTCAGAATTCAATTTTTTAGGCCGCCAGCCTGTTGGCGGGTTGGCTGCCGCTTTAACACTGACCGCCAGGGTCAGAATGACCCCCAATATATGGGTCAAACAAAGGAAAACCTTCAAGCTAGCCAATCACTATTGAAGTAATAGTATGGCCAGAAAGCTAAACTGACAAGGTATCAGGAAGGTTAGGAGTTGCTGCTCAAGCCTATTTGTCCCCAGGCTTTGGAGGATAAATGGTGTGGGCCATACAGTGCACTTCAGAAGATTGCTAATGTTAACAACTTGGTGGACACAGGTGCCACAATGGAACCAACAAGGGTATTTCATGTAAATCAGCTGAATCCTTACCTCTTGAGATTACACAGTGTATATCTTGGATGTGGCAGAGAAGGTTGAAAAAGCCACTGAGCCGCTTCCTGACCTGTTGCATAGTGAAATAAAAGATGCCACTGTGGAGGGGTTCAGTTAGCTCCTAAGTTAGCGCCTGAACAGCAGAGAGAATGTAGATTGGTCTCTAACCTCTTCTCACTGACTTACAGGGTAGACACCTGTTTGTGTTCACGTAATAAGCACAGGAGACAGTCTGTCAGTAAAAGGAAGAATGTACAGACTATCTGACTGGGTTTAGGGATGCATCAAGACAGAGGTTGTCAAGATATTGGAACAAGGGGGATTATTGAGAGATATGGTAGTCCATGATCCAGTCCTGTGGTGCTAGTACCAAAGCAAGGGTCTAAAGACTTGCAGTTCTGCATGGACTGGCAAGCCTAATATGAGGTATCCAATAAAAACCTGATGCCCATCCAATACACAGAGCAGGTGAGCTAGTGGATTGGTTAGGTACCGCAAAGTACTTGAGCACCATATATCTGTTCAGTGGGTACTGGAAGATCAACATAGTACCTGACGCCAAGCAAAAGACAGCATAGAGGAGTTGTATCAGTTTAAGATAATTGCCTTCAGGTTGAAAAATGCTCCAGCCACTTTTCAGCACCTAGTGAACTACGTTTTTGAAGGGCTGGAGAACTTCTGGGGTACTTACCTGGAGGATATTGCAGTGTTGAGCAATTTATGACACAATCACCTGAGACAACTAGGATACATGTTGGCTATGATATGTGAGGCAAAAATGACCATAAAGGCGACCAAGTGTTAGGTGGGAAAATCCTCTGTATGCTACCCTGGGCATGAGGTCGGTAATAGGAAAGATTCACCCGTTGGATGCCAAGATTCAGTATGTGATGGAGTGCAATGTGCCTACTCCTCAGCCCGCAGTGAAAGCCTCTTGGACTTGGCCCTTTCACCCTCCTGTTTTCTGAACATGGTTTTATTGGCTTTTAGTACCTGTGCACTTTACCATTGCTAACTAGTACCGAAGTGCTTGTGCTATCTGCTCTTTATATGGTAAAATTTGCTTACCCCCAATCGGCACATTCAATATTTTTGTAGGTATCTCCAAATCATTCTCCTACATCAAAGCTGGCACCAATTATAAATATTTGTCCCTCAGAGACCCAACTCTTCAGTACACCTCAGGACCTATGAATACTCCAGAAGAAGGATTGTTGTGCTGGACTGCTGCAAGAAGGACTGCTACTCTGCTGTCCTACTTGTTAAGGAGGAAGACTGGACTTGCATCCTTCATCCCAGACTGAAGTGACTTCAATGGTCAGCTGACTGACCCCCTGTTACGAGCTGCATGGGCATAACAAGCTCCAGAGTCTTCCCCACATAAGCCCAGCTGACCTACCACCTAGCTCTGCTGCCTGGACCTGCATCTGGACCAGCCCAACACCTTCTAACCTCTGCTAGAGTGTGTTCCTGATCCCAAGAGATGCCTTTCATGCCATGAACCCTTGGTGTGGCATCAGTTGGGCTCCCTTCCGAAGAAAAAGAGGAACCCTGAAGTTTTAGTCTCTTCATGGCTGTGAACAGGCCTGCTCGCACCAAGATCTTGCCGTCCGTGCTGATTGCCAATGCAAAACTCTGATGAACCTGACTCTTTATGCTACAGCGACCACCAGCAACAATCGACAATGCAAGATCTGCATGTAGCACAACAGCATCGCCAGACTGCAGAGGAGGCTGTGTTTCACAGACAAGAATTTTGTTGCTGCATGTGAAGGGATTCACCCCCGCCAACCAGTGACCCAATCTCCTACATACTTTTAGGACTCGCTGGGTATTGCAGGGACTTTGTGGCAAACTTTGGAAGCATAGCTGCCCTGTTCACTGCTTTGATCTCCAAGATGCAGTCCAAAAAGGTGATCTAGACTCAGTAGTGTTAAAAGGCATTTGAGGAACTGAAGAAGGCACTATGCAATGGTAGTAGTGAAAGCTCCTGACTACATTCAACCTTTCATTGCACAGACAGATGCGTCTGACAAGGGAGTTGGAGCTGTGTTAATTCAACTGGATGACAAAGGTAGAGAGGATCTGTCTTAGGAGAGGTGTGGTCATCGGGAACGTGGAGAACATGGCGGCCGGCTAGAGTGCGGGCCGCGGGGAGGTTCAGACCCGATCAGAATTTTTTTTTTTAAAAGGAAGAAACAACGCTCATGAGAATGCGTTAGTCGCAGGGAACCCCCGCAGAACCCTTTTGCTTACCGGACAGCGGTCAAGATGGAGGAAGCAAGCCTGGATAGGGCGGCGCCGGCTCTGTGGTCCCGGGCTGCCTGGGAGCACCAGCGAGGAAGGGAGGCAGTAATTAGAATTCACCTCCGGGGGAAAAGCGGCAGGGGCAGCACAAGACGCGGTGCTTCCCTAGGCAAGGGCGACTTGCTAAAGGATTCATCTCCCTGCCAGGAGAAGGACTTGGGCAGGAAAGGTAATGTGCCTCTTTTGAATCATATGATTGCCCCTTTAGGGGGTATGCAAAAAGGAATAGAGGGTTTAAAGTCTGACTACACTGGCATGCTTGGCCCTGGGGGGGGAATAAAAAAGTAGGAAATATAGCAGGAGGGGAGACAGGAGTGACGGGAGCAAGTAACCCGAGCACAGTTTATTCTCTTAGGAGCGGTAAGAAGGTTTTCGTCTCTAAGGGGGAAGAGCTGAATATTGGGGGAGCCTTTCCAGAACAAAGAACTCATAGCAGACGAAGCGATAGAAGGGGTGGAAAGGTCATCCCAAATTTAAAAGGAGGGACTTTATTTAATAAAGAGCGTAGAATTACCCCCTCTTTAAAAACTTACTTCAGAGTCCTTCCTAGCACCCTAAGGATAGAGGGGAGTGAAACTGGACAGGGGGCAGTTTCGGGAGAAGCAGTGGCCCAAATTGGACGGATTCAGTGTGACCCGAATAGGTTTCAGGTGTTGGGGGACCAGCATACAAATGAGTTGGATGCCCTGGGCTCCCTAGGAGGAAAGGGTGCGGCAGTTCAATGCACTAAGGGCATGCACAAAGACGGAGTACAGGCAGCTGATTTAAATGACGAACAAGGAGCTAGAGCGGTCAACCAACAGCCTTGTACGTCCCTGGGAGATCGCCTGAGTTTTTCTCCCCGGGGTATAGAAGGGCACCACTTGGGGTCGGTAGAGGAACCCTTGGAACAATCTATTAGAGGAATATTAACAGCACTCTATTTGGAGCTTAGGGCTGGTTTCGAGATTTCAAATGCCAATCAGAAGGAGATAAGAGGTCTGTGTGAGACTCTTTGCGGAATAATAGATGAACTGGCAGGTAGGACAGCTGCCTTGGAAGAAGAAGTTGGAGATTTAAGGTCGGCATTGGAAAAAAACAAGGAGGATTTGCAGAGTTTAAGAGCAGGAGAAGAAAATGTCCTATTGAAATTGGAGTCTTTAGAAAACAACCAGAGAAGGAACAATTTGAGAGCCCTAAAAGTACCATAAGGTATGGAGGGGGGGACTTGAAAGAGTTCATAGTCCGTTTGATTAAACAAGGAGTACAGGTCGAAGACACTGAAGATGTTATCGTGAAAGATATTCAAAGAGTGCACAGGGACCCCCCCACCGGAGATGGCCCAATAAGGACAAGCCCAGGAGAATCCTGGTTTCCTTTCAGATGTATGCAATTAAGGAGCGCATTTTGTCTGCCGCGTTAAGAAAGGGAATGCTGACTGTGGAAGGTACGAAGTTCGAAATTAGTTCAGACCTTTCAAGTATGACCTTAAATAAGCAGTGGGAACTGGGGAGAAGAATTGAGGTCTTAAAGGGACTTGGTGCTACCGCCCAATTAAAATTCCCAGCCACTTTGAAGGTAATGGCGAACAACAAAATGTATAACTTTAGAGATAGTAAAGAAGTTGATGAGCTGATAAAGAGCTTGGAAAAAGAGACTAAGGCGGGGGTGACAGTTTTTCCTTTTCCTTGTTTTTTTTTTTTTCTTACATCATGTACACGGGTCTGGGGGCCTTCCCGAGGCGTTTTCGCCTTGATTAGGAATCGAGGGGGTTCTCCGAGGGTGTAGGGGGAGGGGAAGTAGGTGGGGGTAGGGAGGGAAGGAGGAGGTAATCACAGTGTGGGGAGCATGGGGGAAAAAATCAAAAAATATGTCCTCATTCAGTAGTTGTTCTTCTTTGTGAGGGTTTAGATGATGGGAGAGAATGAGCTGAGACTTTTGTCCTGGAATGTCAATGGCCTCCGGGTGGCAAAGAGGCAAAAAAGATTGCTGCAATACTTTAGGGATGTACAAGTTAATGTGTTGGCTTTGCAGGAAACTCACTTGTCTAATGAGGAATGCATAATGTTGTTTAGATCATGTAGCTGGGTCCAGCAGATTTCGAGTACTATTCAACCCGGTGGAAGCAAAGGGGTGGCTATTGTAGTCAAAAAACATCCAAGGATTTCCTTTCAGGGGGGGCCAGCCGATAAGGCGGGTAGGTGGGTAATCGGGAAATTGGTAGCTTTTGACTCTACATTCACTTTGGTGGCTTATTATGGGCCTAATAAAGATGACCCTGCACCTCTGGAAGATCTATTTCGGCAGTTGATCTATTTTCCAGACCCAGTAATATGGATGGGCGACTTTAATGTCGTGATGACTTACCAATTGGATAGATCCTCTGGAAATAGATCGACATTTAACCATAAGATGCGCTCTCGGTTATTAATTATGATGTCGCAATTGGGTCTACATGACGTATGGAGAGAAAAGATGGGGTTAAAACGGGGGTATACATACAATAACAAATAATATAGGCACCAATCAAGAATTGATTATGCATTGGTGGATGGGAGGATAAGAGATTGGGTAAGGGAAATAGCTCACGTGGGTGTCCACCTATCGGATCACTCGACAGTTAGCTTGAGTATTCGGTTAAAAGGCAGGGTCGCCCAGGACAGGTGGACGTTAGATAGAACTCTGTTACTAGACAAGGACATAGTAGCAGGATTAAGAGCAGATGTGGAGGAGTTTTTTGAGTTTAATGTGGGGTCATCGTCACTTGATATGGTATGGGATGCTTTTAAAGCGCTCCTAAGAGGTAGATTAATAAGGGCGGCCTGGATTAAAAGGAAAGAGTATAAGGAGGAAATCAGTCGGTTGGAAGGGGGTATCCAACAAGTGGAGCAGGAAATGGTAGATTTAACTCCCGGAGAAGAAGGGAAAATTAGGAAACTTGCGGAATTACATCAAAAGTTAAGGTATGAAATACTAGCAGTGCTGGATAGAAGGATTAAGGTGAGGGTTGAGGCAAATAGATTTGCCCATTATGAGTATGGAGAGAATTGTGGGAAATTGTTGGCCTGGAAAATAAGGACAAATTTAGGTAAGAACAAGGTGGTTGGGATTTTGGATAAAGAGTCAGGGTTGGTCTCTAATAGCGATAACGAGATTCGTGAGATTTTCCGAAACCACTTTAAGGAGCTGTATACAGAAGATCTAGAAGGACCTATAGAGAAAGTTAAGAAAGTTAAGGAATGGTTGAGGGACCTGGATTTAGTGGCTTTGGAGGAGCAGGATAATAAGGTCTTGAATGATTCTATTGGGCAAGCAGAAGTGGAGCATTGTATACAGGTAGGGAAGTCGGCGAAAGCACCCGGCCCAGATGGGTTGCCTTTTGAGGTTTATAAAATTTTAGAAAGCAGCATAGTAAAATTTCTAACCGAGTTGTGTAATAACATCTTGATGGAGGGGGGTGCATGTCCCGCTACCTGGAAGGAGGCCACTATCACTCTGATTTTAAAACCTGGGAAGAACCCAAAAATCTGTGACTCGTATAGGCCGATCTCCCTATTAAATTGCGATTATAAAATATTTACAAAAGTCCTGGCAAGGAGAATGGGGGGAGTCTTAGGTAAATTGATACATGAAGATCAGAAAGGCTTTATTAAGGGGAGATATATGCAAGAGCTGACCCAGTCCTTGATAGGCTCCATCGATCTGGCTCAAGTATATAAGGAGCCTTTGGCCTTAGTTATGATTGACGCTACAAAAGCGTTTGATAGAGTGAATTGGGTCTACTTGGAGGTCCTCTGCGAATTTTTTAATTTGGGAGAGAAATTTACTGGGGCATTGCGGACAATATATCAAAACGCGGAGGCAAAAATCCTGGTCAACGGGGTTCTAACACGTCCCTTTAAAATTGGGAGAGGGACGAGACAGGGTTGCCCATTATCTCCATTGTTATTTAAAATATATATTGAACCCTTAGCTTGCAAAATTAGAAATGAACAGAGGATAATTCCGTTTCGGGATGGGAGTGGGAGCAAAAAAATTGCCTTGTATGCGGATGATTTGCTGGTTTATACAGCGGATTTGCAGCAAACCCTACCGGCTTTAGAAGATTTGACAAGGGAATTTGGGGAAGTAGCTGGATATTCGGTTAATAAAGAAAAGACTGAAATTATGATTTGGAATATGCGAGAAGAGAGTGTGCTAATTAAAAGAAAAATGAAATATTTGGGAGTTGTGATAACACAGGATATAGATAAGTTAGCAGAGGTTAATTTCTCAAGAGTTATGGCAGATGTCACTAAACTAATGAAGAGTTGGAGTACTTTACCTCTTACGATTTACGGGAGAGTTAATTTAGTAAAGATGACATTACTACCAAAAGTCTTATTTCTTTTTAATGTGATTCCGCTGAAATATAAGAAAGAATGGTTGGGTAAATTACAAGGTAGAATTAGTTATTTTATTTGGAATTCCAAAGTAGTGCGAATCGCATGGAAGAAACTGAGACGGAGAAAAGAGAAGGGCGGATTAGCCCTGCCGGATCTTCAGTATTATGCTTGGGCGGTCTTCATCAAGAATATGAGAGGGACACTGAATGGGTCGAAGATTTCAGATTTGGGGCAGGTTCTGAAAGTCATGATGGAAGCTGATTATGATAAACAGCCGGGGTTCCTATATAAATTTGGAGATCCAAAATATTTTAAGAAGGTGAGGTTTAAAATACTGCAAGATTCCGCTTTCATCTGGTATGATTTAAGGAGGGCTACTAAGTTACCGTTCTATAGTAAATATGCGCCTCTCTGGGACGCTCCGGGCTCACCAGAACGGACGAGAGATACTTTGGTGAAACCTCTGAAGGAGGCAGGGCTGGTGAAATGGGGTCAGATTTGCACTGATGGGGTGTTACTACCGTATGAGGACCTCAATATAATGGTAGATGGACGCCTTTCTAGATTTAAATATCTGCAAATAAGGAGCTGGTTGAAGTGCGTCAAGGAAAAAGTAGGTGGCTCCAATGAATTGGAAGAATTACTATCTCAAGACTCGGTGGGAAAGAGAGAAGTAGCAAAATGGTATTGGACATTATTGGAAACTGTAGATGGAGATTTCCACTTGCCTGAGAAGATCTGGGGAGGATGCTTGCCTGGAGTACAGATAAGTGAAATATGGCAAGTATCTACTACTCTTTTGTATGCTACAGTTAAATCTGCCTGTTTAAGACGAAATCATTTGTTCTCCATCCACAGAGCCTTCTGGTCCCCCGAAAAACTGTCTAAAGTGACGGAAGGCACTCCGGTAACCTGTAAAAAGTGCGGCGAGGATCGGGCAAGTGACATTCACATGTTTTGGGAATGTCCCCAGCTCAGTCTGTTTTGGAAAGAGGTTGGTGAGGTAGTGAATCTTTTTTTACCCCAAGTGTATCAGGTAAGCCCCTCTTTAGTTATATTTGGTTGTCAAGTGGGCTCCAGGAAGGATACAAAAAAGGATGCTAAATTGCTCTTTTGTATGATGCTCCTAGCAAGACGGAGATATGTAAGAAATGGATAAGTCCTTCTCCCCCGACGGTGATGGAATGGAAGGACTCGCTAATATATTATTTAATTTTGGATACAAACAATAAAAAATTAGATAAGAAGCATACATTCTGGGACCCAGTGAGAAATTGGCTAGAATCATAATAATTAGGTATTGTCCTATGATTACGTGAAAACAGGTGCCCAGTGGTTCTGAAGGTGGGCTGGTGAGGCCCTGCCAATCAGAGTTATGGGTTGTCCTGGACAAGAGTCTCTAGGGGGAGTTTAGTGGCCATTTTGACCGAACTCCTTTCATCAAGAGGCTGGACAAGTGAATGGGGACAAAAAAAAAAAAAAAGGTAGAGAGGATCTGGTAGTCTTTATTAAAAGGAGATTTCTACCCAGGTAACAGAACTGGGGGGCTATTGAAAAGAAATGCTTTGCCATAGTGTACGCCTTGCATAAGTTCTAGTCTTACTTGTATCGCACTAGGATTGTAGTGCACACAGCTCATAAGCCACTGAAGTGGTTGGTGGCTATGAAGGTAGAGAATCCCAAGTTGTTGAAATGGTCCTTTTCTCTGCAAGGGTTAGATTTTGTAGTGAAACACAGAGCCGGACTAAACCATAAGAATGCAGATGGTCATTTCAGCCAGTTTTTGCCGATCTGAAGGCCAGCATCTGTAGTATAGGAGTTGGTTTGGAGGAGTCGGATCTGGGAGGGCATCTGTTGGGACAGTAACATTCCCTAAATGGCGACAGATATGCACCCCTACCCAGAGTGCCCCAGATGCAGTGATATCTTGATACTTGGTATGGTTTTTTGGTCATGGACAAACACGAATCACATGTCTGTGCCATGACCTAGGCCTGTCTCACAGATTGTGTTTGTGTTAGACCAGGAGGTGCGCACATAGTGCGACCCTTGAGGGGTAAGGGGCTACTAGCCTAACCAAAAGCTAAGTAGGACGAGCGCAGTGGTGGCAGCATACCATGTGTTTGTAATAATGGTCAGGAGACTGAACAGGCCTTTTTACATCTGTCATTGGAGTAGGGCTTACCAGCCCCATCATGTAAAGTTATACTGCTGTGTGCTTAATTCAGCCTACACCATGTTAGTATGCAGAGCTGTGCAGCGCTTGTGAAAATGCAAGGGCATGCTGTCATGTATGTGTGGCTCAGTGTGGTACAGTACATGAAGGACTGTGGACTCCATATTGGGAACCCAGGCCTGCGAAAAGGGAGGTGAAGGAACAACACTAGACAGATTTGTGGATTGCCACATTCCTAAGTGCCAGGTGGGGCACACACTGGAGAAAGAGAGAGCCAAGCAGCCCTGGGCACTTCAAAATAGTTCTTTGATGCTGAAAAAGTCACTGGGCAGTGAGGTCTAGCCACATCATCAGGATGGGGCTGATGAGAGAAACACTGCAGACAGTGAATCATAAAGAACAGGGCTGGGTCCTTTGCAATGTTTTCATTAGGAATATATCAGTGAGGCTGACATTCTGGTGTGATCCTCAAGTGACTCCCCTGGCCTGTGTTGTAGGGCTATCAAAGTTGGAGTCAATCCTGCTGTGACAGATTGTTTCCCAGATGAAGGACAGGACAGAAGAGTGGGCACATCTGTGTCTTGAAACAGATTACAAAAAGAGAGCCTGAATCTCCCAAACTGTTCTATCTCTATACATAATCGGCAGAGTGGCTCTCTATAAAATAATGATCCTCCCACGCCTCCTTTATGTGTTTCAAAATACACTCTTCAGGATCCCACCAGAGCTTTTCCGGAAAATTGACCAAGAAGCCCATATGCTACTATGGAATGGAAGCAGCTCGTGTATCACGTTGAATAAGCTCCAGAGGGGGGTCTAGGACAGTGGACTAGCAGTCCTGGATACCCTTAAATACTATTGAGTGGTAGTAAATTACTGGGTTTTCGCTGACTGAAGACAGCTGGCCTACAAAGTGGATAGAAAGGCTATGGGTTGCAGGTGCCATGTGATGGTCCTCTCCCATAGGAAACAATGAGATATGCCGATACATACCCGGACAGTGGTTAGGATATGGAGGGAAGCCACTAGCTCCTTAGGTTGGGGAGGTAGGCTCAACTGTGGGACAATGACTTATTAAAGGAGGTTGGTATTTTGACAGGCTTCTTGAAATGTGAATTCATAGGTATAGAGCACCTGGGTGATGTCTGAAGGGGACAAGCCTTAATACAGTTCGAGATCCTACATCAAGAATATGAACTGGTAGATTTGGAGAGGTGTACCTACAGCTTGGACATGCCCTTTGTAGACATATGATAGAGAGGGAGCATTTACAGGATGTGACACCACTAGAAGACTGTTTACTCACAGAGCCCATAACTGATACGGTGATTTTTATAATCCATAGAAAGCTGATTATTAATTTCACTGACCAAATGATGGCACTGAGAGATATCTGGGCTGGAGACCTAGGAGACATAGGTAATGACAACTGGGTAGAAGTCCTTCAAAGCCCGCAGGAAATGAGCGTCAAGTGCAGAAGGCCCAGTCTTTCAGAGCCCATAGAAGGTCAGGCTCCAGAACATCAGGAGTTATCCTCCACAGTTAGGCACAGTAACCCCTGCTTGCCCCATGGTCCTCTGAGAGAGGTTACGACAGACCTTTTGTGTTCAGAGAACTACACTGACAGTCTGTTGAGGCTCGCAGATACCACGGTGGCTAGATCAGTGTACCTCATTCAGCAACGGTCTTTGCCAGGAGTTTCTGGGCTATCCTTACCCCTCTCTGCACTCTCCAGACATCTCAGCTCTGGTACAGTGGATTTGACCCACATGTCTATCTTCTAGTATCTGAGGGACTCAACCTGTTTCTATCCAAACCAATTCATCAGGTTGTCATCTACCCAGATGATAAATCTTACTTGTAAGAAGCTGGCTCTCTATATGGTGCACTAAAAAGAAGTACACCATGCAGAGTCCAGTGGATCCCCAATTGGTTTGCAGAGGAAAAAGTAGATAGGACTGATGCTCTATTTTGTGGTAGTGTGGGCGAACAGCTAGGCTTATCAGAGGGTAGTGCTAAGCATTTGATTGTACTCACAGGGGCAATACATGAAACACACACTTAAAGAATAAATCAGAGACCAAATTAGAAAAATAACACTTTTTCTTAAATATGTTTCAAACCCTAGAACTTTGTAATTAGGTAAGCACTTCTCAAGCATAAATACTTTTCAGTTTAAAAAATCAACACAGCACAATTCTCAGACTTCTTCAATGTTAACCTGTGGAGAAAAACAATGTGCAGCAAACACGGTTAACAACGACTTACGGGACCAATCTGAGGGGGTTAAGGTAAGTACTGGGCACTGATCAGAAACACACCAGCAGGTCACTCTGGGCAG
The DNA here is from genome assembly GCF_031143425.1 of Pleurodeles waltl. Classification (NCBI taxonomy): domain Eukaryota; kingdom Metazoa; phylum Chordata; class Amphibia; order Caudata; family Salamandridae; genus Pleurodeles; species Pleurodeles waltl. The sequence continues at coordinate 290,508,508 of NC_090443.1, read as the reverse complement.
CACTGAGGCAGCTGAGTTCAGGGGTGCAGTAAGGTGTCTGGTGCCCAATGGTTTCCTATGGGAGTTTGGTCTTCGTGAAGACAGTCTGCAGGTTTTGGCTAGGAAGCCAGTTGGGGACAACAAACAGGTAGGTTGGAGACTTAGGGTGCTCGAGGATATAAGTACACCTTTAGTCCTTTTCTCCAGGGCCCAGGAGTGGCAGATGCAGGGGTGTCCTTAGGCGTCGGGTTTCTCCATCCAGAGCACTCTTGGTCAGGGGGTCTTGTGTGTTGAGGCTGCAGGTGTCGTCAGGGAGTCCAGCAAGGGGGGAACCAGGGTGGACTCAAGCTCAGAGGAGCCGGGGGAACGTCGTTGGCACCAGTTACTCACTTCAGATGGGGCAAGGGGTGACAGGTGCAGTGGTTGCTGGAGATGTCGAGTTTTCTCTCACATCATAAAAATAAGGGGATTCGGAGGAATTAAAGGTCCAGTGCATACCCTCCAATAACAGTTATTAATAATGAAATGCACTGTTCCTACAGAGCAAAAAGAAGAAGACAGGGTGAGTACTAGGGGATCCTATTCAATAGGAGCAAGAGTCCTCACACACCCAAATGGGTGTCATGCTTCATCATCGGACCAGCTCCTCGTCAGACTGGCGCTGCAATGTCTGACGGGCACCACCCTTTCGGGGGGCTCTTTGCCAGAGTTCTTTTATGATGATGCCACACTATCCCGCAGGTGAGTAGGGAAAAAGGAAAAGAAAGGAGAGCAAAAAATAAACAAGGGGTAAAATTGGCTCAAAAACCCTCTATAAGAACTATCTTTATTAGTGCTAGGCCTTTGAAGCTTCGCGCCCTGGAATATCCATCCTGCCTGGGTGAGGTGATAACACCCGGCCCAGAGCAGGCTTTTGTCTCTGGTCCTCAAGAGTGCTCTCACCTTGGGGGGCCAAAAATGTGTCTATGGTGGCTGAACTGTCAGGACAGTCAGTCAACCCCCTAGTAGCTGGTAGGTTTTCAGGGGGCACCTCTAAGGTGCCCTCTGGTAGCAGTTATTAATAAATCCCTCACTGGCAATGTTGAGGGTTTATTAATCTGAGATGTTTGATACCAAACATCCCTATATTCAGAGAAGCCATCATGTAGCAGGGGAACTTGTAGTGACCCGTGTCCAGCACATGCATTTAAAATGTCTTCCCTGGTCACTTACTGTGTCTGAGAATCGACAAGATATGCCCTCACATGTAATGCAGGTATACCCTCACATTTAATATAATGCACCCTGCCTTAGAGCTGTAAGGCCTGCTAGAGGGGTGACTTACATATATTGCATGCAGTGTTTAGGGCACATGGCACACAGGCTCTGTGCCATGTGGTGTTTTCATTTTTGCCTGCACCAAGACACGCAGCCTGCTATGACAGCCTGTCATGTGCTTAATGAGGGGTCCCTTAGGGTGGCACAATTTGTTCTGCAGCCCTTAGGGACCCTCCTTAGTACGCCAGGCCCTAGGTACCAGGGGTACCATTTACTAGGGACTTACAGTGGGTGCTAAAGGTTTGCCAATTTGGAAAAACAACTGTGTAGGTTTGGGGGAAAGAGATCTGGCACTGGGGTCCTGGTTAGCAGGAGCCCAGTTGAGTCGAAATTACACCAGAAACCAGGAAGTGTGGGGGGAGGGAGGGACCATGCCAAAAGAGGCACTTTCCTACATTAGTTGTGAACACAAAATATCCTATACATTAGATAAAGACAATCTGACTTTATATTTCATTATTTTTAGGTTGAGCATAGCAGCGTGCAAGCACTACTTTTACGACATGTTGTAATGTATTTGTGGGGTTTAACCACACCCACTTCATGCCCGTCACTTTCATTGCTTCCTGGGCTTGCCTTGCAAAAATCCCTTGATGTCATTGGTAAATGCTTCACGTTTGTCTCGCCTTGAGGACGTTTTGTCACGCCTTGCAGACTAACCCTGTTACCTGGGTAATTGCATGATTGCCGATATACTTTAGCATGGGGAACTACTTTTTCCTTATGTCTATCCCCTTTGCACTTCATGACGCTTTGAAGTTTCATACAGCGCAAACTGATCGGCGGTGTTGGAGCACTTGTCACATTGTTCACCACAATATTCACTGCACTCGGGGAACTTTCCCCATAATGCTTTGCGGGGAATACACGTTGATAAGGTCCACCTTAATATAGAAGTTTTCTTAAATTCGCGACCATGGTGCTTCTCTGCATTGTTAAAAAGGTGTAAAACAAAACGTTCTCGGCTGCTTTACAACAAAGTCCTAAAAAGCACCTTGTCGCACACCAGACTGACCCTCAACCACTCCTCCTTAGTGGCGAGCTTCCTCTTCTTCTCCTTGCCTCATAATAAACGTAGACAGAAGTCGCACTTGCCTAGTCGGATCCCAGAGGTGTTTTTTGGGGAGGCAGCCACAACATCTCCGTCCAAATGCACATTAGCTCACAAAAGCAGCAGCAGCAGCATCCCAGAGCTGCCTTGAGCGAGCTTAAAGAGACACTCACTCCATTGCTCCCTCTGCTTCGCAACCAAGGACTTCCCCTTCTTTCCTTTTTGCAGAGAGAGCGCGAGTTCTCAATCCGGAACTGGCACAGCAGAGAGAAAGCCACAACGTTTAATCCAGGGAGACATTTCATAAACCAAACTGTAGAACGCAGTCAATGAAACGCATTTGTGGGTTGGATTCCAAACTGTGAAGCCTTTTCTTCCAACCCACACTTTACTACCTATGGGGGCAGTGGTGGCTGGTGACATTTGAAAGTGGTGGGGCGTAAAAGTTAGGGATGAGTTTTCATGATCCGCATTTATTGTAAACAGAAAGGGAATAGCATCCCCTTGTTTTCCTGTAGGAGATAATAGTCGAATCACATCTATGACTGCCAGATTAACTCAACAATCCTGTTTATCTGTCTTTAATCTCGCCTTCTACAGGGTAAATCAATAGTGTGTAGCCCTTGTAATTGAAATCAGACTTCTTGTGGTGCCTGCCCTTGGACACAGGAGGCAGGCTGTAATTATCTGTTCTGTCTTTATCCTCCAGGAGTGAGGCAGACCTAATTATGCCACTGAAAGGCCTAGATTTTCAACTGTTGCTGTTAGTCCTGTGAACGGAACAGCCACAGAACACCATCTTCCCGTGAATTGTTCTTAAAGTGCTCGCTGGCACAGCTTGAGGGACGTTCACTGGCGAGGAGACAGGGAGTCCCTTCCTGTTGAATGAACGTGTGGAGCAGCAAGAAGAATGACAGCAACCACCAGACACAAAACTCCAGTAAACTCTCCAGCGTGCAACCCCACTTCCTCAAATAAATTAAAAGCATCTTGTGAACACCCTGTAATACATTTGCCTCGCATTCACAAATCATGTAATAATAAGTGGCAGGCAGCTTTGAAAACACGTGCAGGCTGTTTCTTTATTTGTGCTTACCTCATGCAGCTTAGTCTGACGGGAAGTGCCGGCAGAGGCTGGTGTGTGCTGCACTTGTACTGGGCCTGCACAGTGAACGGATTGATCCTGCCATGCGGTTCCCCTTGTAAAATGTTTAAACCGCAAATTTGTTTTCTTCATCTAATATACAGCAAGGCCTAAGTACACAGAACATTACGCGCCGTTTCCCGTCAATGGTTTAAGGGAATTGAAATTTGTACTCATTTAAATGATAAACATAACGTCTGATCTCCGTGACAGTTTGACTAGGTGCTGACCCCGACTGATTGAGCAAATCTTCAGAGAACATCTTCCGTGACTTTCACTCCGAAATGCAGTTTCCGAAATTCGAGCTGCCATTTATGTCAGAGGTGTAAACGCGAAAGGAACAATAACATTTGCGAACATGTAAAATAGTAAAATAACAATACCTTTTACTTTGAGGAGTCGCGGTCGCGGAAGGCCGGGGGACAGGCAGGTGCCATCCTCATCCGTCCTCTGGGGGCGAGAGCAGAAAGGCGAGGGTGGCAGCGGTGCCGGCCCGGAGCACGGCCACGAGGCGCCTGGAAGCCGTGCTGCTGCTGGTGCGGGCTGCTCAGGAGCAGGAGGCGCGGGAAGCAAACACCTCGTGTTTGCTAACAGTGCATTATCTGCGCAGTGCGCAGACTCGATTTTGAGCTTGCTGCTGCCTTCCTGAAGCCCCGCCCACCATTTCCCAACTTGTCACAGGGCTACATCCATCCTCCGTGACGAATTGGGAAAGGGTGGGGTGACCATCCTCCACTACCCTGACTGACGTGAAGCCCCTAGCGCTACAGGGCTTCAACCTGAAGCGCCCGGGGCTAAGTTTATCTACACGTCATTAGGGGGTGGAGACTGGTCCTATGAGCTATGTCTGTGCCGAGCTGATGACCTCACAGGCCTCAGGCTGTGAGCTTATCTGCCCGGCAAACATAGACTCAGTCAGGGGAGGGCCTGGCCTGATCCCGCCAGTCTAATCTCACGTGACCCAGCCCCAAGCAAGAAAGAGGTGTGTGCATTTCTTTTAGGGAGGGACTGGGAGTTAGGGGAGTTTGTTTTCACCTTTTTTTTTTTGTTATGTTTACGAGGGCGGAGCCCCGACGCCCTCGTGTAGAAACCGCCACTGTATGGGGGAACCATTTCTCACTTACAACCAAATTGTTTTCAGATGCTATGTGTAAGGAAATGGCTCCCTGTTGCAATTCCCCCCCACTTTTTGCCTGATACTGATGGTGACTTGACTGGGAAGTGTGCTGGGACCCTGCTAACCAGGCCCCAGCACCAGTGTTCTTTCACCTAAAATGTACCATTGTCTCCACAATTGGCACAACCCTGGCACCCAGGTAAGTCCCTTGTAACTGGTACCCCTGGTACCAAGGGCCCTGATGCCAGGGAAGGTCTCTAAGGGCTGCAGCATGTCTTATGCCACCCTAGGGACCCCCTCACTCAGCACAGACACACTGCTTGCCAGCTTGTGTGTGCTGGTGGGGAGAAAATGACTAAGTCGACATGGCACACCCCTCAGGGTGCCATGCCAACCTTACACTGCCTGTGGCATAGGTAAGTCACCCCTCTAGCAGGCCTTACAGCCCTAAGGCAGCGTGCTCTATACCACAGGTGAGGGCATAGGTGCATGAGCACTATGCCCCTACAGTGTCTAAACAAAACCTTAGACATTGTAAGTGCAGGGTAGCCATAAGAGTATATGGTCTGGGAGTCTGTCAAAAACGAACTCCACAGCTCCATAATGGCTACACTGAATACTGGGAAGTTTGGTATCAAACTTCTCAGAATAATAAACCCACACTGATGCCAGTGTTGGATTTATTAAAAAATGCACAGAGAGGGCATCTTAGAGATGCCCCCTGTATTTTACCCAATTGTTCAGTGCAGGACTGACTGGTCTGTGCCAGCCTGCTGCTGAGAGACGAGTTTCTGACCCCATGTGGCGAGGGCCTTTGTGCTCTCTGAGGACAGAAACAAAAGCCTGCTCTGGGTGGAGGTGCTGCACACCTCCCCCCTGCAGGAACTGTAACACCTAGCAGTGAGCCTGAAAGGCTCAGGCTTCGTGTTACAATGCCCCAGGGCACTCCAGCTAGTGGAGATTCCCGCCCCCTGGACACAGCCCCCACTTTTGGTGGCAAGTCCAGGGGAGATAATGAGAAAAACAAGGAGGAGTCACCCACCAGTCAGGACAGCCCCTAAGGTGCCCTGAGCTGAGGTGACCCCTGCCTTTAGAAATCCTCCATCTTGATTTTGGAGGATTCCCCCAATAGGATTAGGGATGTGCCCCCCTCCCCTCAGGGAGAAGGCACATAGAGGGTGTAGCCACCCTCAGAGCTAGTAGCCATTGGCTACTAACCCCCCAGACCTAAACACACCCCTAAATTCAGTATTTAGGGGCTCCCCAGAACCTAGGAAACTAGATTCCTGCAACCTAAGAAGAAGAGGACTGCTGAGCTGAAAAACCTGCACAGAAGACAGAGACACCAACTCCTTTGGCCCCAGCCCTACCAGCCTGTCTCCCCACTTCAAAAGAACTGCTCCAGTGACGCGTTCCACAGGGTCCAGCAACCTCTGAAGCCTCAGAGGACTACCCTGCATCTAAAAAGACCAAGAACTCCCGAGGACAGCAGCTCTGCTCCAAGAAAGAAGCATCTTTGCAACAAAGAAGCAACTTTGAAAGAACACACGTTTCCTGACGGAAGCGTGAGACTTTGCACTCTGCACCCGACGCCCCCGGCTCGACTTGTGGAGAACCAACGCTACAGGGAGGACTCCCCGGTGACTGCGAGCCTGTGAGTAGCCAGAGTTGACCCCCCTGAGCCCCCACAGCGACGCCTGCATAGGGAATCCAGAGGCTCCCCCTGACTGCGACTGCCTGCTTCTAAGAACCCGACGCCTGGTAAGGACACTGCACCCGCAGCCCCCAGGACCTGAAGGATCCGACCTCCAGTGCAGGAGCGACCCCCAGGCGGCCCTCTCCCTTGCCCAGGTGGTGGCTACCCCGAGGATCCCCCCCCTTGCCTGCCTGCATCGCTGAAGAGACCCCTTGGTCTCCATTGCAAACCCGAGCCTGTTTGCACACTGCACCCGGCCGCCCCTGTGCCGCTGAGGGTGTACTTTTTGTGCTGACTTGTGTCCCCCCCGGTGCCCTACAAAACCCCCCTGGTCTGCCCTCCGAAGACGCGGGTATCTGCTGGCAGACTGGAACCGGGGCACCCCCTTCTACATTGAAGCCTATGTGTTTTGGGCACCACTTTGACCTCTGCACCTGACCGGCCCTGAGTTGCTGGTGTGGTAACTTTGGGGTTGCCTTGAACCCCCAACGGTGGGCTACCTTGGACCCAACTTTGAACCCTGTAGGTGGTTTACTTACATGCAAAACTAACAAACACTTACCTCCCCCAGGAACTGTTGAAAATTGCACTGTCTCATTTTAAAATAGCTATTTGCCATTTGTGTGAAAACTGTATATGCTATTTTGCTAATTCAAAGTTCCTAAAGTTCCTAAGTGAAATACCTTTGATTTAAAGTATTGTTTGTCAATCTTGAACCTGTGGTTCTTAAAATAAACTAAGAAAATATATTTTTCTATACAAAAACCTATTGGCCTGGAATTGTCATTGAGTGTGTGTTCCTCATTTATTGCCTGTGTGTGTACAACAAATGCTTAACACTACCCTCTGATAAGCCTACTGCTCGACCACACTACCACAAAATAGAGCATTAGAATTATCTCTTTTTGCCACTATCTTACCTCTAGTGGGAAACCTTGGACTCTGTGCATGCTATTTCTTACTTTGAAATAGTGCATATAGAGCCAACTTCCTACACTATGCAATGGGATGTTTCCTTGGAAACCGTTTGTTAAAAGACAGTGGCTTTATTCCATAGAAATTTCCAGCAGTAAAAAGGTAAATTTTCTGGCATAAATCAAATCCAATTTCTAAGGTTCGCTAAACCCTTTCTCTCACAGATAATGTTTTGTGTCTAGATCTTAGTAGTTAATAGCGTACAAGAGGTTGCTGGTGTGAACCGGTATAAAATGATTTTCATGATTCTTGTAGAGAGCCACCCGGGCTCTCCGATACAATGTTGCTGAAGCGAGGGCACGGGGATAGGCCCTCGACCAAGGTCTTAAATAAAGGACGCACTGCTGACCCCAGTAGTTGTGAGTTACAGCACAGCAAGCTGCATGTCGAATCATTACTGCCTGCGAGCGCCATGAGTTATGCCATGCAGACCGCCGTGCTACATTGGCGACGGGGGAGAAACGTCACCGTCGCGTTTCAGCTCGACCAGCACCTAGTGCGCAAGCCCAGCAATTACCGCTCAGCAACGGCACTGCTGCGCAGCAAGTGGGCCTACCACCGCGCTCTGTTGTCCTGGCCAGTCGCGCTGTAGTGGCCTGACAGCAGATGGTCGCCCTCCCTCTTGAGGGCCGTTGTCCCCTCCTTCACTATGCTGCTGAGGTCATCTGCTGCTTCTAGGAAGGCATAGGGGCCCGCCCACCGTCGGCTGAATCCTGGTCGACGTGCCGGTCCGGGTATGTGAACTCCCGATCTGAATTTGAAGGTCCCTGCCCCGGGGCTGGCATGGGGGTGCCTGTTCAACATTAAAGAAGCAGCAGCTCTCCTGGCCTGGAGAACCAGCGATGCCTGTGCAGGAAGCCTGCTGCCACATGGTGAGGCCTAACCTCACCCCTCGAAAGGGGTCTCAGAAGAAAAAAAACACACACACACACACAAAAAAAAAAGAGGAAGACTGTGGTGAAGGCAATAGGGAGTGTTTGCCCAAGAAAAAGGAATCGACCACAGAGTCTCAAGTAAGCTAAGCCAATTGGTTATAATTTCACTGTGCAAGTAGTGGGCGGCGTGCACATAGCGCAATGAGCTCATCACAACAGAGACGTGACCAGCAGCTACCGCCACCCAGTGCAGGGGCTCATTCGTCAGTGGCAGTGCTGCCACCCTTCAGCCAGCTGGCTGCCCCTGCCACGGAAGCATCACAATGGCATCATTGGCTTGGACAATTACTTCTGTGCCCAAAGAGAGACGGATGGCGGTGTGCGAAGTTCCCTCATGCTACACATGGGAGACGATGAACTATACGAACTCTTTGGTACACTCCCAAACACAGGGAGGGTTTACGGCCCTGAATCTGAATTTCTGTTCCCAGCTAAACAATGATTATGAGCAGCTTAAGCTCCGTCAAGTGCAGCAAACCCATACAGTGTCAGTGGACATGTTTTATGCCAGGCTGCGGAAACTTACAAGCACCTGCATAGGCCTCAACCAGCACGAGGAGATCCGTGCACAGGTCATCAAGGAATACAGTTCGAACATGCTGTGAAAACTTATATTACGACGACCTGGCATCACTCTGGACGAGATCTTGAATTGTGTGACCGAGCCAGATTCAAGATCTCATCCAGAGATCTTGAATCGTGTAACCGAGCCAGAATCAAGATCTCTCCAGAGTGATGCCAGGCCACCCGGGCAGATGACATGGCCGCTGCCAGAGGGCAGTCTTCAGCGGCGCACAGTACCACTCATCAGACGGTGGTGAAAGAGGAGCAAGTTGATGCCCTGCAAGCACACCCGTATCTCCAGCACTCACCACGTCCCCAGAATCAAGGGGAGAAAGAGTGTACCAGCTGTGGACTTGAACATAGGACACCTGGTGATTGCCCTACGAGGGGTAAAAGCTGCAACAAGTGTGGGAAGGTGAATCATTTCGCCAAGGTGTGTTGAGGGGGATGGCTCAAGAAAGGACCGCTGCCGTGAGGCAACTGATGCCAGTGGAAGGTGTGGGTGCGGACGCTGGTGTAGTGGGGGCAGGAAACATGCGATACGACGACGAAGATGAAGAGGATATCTTTGTCATCTCGTTTGCTGGATGGCGACAACAAAAGGGCACTCTTCCCATATGCATTGTGGATATCAACGGTGCTGTGTTAATTGACACTGGCGCGTCAGTCAATGTAATGGATGTTGTTTTATACCACCTGCTGTCACCGAGACCAGAGTTAACGCCCTGCAACACAAAAACCTACATCTACGATGGCCGTGATCCCCTTCCTTTACAAGGGGCAGTTGAGATGACCGTAGCCAGCCAAGGTCACTCAACGAAAGCCAAGTTTCATGTTGTAGAAGGAAACCGAGGGAACCTCCTTGGGTGCCACAACGCTGAGGACCTTGAACTTGTGTTTTTTACACGTCAGATTCATGACGCACATGCCAAGACCCTACTTGACAACTTCCTGCAGCTGTTTGTGGGACTGGGCAAACTCAAGGGGAAACAGTTTAAATTGCAAGTTGACCCAGCTGTGGAGCCCATGGCGCTCCAACACAGAAGGGTTCCGTTTCACCTCCGGCCGCTGGTGGAGCAGGAGCTGCAGGCTCTGGAGGACATTGAGAAGATTAGTGGGCCTGCTCGCTGGGTGTCGCCACTGGTGATCACTCCCAAGATAAAGCAGCCTGGCGCCATCCGCCTATGTGTGGTTTTGCAATTGCCAAATTGTGCCATCAAGATGGAACTGCACATCATGCCCACGATGGACGACATCTTTGCAGACTTAAACAGAGCCCAATGGTTCTCGAAGCTGGATTTAAATTCCAGCTATAATCCACTGGATCTGGCCCCAGAAAGCAGGAACATTACCACCTTTTCCACGCATGTTGGGTTGCGGCGATACAAGCGGCTTAGTTTTGGGACTTCCTCTGCAGCTGAGGTTTTTCAAAATGCTATTCAAGAGACACTATCTGGCCTCGAAGGGCTGCTCAACCTCAGTGATGATATTCTTATTTTTTCTGAGACTCTTGAGGATCCTCATCAGCGGTTAAGAGCCACGCTCCAGCGGCTCTCCGATGCTGGACACACACTTCACAAAAAGAAGTGGGCGTTCTACAAAAACTCTGTTGACTTTTTGGCTACATCTTCTCTAGAGAGGGGCTGCAGGTGGACCCCAAGACAGCGGATGCCATCCGCAGTGCCCCAGTACTGCACAATGCCACGGAAGTCCAGAGTTTCCTTGGCATGGCAACCTACTGTGGTAGGTTTATCCCCCAACTGGCTACCATGGCCGAGCCTTTGAGACATCTCACGAGGTCCAACACCATGTGGGACTGGAGCCTGGGAGCTGGCAAGGTGTTTCAGGCCGTAAAGGAGGGGGTGTTAGACAAAGTAACCATGGCCTATTTTCACCCCAGGAAAAAGACAGTGGTTGATGCCAGCCCTGTCGGGCTAGAGTCTGTTCTGCTACAGGAGCAACATGGTCAGGAGTGGGCACCTGTGGCACATGCAAGCCAGGCCTTGTCAGCAGTGGAGGCTCGATATGCACAGGTTGAAAGGGAGGCACTGGCCATTCCCTGGGCCTGTCAGTACTTTCACCTCTATTTGTATGGACAAAAAATTCAGGTAGTCACCGACCACAAGCCTCTAGTATTGTTGTTAGTGGGATCGACACAACTGGCCACTCATAGGATTGAGCACTCGGCTCTCCTGCTCCACCTGTAACAGTTCAAGGTCATCTATAGAGCAGAGGTGAATAACCCGATCCCGAACACCGATGCCACAACTGGGCGAATTCGCAGTAGGATGGAAAGCTTTGTGAGGATGGTGGTGCAAGCGGCCAGTCCAGGTGCCCTGAAACTGTCAGAGATAGCCGAAGCTTCTGTCATCTGTTGCGCCAAAGGTGCATTGGCCGGCGAGAGTGGAAGCGTTTCCTTGAGGGCACAAAGTCCCCTGACCATGATGAGCGTCTGGCAATGAAAGCACTCTGGAAGGATGCGGAACTGTCTGTCAGGAGCAACGATCTCCTCTGTAAGGCCAGAAGATACTACTTCCTCGATGCCTTTGGGACAGGGTAGTTGAACTGGCTCATCAAGGACACCAGGGGACAGCCAAGATGAAGGCTTGTCTCAGGAGTAAGGTGTGGTTTCCTGGCATGGATGCCCTGGTTGAAAACTGAGTAAGGAGGGGCCACTTCTGAGCCATCACAGCCATCAATCAGCGCACAGCTCCAGTGATCACGGAATCACCATCCTAAAGTCCGTGGTCCCATGTCAGCATGGACTTTGGGAGTTTTGCTGATGGGCGGCTGACTTTGGTCATGATTGACTCTTATGCCAGGTTCCCGGTGGTGGAGTTGGTTGCATCTACTGCATTCGAAAACGTGAGCCCGGTGTTGAAAAAGACCTTCGCCATGTTCGGCCTCCCTGACGAGATAAGAACAGACAACGGTCCACTATTTCAAGCGCAAGAGTTCAGAGACTATCTTGGTCAGCTGGAAGTACATCATCACCGAATTACTCCGCACTGGCCCCAGGCAGGCAAACAGTGACGTTGAAAGATTTATGAGGACCCTTAACTGAGCCCTACAAATTGGTGTCAAACCGGGGGATGAGGCGGAGTGGCGCATGCACAAGTTTCTGAGAGCCTTCTGGCAGACGCCTCACAGTACCACTGGCTGTGCTGCTGCAGCTCTGATGTTCCAGCATCCCCCGCAGGACTGTATCTCGGTTGACTCTCACTGGAAACCAAATGAACTGGACCTGGAGGCCACTCAAGAGTAGTGGCGGAAAACCAACCAGAAGGCAAGTGACCAGAGAAGAACTAAGTGCCCTGACCTTCAAGTGGGTGATTTGATAGTAGTCAAGGACAGGCATCCAGGTTGGAAGTACTGGACCCCCTATGAACCAAGTGTGTGGAAGTTGGTCACTATGAGTGGGACAATGGTGACTGCACGGAGGGGAGAGCGGCAGGTAACCAGATATGTGTTGTGTTTCAAGCGAATGGAGATCGCCGGTGAGGACGGGGAAGATGATGCAGATGAGGAGGACAAAGAAGGTGGTAGAGAAGTCCCAGTGGCTGAGGAGCAGGAGGGTCAAAGTGCTCACAGCCCGGCTCCTGTGCATTCAATGGTGGTATGGGCCCTGCAGAACTGGCCAGTTGGAGTGAGAGCTATCACTTGCGGCCTAGCCCAACTCCCAGCCAAAGACTGAGGGATTTTGTATGCAAGGATGTTGGTCACTGCTATGGACTTACTGTATGTTTCTAGTTGTTTTGTTTGTGCTTTTCTTTTTTCTCTATCTTTTCCTATTGTGCACCGATTGTCTGTTTTTCAGACAGTTTATCAGTGTGTAGTTTCGTTTAATTAAAACTTGGTAGGGATGTAGAGGGCCACCCGGGCTCTCCGATACGATGTTGCCGAAGTGAGGGCATGGGGGCCAGGCCCTTGACCAAGGTCTTAAATAAAGGATGCACTGCTGACCCCAGTAGTTACGAGTTACAGCATAGCAAGCTGCATGCTGAATCGTTATTGCCTGCGAGCACTACAAGTTACGCCACGCAGACCGCTGCGCTACAATTCTGTCTTTTGTGGCTGAATGGAAAGAACTTGCGGTGCTAGGGGCACCTTTCTGGAACATTCCCTGCATAACCAAAAACCATTATTGTGAAAAGGCTGGAGTACATAAAAAAAACAAACTTGACGACAACTTGCATTTTCTGTGTATCGCATATGTCATTACATAAAGAATTTACACTTTTGTAAAGGTGCCTAAGACATCTGGGTATAATTCAGTACTGATAATTAAAATGGTGGTATCCCTTTCTTGCAGAAGCTAAGAGGCATCTGTAATGTCAACACTGATGTCAAGGGGATGTGAAATGTGATGTCACTTCTGATGTTATCACTGACTTTGTGTGTGATATGAGCTGTGAGATTGTGTGTAAAGTCATACACATAGATGTTGACTGTCAATGTTTTTTACGTTTTGGTTCTGAGTCAAACATCCCTAGGAGAAAGCAAGGAATAGCAACTTTGTCCATTGGTTAAGTTGCAGTTTCCATTGGAAATTATTTTCTACTAATAACTTTTTTTATTATACAAGTTTTATTTATTTCATTGTTGATATTCCAAACGATTGACCAAAACCATTAGCACAACTGTCCATTATAACATGTCCATATTTCTCTTACAATCACAAACCTAGACAGATATTCAAACAAAACAATTATTGCACCAGCCCATACAAGGAGCTAATCTCAAGCATTCATCTTTCCAAATATGATTTGTTCCACCATACTGTTGACATAAGTAAATAACATCAGCATTTTGAAGTGTTATATTCAAACCTTCCATTTATTGAGTGTTTGTTTTTAGTTCTAGCATACAAACAGCTTTAGCTGTCTTGACAACCTCATGCATTCCAAAAAAAAATCATAAGAAAAATATAAACGTTTGTACATTGAGAGCCTTTTGGTCAGGTAGGGTTTCCTTTTTTAGGTTCGAGCATAGTACTGCTTTTTGACCTGTTGTAATCTATTCTGTGGGCTTTAACCACGCCCACCTCAGGCTCATCACTTTCATTTGTTCCTGAGCTTGCCTTTCAAAAATCCCTTGATGTCATTTGGTAAGTACTCTACGTTTGTCCCTCCTTGAGGCCGGTTTGTAACGCCCCGCAGACTGATCCTGTTATATGGATATTTGCACAATTGCCGATATACTTCAGCATGGGTGATCTACTTTTTTATTTTGTCTCTCCCCTTCGCGCTCCATGGCACCCATGGCGCCCACAGCAAGAACTCGATCAATGGTATTGGAGCGCTTGTCACATTGTTTTGTTTTGCCTCTCCCCTTCACGTTCCATGGCACTCACAGCTCAGCGGCATTGGAGCTTTTGTCACATTCTTCACACTGTCATCTAATCGGAGTAATTTCAATGTCGATTTTGGCTCCCCACTTCGCTCTCCATAGCTTTGAAAAAACACTTATAATTGTTAAATGTGTTATGTTAAAAACAGATAAATCCTCACACAGCTCACCCGACACAGCAGGAGAGCTGATACTACAATATTCACTACACTCAGGAAACTCGCCCTATAGTGTATTACTTTTACAAAACATTTTGGACATAACTCCTGTGGAGGTCCTAGTACAATGGGACCACTTTCAAAACATTCACGACGTGCTCCTTCCATCTACATCATCCAGGGTACTCACTTTCGGTTAGTGGGGACCCCAAAATAATAACCTCTCCTACCATTCAGTGTTTTTTTAAGCGCTCTCATGGCCGGAACTTTTGTTTTACAGCTTCTGTGTTTTAAGGGCCTTGTTTGTAATATCATTGCAGTAACCAGGTTAGTCCTGAAAATGTGTAATACATTGCACCCTTTAGGGTCTAAATATATGGTAACACTGCATTACTTTCTGTCATTTTCTTTTCATGTAGTTATGCCTCTAGGGGCTAAATATATGGTTACAATGCATTACTTTCTGTCATTTTTTTTCATGTGGTTATGCCTGCTATGGGCTAACTATACGGTTACATACCCATGTTTCTTACAAATGGTATTTGTATTGTGGTGTCCTCTAGGTGCTGTTCTGAACATTACAGTTAACATACTATAGTATTCGCACCATAAAAACTTGCCCCATAATGCTTTGTAGGGCATTACCTTTACAAAACATTTTTGCTCATAACTCAACCTGTGGTGGTCCTAGGACAATGGGACCACCTTCAAAACATTCACCGCCATGTGCTCCTTCTGTCTAGATCATCTCTGGGTCCTCACACTAGGTTAGTGGGGACCCAAAGTAATAACCCCTCACACCATTCAGGGTCTTTTTGAGCTCTCTTATGGCTGGAACTTTTGTTTTACAGCTGGGAGTAGTTTGTGTTTTAAGAGCCTTATTTGAAATAATATTCCAGTTGGCATACTAGCCCATTAGTTATATTCAGGGCCACTGGAATTATGTGGCAAGAAAAGTCCAGTAATGCATTTACAATGCCAATAGTTCTAACTCAGGCAAATGCAAGACCAATTGTATTGTAAATCCTTGTTTTTTTATTGAACTGGTACTTTATGACCAAATTCAGAAGCCAACATTAGGCTTTTTCTTCATTCAAGCTCCCCGAGGAAAATCCTTCATCTTATTTTTGGCACCTGGGGCTGTCATGTGTAATCCGACCCAGTCCTGGTGGCCACATCCAGTCAAGTGCAGCAGATTCCCATCAGATAGCGCCAGTATCTGTAGAAGAAAATGCCCTTGCATGCACACAGGCATCAGAAAGAGTTTAGCAACAAAAAATTATAATACTCTGTAAATCACAGAATCAGCCACCAAGACTTTCCCCCAGGACAGCTGAATGGAACAAGCGCATGAAGCAATGGAAAAGCACACATTTACACACTACCACTTGTTAGTTTTGTATATAGTCATGTGATTGATTCTTTAAAAAAAATACAAGCAGGGGCTCAGGCTGAAATCATGAAAACAAATGAAACAACCTTCAAATCGTAAACATAACAAGATTTAATGTTTACCTGAATATACTTTTACATATTTTTCAATTCACAAACTTTCCCAATAGTACTCAGATAAACATAAATACCTCAGGGTAAACCCAAAAGTCATCTCCTTTTAATAGGTGGGTACTCTGGGTACAGTTGAAAGGAACTGTGAGAGTATTGTAGGGTACCCACTTTCTAAAAAGAGATATCTTTCAAGTTTATTCTGAGGTAGTTTCAGTTTATCCGGCTCCCTGCAATTATCAATTTCATACTTATACTGAACTCCCTCAAAAGGTCAAGTCAGTCCTGGTGGTACTTATCTATGAATATGGGAGAAGGACACCAATGAAGAAGCATGCCACAGGAAATTTTGGTGAGGTGCCCTTATCCATAATCTTTTGGAACCCATGATACGTTAGGGGCTTTATAACACTTTTGGGCTTATCTGTTGCATTCTTTGTGAGTTACGAATATAATTACATACAGTTTATCACAATTGTACATAAGCAAACAGTAGATGGTAGGTAATCCGAGAAAAAGCCTGAACTTGGTGATAAAGATCACCAAGGACTGCCTGATTGACTGCTGCCTCTCTATGGAAATGGCCCTCTCTACAGGGTCACCCCCAAACTTTTTGCCTTTCTCCTCCTATTTTTGCTGGATTGTTGCTTCTGTTGGCCTTAGGCCTCTGTGCGCTTTATCATTGCCAACCAGTGCTAAAGTGCTTGTGCTCACTTCGCTAAACATGGTATGATTGGCATATACTTGACTGGCATATTTCATTTACTTGCAAGTAAAGTGGTATACCATATAGCCAGGACCTCTATAGTAGATGCTACCCGTGGGCCTGCAGCACGGTGTGTACCACTCACTAAAGTTGCACCTTAAAAATGTCCCAGGCCTGCCACTGCAGCATGAATGTAGTATCCTACGGCCATGTCGACTTGGCATTTATAACCCCTTGCCAAGCCTTAAACTCCCCTTTTATTAAATATGGGTCATCCTTAAGGAAGGCCCTAGGCAGCCCGTAGGGCAGCATGAGGTGGAATTAAAAGGTAGGGCATGTATTATAAGTTTGACATATCCTGGTAATAAAAAACTCCAAAATTTGTTTTTAACTACTGTGAGGCCTACCCTTCTCATAGGATAACATTGGGGATTTGTTGTTGCATCTAATAAACTGTAATTCCTAAATGAGAGGAGGTAGATATGTCATGTTTTATACCTGTGAACGTGTAATGAAAACCTCTCTTTAATGGTAAGGTCAAATCTATCATTACAAGTTTGAAAATGCCACTTTTAGAAAGTTGGGATTTTCCTGCCCTTAGCCCTCTGTGCCTGCAACCTGTTTTAGGTGACATGACTGGGTGTAATTGACAGAACTTTGAGAATTCACCCCAGATAGTCACACAATACTGAGATTAGCAGAGCCTGAATGCCCAATCAACTGGCAGGATTGGGGCGGCTGAGCACAGCCCCACTTGCACCTGAATAGGCTGTGTCCTGTCTTCTCACAATGGGCTTACCAACCTTTTATTGTCATTGCAGCCAGCTTGGAGCCAGGGTAGGGGAGGCAGGAAACTTCCAGAATTTCAAAGAACCTTTCCAGAAACTTCTCCCACCTTCTGGGACCAGGGCACCATGGTACAAAAAAAAGGACTCTCAGACCTACTCTTCAGTTCACTTTTGGACCTGCAGAAGGACTCCCAGAGGACTGCCAGCTGCTGTGCACTCTGCCACAGTGCTGTTGTACCTGGAAGAACTGCTTTGCTGTCTTGAGCTCTCAGAGGCGAGCCCCGCTGTTGAGCTGTGCCTCTTTACCTACACCCAAGACTTCCAGAAGTGACTCCAAGGGATAATTTGCTGGCCTCCAGTTTAGAGCCGCAGGGACATACCAGGCTCCCACATCCTGAACCTGCACCTGGACTCTGCCTGAGTGAGTCCTAAACCCACAAGAGATCTCCATTGACTCCTGGACCCTGCTTGTGGTGCTAAAGGAGCCCAGATTGCCATTTTACAAAACTGAGGACGTAGACAAAATTTGGCCAAAAAGCACTCTGAGAACCAGGAGGCAGCTGGGACCAACCTGCTTGCCTACCCGCCTCAGGTGCATCACCAGGTGGACTGGCTTTGCAGCTTCTCCCGCTACGTTCTTCTCCACAGCAGAAAATCTGTTTCAGAGGTCCTTTCCTAAAGGGGTGTCTGACCTTGTAGAACTGTCTTCAGCTACAGCCTTCTGCTTCATCCTGCTGGAGATTTTCAACTTCAATCTTGTCGACTAAGTCCGAAGGTAAAATACTTCACTGCGGCTTCGTTCCATGGCTATCCGACAACGATGCTCCCCCCTCGGACACTCCTGCAACCTTGTCTGAACAAAAAGCACTGACTGGGCCCAATTCACTTCATGTAGCCCAACCACGCTCTATCACAGTTGGCCTTAACTTTTGACTGTGCCTCGGCCTAGCACGACCAGATGTCCGCGGTTGGCGCTTTTCTATTTTAAGCACTATTTTGAACCTTCAGCTTTAAAAACTGATAACTCTGGTTCTACTGATTGGATTTTTTTCATTTTGGTGTCAAATAATTTATTTAAAAATGTACTCTATTTTTCTTAATTGGTTTGGGATTTTTCCAGTATTGTATTTTCACTTTATTACAGTTTTTGTACTGCATAAATACCTTACATATTGCCTCTAAGTTAAGCCTGACTGCTTTTTGTGCCAAGCTACCCAGGGTTAAGCATCAGTTATTTTAGTGATTTTTTGTGGCTCACCCTGCAAGGGTGGTTGGCTGTTGCTTGATCAGGGCTCATACCCCAGCCAACCAACTACCCAATTTCTCACATGCGTGTATCTACCAGACGCATTTGTGTGATGAGGGCTGTTCAAGTTCAAATGCTTCTTGTTAAGTTGGTGGTCACTGGTTTGTGGAGAGGTTGGTCTGCTTTGGAGTGACAGAAGGCAATGGCCAACACCACCCTTAGGGCAATCCCTTACTTGGGAAGGGGCTGTCCATTTTTTAGAATGCCCAAAGATAACCAGTATCTAGTGAGACTTGCAAAAATGCTTTGTTCAGTCAATGTAAATTTTAAGACTTTTATAGATGTTTAATTGTGTAGTGCTCTCTCCACATTGGTTCAACTTGGAAAGAAAGTCATACTGCACTCCGTGACCTGTGGTTGAAGGGGAAATGAACACAAGCCACCCTGCTTTGGGACTCAAAGGCAATGGGTACATTGGGCAACCTCCCCGGACTTGCAAAGTGGTACCTTATTGGTATATCAAGGAATGGGGACTTTTGGTCACGCGACAATGTACTCACATTTCACGACTTGCAACAGGAATGCAAATTAACTCTCTCCGAGCATTACTGATATCTCCAGGTGCGACATGCGTTGCGATCAGCACTCCCAAGGGGGACGGAGTTACCGGAGTCCTCCCCTCTGGAGAGTAGATTACTAAAAGAGCACTTGCATAAAAACGCCATCTCCCTCACAGATAAGACATTAATAAACAGCTCTGCAGACCCACTAACGCACTTACAATTACAATAGGAACAGTATGTGGGAAGTCTAGATGACAAGGCATTGGGGGAAGCACTGGCCTTTGCGAGGGACAAGGGGATCCGATCAAGGTTTCATTTGGTGCAGTTAAGTCCTTCACAGAGCGTACCTGTTGTGCAGTTAGAGTCAAGATGGGCAGAGTGTCCGACAATCTATGCCTCCGGGGGTGTGGATTGGAGGGGTCCTTTAAACACATTATCTGGGAATGTCCAGAAATAAGGAACTACTGGTCTTCAGTGATTGCATGCTTAAACAAACTCTGTGGTAATGAAATGTCAGCCTCAATTAAATAGTGTTTGTTAAACATATGGGACGCCTTAGATCTCAGGAGATCGGAGATACTATTGATAACTCTTGGCAGGGTGATTGCGAAGACAAATGTCGCCAGACTATGGGGGTCACCTCAGGCCCCACAGATGAGAGACTGGAAGCGAGACATGGACTGGTGCATGCTGGCAGAAAGGGTAACATATGAGAGTCGGGATGGCCACGGAAATGGGGGAAATGGAATGAATATAGAGGAGGAATATGCACTGCCCCCTCCGAGATCCCGTCACTTGACCATGTTACATGGTAGTAAATACACTTGTAATGACTTGATGGGATAGAAGTGGAAACAAAACAACTGTTGGGAGATAGAAAATGTGGTGTAAGGATTATCGTCTCTGCTTTGCCATTTGATCCCAGACCGGATTTTGAATGTATTATGTTCACTTGCCAAGTTTCTAATGAAAATAATTTTTAAAAACTCTGGAAGAATCTTTAGAACCATGAGTTTGTAGAGATGAAAACTGGTGGGCAACATAAGGATGAAGAGTGCATGTCTGCAGAGTGATCCTGTCTTTGTGGAATTAAAGGAAAGGTTCTTTTTATGGTGAAGGCTGGGATTTTTCAGACTCTTCTTGGTGAAATGAGTGTCAACAGTAGTGCAACCTCCCATGAAATTGTTAGTGGCAGGTCACATTTCCTTTACCTTTTCCTTGTTCCTGAGAGAGAGGATTGATAAGGACAACTGTCCTTAGAAATCTCACCAATATCTTTCAGATTCACTGAGATGAAGGTGAAGAGACACCAGGTAAAGCACCAAGAAAGTTGTGCAAGGTGATAGCGGCAACTTATAGGTCCCTAAGAGAGGAGCAAAATCAAACAAGTTGCAGAAAAACTCCTAAAATATATAATCAAAAACTGAAAGAAATCACA
Source organism: Pleurodeles waltl (assembly GCF_031143425.1). Lineage (NCBI taxonomy): Eukaryota > Metazoa > Chordata > Amphibia > Caudata > Salamandridae > Pleurodeles > Pleurodeles waltl. The sequence goes on along the minus strand of NC_090443.1, from coordinate 290,487,979 downwards.
AACCTAATCTTAACACATAGTTTTACTAGAACTCAGAAGAAAATAAGTTGAGACACATGAGCTCTGACTACAAGCCTCTATATTAGAAACCAGTGCTGACGCCTCTTCCAATGATCGAAGAAACAGAATAACATCATCTTGTATTTGCAAGATACAAAGAATAAGATTAAACTTTCTGTTACTGAGAATTATGTTGTTTTAAACCAATATATAAGTACACTGGTTGTAAATCTCTTTTCCTTTTTCCATTGTTTAAAGATTTGCGGCTTCAAGAAGTAGAAGTGTCACCTGCAGGTAAGTATACCACTTTTCCCTAAAGTCCTGTGTTTCTTAACAGTGTTCCTAGGACGTATGCAGTGTCCACGAATACCACTGCTCAAAGCAACTGAGGGAGACTGTGAAGACTCCTAGTTCCAATCCAGTCATTAGAAAGTGTCTACAAAGACTTGCAGATCCCAATCGACAAGGTATAATGGAAATGTATTTTGCATATGCTTCATGAATTAGCTTAAACTTAAAATCAGATGCGTAATCTCTGTATTCAAATGCCATGAGCCTGGTGGACATCCCACTAGGGGGAAAGCCCTGAAAAAGCCTTTAGTTGCCTTATTACTGTATTAGTCCATAACAATGATGTGCCATAGGGGTATCTAAAGCGAAAATAACTGCAAAATATACATTTATAAGCGCATCCTCAAAACGGACTGCCACAAATATAGCAACATTTTGTGAGGGCCAGCAGTAGCAGAAAGAGGCTTTGACCAGTGCAATACACAAAATCGTTTTTACTTGGCTCAAAAGGATTTATTTGTAGACAATGCTCTGGCTTAAGAAAATATCTCCAGTCTTTTGGAATATAAATATTCATTGAGTTTAGGAGCTGTGCATTTAAATACATACATACTGGGTTGTGACATTGAATCTGGCCATTGAAACAGGATAAGAAATTCAGGGTTTTTGTCAGCTGGATGTGGTACCTCGGAGAGTTAAAGTAAGTCGGTGAACCAATAATGCCTGGGCACTACGGTGATCAGCTGGCACGACCCTCTGCTTTTCTTGTTCAACATTTTATGGATGAGGTGAAGCTGAGGAAAAGTGTAAGCAAAGGTCTTTGATCATGTGATCATAAATGCTTATCTCCAAGTTCCTGGCTGTGCATGCCTGCTGGCATAGGACTGTTTTTTGCTGTTGACAACGGTGACCAGGTACATGTTCAGTTTTACCTAGTGACTGAAGATCTTGTTAAGCTGGTTCAGCTCCCACTTGTGAGACTTTCCGGAGGATCTAGTGAGGGTGCCTGCTTACTCCTTGTCAATTAAACTTGATGTTAAATGGGCCAGTGACACAGCACATGGAACTTGTCAATAGAACACATCACCTTGTCCCTTCCTGTTTACTTATGTAAAAGATTGAGGTCATGTAATCGTTCATAGTAATAATTAAAAACCTTTGATTCAATTAAAGATAAATTACAGTCCTTGACCGACAGCTCTCAACTCCACACTATTTGTGTGGAGGATGTGCTTCTTCTTGTGGTTACTTACCACTGGTGGTTAGATGTTGAAGGTGTGCACCCCAGCTTTAGTTGGAGGCATCCATCGCCTTAACAAAATATGCTTACACTTGCTGCAAAACACAGACCGGTTTCTATATCTCCCCTCACAGTTCCCCACTGTAGAAATGGCTACAACCATGGGGTTAATTCTTACCTGGTCACGAAAGGAGCTGATAGATTTGAGTCCATTAGTTATTGAGTTCTTCCTACAGTGGTCCCAGGTGGCAGCATAGGATTAAATGGGTGCAGGACATCATCCTGTTAATAATGGCCATTGTCACTTCAAATCTGGAAATAAGGGACTTGCAAATGCTACAATGTCATGAACTCTCCTTTTGTCAGGCAGAAGTTGGATTTTTTGCAACAAAACCATGTTACCTAACTGTTTTTGAGGTATTTGTTCAAATGTCAGATGTCCAAGATTGGCTTCTAATAACCGGGCTTCTAGTGTGGAAAAACTGTGAATAAAAACTATTTCTGCTTAGGTTTTGAACCACTACAGGAATTCTTTCCTTAACATACAGAAGATTTTGGCTTGCAGCAGTTGGAGATCTTTAAGTTTTGTCTTTCATAGTGGAATGGACGGAAGCCTCAGTGTGAACTTGTGTGTATGCCTAAGCTTCACTAGGTTGAAGATCTATTGATAAAAAATGATGGCACTTCATTCATTCCTTGAAGAAAGAAGAACTTTCCTCCCCTCTCGACAAAGATTGAAGAGATGGTGGTATAGCCAATGCCCGCGGGAAGTAAGTGTCTGTGATGCTATTAATTGTGTTTGACCAATGACTTTGTGTTTCACCACTGCGCATATTAGTTGCTCAAGGTTCACCAATAGCACATTATGGGGGTCATTCTGACCCTGGCGGTAAAAACCGCCAGGGCCAACGACCGCGGGAGCACCGCCAACAGGCTGGATTATAGAAGTCCAAGGGGAGGTGGTATGGGCTAGCAATCCCAGTTTGTTGGCAGACAACAACACTCAAAACATTATTGTCCAGACACTGCTTTTCCTTTTAAAAAGGAAAAATAATTTTACTACACACAGTACTAGAGAATGCACATTATTTTACAATTATATACATTGGGTAGATATTTTAAATAAGGCAGACCTACTGGGTTTGTCAGGGTGTCACCACATTAATAAAGTCAGTCACATGTCAGGTTTAAATCGTTAAGCCTTATTAAAATCAATTAAATGGTACTACCAGTCACAATAATGGTAAACATTCCTTATTCAATTTTCAGGTTGTCAAGAAAGCATTTTAATGAATAAATGCCTTTCTTTTCTTCCCATAGGACCAACCACTAGAGGTCCCTGCACTCCACAACCCAAGAACAAAAGTACCAGAGTCCAAAAAGAAAAAAGAGCTCCAGCTCTCGCAGTACTTACATCAATGATAACCTCTCCTGTTCTGGGGGTTATAATTGTAATTAATGTCCCCAGAGACTTATGGCGGAGTTTTTTCAAAACATTTCTGGTTGGGGTTGGGGGTGGAGGGGAGGGCAGGGGTGCCGCAACTTCTGCAGCCACCTCACAATGCTTGTGCCCAACATTGGCGGTGCACCTGCCTCACCTTGAGGAACCACAAGCAAAAGGAAATATGCAAAAGCTTGCCCTGCCTTAGTGAATACTGACTGAGCGAGTCCCTGCTTCTTGTATAGGATTTCCAAGACCTTGCAACGCATTCTTGTTGCTTTGTTTTTTTTCTCGATATTAATGGATGCCCCGGTCCCACCATGGATACCTACAGCTGCACAAATCATTGGGGAAACGTAGGGGGAACCTAAGGCCCCAACAACCCTGCCAGGTTTTCATGTCCAGCTCCTATGTTGCGTTGGATAATGCATCTTTCTTTCTGCTCCTGCCATGAGGGGAGCACCTCTTCTTGTGGTTTAATGGTGATAACAACCGGTTGGTGCTGGGCACCCCCCCCCACCCAAGACATGCCCATCTGACAGAAGTCTGCCTTTGGGGATTGGGTCACCAAGGCAAAAGAAAAGTTGTGCCAGCCCCAGGAGGACTTCTACTTTTTTCATTGCACTGACCTCTGGGGAGATGTGGGCTCGTGGGACATCTTGAATACAGGAAGGAGGCATGTGTGGGGTGAGGAATTTAAACAAATAATGATGCACTGACCGGCATCAGTCTGACTCGCCCAGGCCAGGGGTTTGGGAAGGAGATCTTGCAGAACGACAAGGGCTCAGTTGCTCATTTTTCTTTTGTTTTGCCTAGCAAATGTTCAAGAATACAGACCTCTAGCCCTGTTGGGCTGAATTTCTCCATTTGTGGCTCATTTTGATCCTGGTGTGCAGGCCTAGGCAGCAGGAACATTTTCATCAGGCCTCCAAGCCTATAAAGGGGTACATTGTGTGGGTATCTGGACCTTCTGGCTCCCTCTGCCTGGCTCCTGGTGCTCCTATACATTTTGTGAGGCCCCACTGCTACCAGTCAGTAGAACCCCAGAGCCTCCTGGCTGGCTTGTAGGGCACCTGTGGGTACATTGGTATCCAGGTCTTTACCCCCTTCTGGTGCTTAGCAGGCACATGGGTGCCAGGGCCACTGGCCCTTGAGACACCCATCCTAGTCTTGGGGGTCAGCTGGAGTCAAAGCCCTTAGTCCATCCTTGAAGAGCATCAAGTAGTTTCTCCTTCCAGCTGGACAACCTTTCTGCCCCTACCAGCGCCACATCCTGTTTTTCCTATTCCTTATGCAGGGGTTTTTAACTGAAGGTGGAAGGTCTTAGGGGCCTGGCACCCCTGGCCAATTCGAAAATGCCACATCATCTCTGCACTCCTCTCCCAACACCCCTGCTAGCATTCTAGGAGAATCCAAAATGGTGACTAAGTTTTCTCTAGAAAGAGCATCTCTGAGGACCGTGGCTACACAGTAGCAGTGCTTGATCCCTTCCCACCAAAACTTCAAAGGTGAACCCCTACTGTCTTGTCTCCAGAGGTCTGTCCTTTCGCCTTTCTTCTAGTAGGCCTGGGATGTCCTAGCATATTCACAGTGTGACAAGCAATTATATGCAGATTTCCTCCCCAACCCTTCCTTTCCTAGGAAAGGAGTCAGACACTGACAATTGCTCCTTTTTTGTTGGCGTTTATTCTCTGCTTAGGGACAGGATACCTTGGCCCAGTAACAGGAACAAATGTCTGGACTCTAAATATAAGCTGAGCCAGAGAAATATTCAAACCCCGAAGTCCATTAAGATGTGGATGTATGTTATTTGGAACTGAAAATTCAAAGTTGGTGTGCATGTTTTACCCTGGTTAGGTACCTTTTTGGAGCCTGTAGGCCTAATGTGAGGGAAACTGTACTTTAGGACAGATTTTGTCTGTGTGTAAAACGTAGTGAAAACACTGCAGATTTTCCAGTAAGCACAACATACCTACACTATGGATTTCCACTCACATTATAAGGCATCCCACAGGTCAGTGCCAATCTTTGCATTGTCCCTATTGCGACAGGCTAACTGTGCAAAGATACTAAGCTGCGCACAGTGGTAGTCCAAAACATGCAGGCCACACACATACTAATGTGTAACCAGCCCAGTACCTCTCACCATTGCTGCACAGAGGCGAATCCTTCTTCAAAGGTCTATGGTGGTCAATACAGTCAGTCTAGTTACTGTGAATTCATTGTGAGTTAGACTCATGCAGTGAGACTTACTAAGCAAAAAGTCGAAAAAATGGGTAGTCACTGTGAAAAATTCATTTGCTACACTCTGTCGCAGGTGATGCTATGTACAGTTGCTGTGAATATCACTGATGGTAATGGTGCACTTGTACCTGATGTGATTGTTATGTGCATGATTCCTATCTTCTCTGATAAAAGGGTTGGAACCTGCCTCTGGAACTACAAACGAAGACATCTTTGCTGCAGAACTCTCAGTGATCCGGACAAGGCTGCATCTGTTTTTATTCTCTGAGACACTTTATCCATGTGTCTCTCAAATAGTGATTCACCAATGAACGGCATGTCCAGGAAGTTGCTTTGCACTTGCAGTCTGAAAGGTTTCAGCAAATCAGCCTTGCCAAATCAGCACGGCTGACCCCGCTAGCTGTCTGAATGCTTTTATGGCAACATTCATAGCAAAGTTAATTATTGCTGTGGAATTTCTTTCTGTTGTGTGTAACACTGCCCACGTCTCTGCTCGCTGGGCCTTCAGAAGGAGGTCTAGCAAAGGTATAATTTCAGATCAAATTTGCCTATCTCACCTGCCCAGAAAACAAGCAAATTTGCTTCCCCGATTGGCGTTGCTTCCATGGCTGACATGCACTTCCTGATACCATCCAGCTGCCTTCCTTCTGTCTGGGGGTACACTGCCGAGGGGAGGGTTGGGTTTCAGGTTCTCCTCTGGGCCACTAGTATAACTACTGAGTCCACCCAAGAGAGCATACATGCCAAGATTTCAGCTTGCTTAAGTGTGACACTTCCATGTTTTAAGGGGGCATTTTAATGCCATATGTGTGACACTTATTGTAAACTGAGCAAAGCAGGTATGTCCATGAAAAAGGATAAATCTCAGAAACACACAATTTGTGAAACAGAATGCTTTAGAAGTGGCCTTTAACGTGCTATGCTCCGGAGCAACATGGCGTCGGCGTCAGCGTAACTGCGTTCTTGCAGTTCCGCCCACCAGGGGAGCCGAAGGATCGGCGGTCGAGGCGTCCGTGGTGAAGCAGCCTGACACGCTGCGAGCTTCCCGCGGGAGCGGTTTGCTTCCTCTCCCGCGGTTGTACTCGCAGCGGGGAGTGTAATCGCGGTGGCCGCGGCGAATGAAAACGGGCGGATAGAGGCCGAATCTCGGCCCGTCTTTATTATTCACTCTCCCCCGCGGTCCAGCGGGGGGGGGGGAGGAGGGCGGCGGCGGCCGAAGTGATTATGGCAGCGAAAGGCAACTGAAACCGGGCCGAGGGTGGTGTGCCGGTCGTTTTGCCTTCTTTTTTCTTTGTTTGGTTTTCTTTACCCCGCATGGAAGAAAGTGTGGAGCCACATTGAGCCACTGGCGTTTGGGGTAAGATTGCACGGATAAGGCTGCACAAAGCTTGACAAAGCTTGACAGTCTCTTTGCAAGAAGGCATATGGGGCATATGGGGCGGAGAGGCTTCCCTTCCTCCCCCCCCTTTTTTTTTTTTCTCTTTGGAAGATTATGCTTGAAGCTGCAAAGGACTTAGGAGTAAAGGACTACCAGGATTAAAAACTCTGCTTTTATCTGGAGGAGCAGAAGGGCGAATTTAGGAGGAGACCAAGAAGATCAAGAAGAAAAGCAGACAGGACAAGGACAAGGACAAAGGACAAGAGCTCGGCTGGAGGGGAAAGGAGGGAAGAAAAGAAGAAAAAGGGGGGGAAAAAAAAACAATAAACAGGAGAAAACAAACAGGTGGAGAGCCAGGTGTACTCTACTACTCAACTACTGCGGTAAGAGGGGGAGAGGTAAAATATTGGACAGAGGGGAGCGGTTTGAGGGGGGGGGGAAAAAGAGAGAAGGGGGAGAGTGAATATTTGAGAACTCTGATGCTGGTATTAAGTGTGCAAGATGATTTCGGTCGACATTTATATACCCCCTTATGGCTTTGGAAAAACTTGACAAAACAAATAATAGTAGATACAGCTTTAGTGTCGTCTGGGGTAAAAGGACTATTTAGGCTGTTGGCACATGCATTAAAAACTAAGATGCCTCCCAAACCCTTCCGGAATTTAGGAGAAAAGATGGAAGGGGTGAAAGTGACTCGGGCTGGTCGCGGCAAAGGAGAGCAAACGGGATCAAACAAACGCCTGATGACAGCGGTGGCTAAACCGGCTGTGGAAAATGTGTTGAGAGGTGTCAAGACAAGTGAGAGTAGTATTACCACTCCCCCCACCGAAATAAAGGTCAAGGGCAAAAGTCAATCTACTATCACAACGTTTCTTGAAGGAGGGGCACAGGATATGCGGCCGGTACATTTTACCCTCCCCTCTGAGAGTAAGGTGGTTGGGACAGAACCCCCTCCGAGCAGTAGTAGTAGTAGTATAAGTGGATGTATTACGAACAACGATCCCTCTGTGAAACTTAAGCAAGGCATACCAGAGTCAGAAGACAGTCAGAGGGAGGTAAGGGAAAAAAATTCTGGCTCCTATACAGAGATTAAGCAGCCTCAGGCACAACATCTCGACTGGTCTGAGCAATTGGAATATCGAGATGGGGAAGGAGGTGCGTCTATATTAAAATCTACAACAGAAGAAGAGAATTTGCATAAGAGTTTCGCAAATACTAAAACTTTGGGCAAAACAGCAGGAAAAGTCTCTCAATTGGCGGAATGGGGAAAGGATAATAGTGATAAATTTTATTCTTTGACAGAAGAGTCTGATCTCAGTAGTGGTGATCACAGTCTTGGCGGGTCTGAGGACAGTGAAACGTCGGAGACGGAAGATAAAACCTCAAGCAACGAACCTACAGTGCGACAGCTGCGTCGACAGCGTAAACTGGTCAAAGCACGGCCTTGCACTCAGGGGTCCTCAGGAAACCCGTCATCCACGGGCGGTAAGAATTTAAAATGGGACTATGCAGGTATTGGACTCACAGATTCCTCATCTATAACTTTAACTAACCAGGGCTCAGCTAATGGCAATAAGGAATCAGATATTGGCCCTCTTACTTATAGCCCACCCGCGCTGGGGGCTGAGGCAGGAATGTTGCAGTCAATTTACAACTCAATCAAAGAGTTGCAAACAGAAACAAGGATCGAAAGTCGACGTGCAAGGGTTGCCACGAAGAGATTACAGGGAACAGTTCGTAAAGTGGCCAAATCATGTACAGAAATTGGGACTAAGCTATCCTTAATGGAAGAAAGGATCATAACGGTCGAGGAGGATGTTGTTAACCCGTTAAATGCGGGCGTCGGCCACTGGCCGACGCCCACACTCCCTCCCTGGTGCGGGTCACGACCAGTGGCCGACACCAGGGAGGGGGTTAAAAATCCTCCGGTGCAATGCACCGGAGGATTTTTTTTTTTTTTGTTTTTCACCGTAGGAGACGCGGAAGAGCTTCCGCGTCACCATCCCACCCCCCTCCCGCCCCCCTCCCGCCCCCTTATGACGTCAGCGCGCCGAGAGGCGCGCTGACGTCACATTTTTTCCCCACCGGAGAAGGAGAGACGGAGGTAAGCGTTCTTTCCTTCTCCGGTGGGGAAAAAAAGGCCAAAACGGCCTCCCCAGATGCCAGGGAGGCATCGATGGAAAGGGGAGGCTCTCCCCTTTCCATCGATGCCTCCCTGGCACCGTTTCCTGGCCGTGGATCGCAGCGCGGCTGCGATCCACGGCCAGGAAACGCCACTAGGCACCAGGGATCTTCTTTGGGGGGGTCGGCCCCCTCGTAAAAGGGCCACCCCCCCCCCCCGGCAATATTTAAATTATTTATACTGTTTTGGGGGGCGATCGCGCCCCCCACAAAAAAAAGAAAAAAAAAATGGCGGGGTCGGCCCTTGGAACACGGGCCGACCCCAGGGGAAAAAAAAAAACGTAGTTTTGCCTGGGGAGGCCGATCGCCCCCCCAGGGTAAAAAAAAACCAAAAAAAAAACAAATTGTTGGTGGTCAGCCCTTAGGGTGACCATCAATGGGGCCATTTTTTTTTTTATACATGTGTGCTTTGCCGAGGGCAAGCACACATGTATAAAAAGAAAAAGATTTGTGACATGAGTCTCATATATATGTGTATATATGTATACACATATATATATCTATATAGATATATATATCTATATAGATATATATATATATATATCTATATAGATATATATATATATATATATATATATATATATATAGATAGATATATATATTTTTTTCAGGACAAGCATTGCAGCGTCCATGTGCTGCTTTTCTGACTTGTTGGTGTGTATCTGGGCTTCTAACAACGCCCACCTCACGCCCATCACTACCACTCCTTTGATGGCATTGGAAAATGATTTACCTTTGTCCCTCCTTGGGGAGGTTTTGCTACCGCCTTGGCCATCGCCCCTGGTACATGGGTAATTGCACTTTTGCTGTTACGTTTAACTGCGAGCGAACTTCTTTTCCTTTTGTGTAACTCTTCACATGATGCTCATGGTGGCCATGGCGCTGTGAATCGGCTCTCTTATGTGAAAGAGTTTAACTTTAAATTATCAATTTATGTGGCAAGAAAAGTTGGGTTAGGAGTTTATAACGCTAATAGCTCTAACTCGAGCAGATGCGAGACCCATTGCATTGTAAATGCTTGTTATTCTTGTGTGTGTTGTTTTATAATGGTGAACAATTTCACCGCACTCCACGAGGACCGTGATCAAGACTCCTTGGTGAGTTGAAACACGTTGGTGGTTATTGACTGCAATAAAATACACGTTTATTTGTACTTCATGGAGTGCGGTGAAATTTTTCGGCATTAGATAATTTCTAGATTGGTCTTCCCTGTCACTGGGCACCGGCAGTGAAGTGTGCCGCCCAGCAACCCTTCAACCACTTTGTTTCTAAACATATAAATATATATATATATATATATATATATATATATATATATATATATATATATATATATATATATACACACAATATGCATGCATGCATGTCTTTTCTGTAGTGGCAGTTTTGCTGGATAGTACTGAGGGAATTAGAAGAGGAGGTAATGGGAGGCAGAGCACCAAAAATGACTGTTGCACAGGGTGTGTGGTAAGGTGAAGTAATACATCCTTTTTTTGTTTTTTTCAGTGTTTTCAGAGAATCTTCAGAATTGGAGAAGAAGCGAAGGTAAGGTGACGACATTTCCTGTTGTACACAACAAACATACCAACAAGCAATTTTGTGACTATCTGCCTTCTACGTAGGATAGTAATTTAGAGGGACAGTTTAGCCAGTTGCAGAGATGGCGTCTCGTTGGATGACTGCTGATCAAGCCCTAGCTCGGGTTATGGAGGACAGTTCTGATGTAGGCTCAGAGACTGAGACAGCAGACACTGAGACAGCATCTGAGGGAGAGGACAATGGGGCAGATTCTGGGAGTGATTTTTCAGTCGGCGGAGTCCCATCTGACGACACCTCTTCCAGTGAGTCTGAAGGAGACAATGACGACATCCGTGCTGTCCCTTCGCAAGCACATTCTGGGCAGCGGGACCACATTGGGTTAGCCGAACCCAGAGAGCACGTGCTTGCTGCCGCAAGCACAGAACGAGTGCTCTCTTGGCAGCCCCCCTGTTTGGTTCAGCCCCAAATTCCACCTTTTACTGGTGACGCTGGATGTAAAGTCGATACAGCTAACTTTTTGCCAGTCGACTACATCTATCTGTTTTTGGATGTTGACTTTCTTCAGAAAGTTGTGCAGCAAACAAATTTGCGTGCAGACCAATTTCTGAGGGAGCGCGGAGGCACTCTAGGGCCCCGTTCTAGGGCACGCCAGTGGACTCCCACTTCGCTGGCGGAGTTGAAGATATTTTTGGGCCTTACCCTCAAAATGGGGTTAGTACAGAAACCCACCTTGCAGTCCTACTGGACGACTCGCACGGTTTGGGTAACTCCCATCTTCGCACCATACATGAGCAGAGATCGTTTTTTGCTACTGCAGCGCATGCTGCATTTCAATGACAATTCTGCTGCATTGCCCCGGGACCATCCAGATCATGACAGGTTGTTCAAAATTCGGCCTGTCGTGGAACATTTGTCTGCCAGGTTTCCAGAGATCTATACTCCTGGAAAGAATATAGCAGTCGATGAGTCCTTGATCCTGTACAAAGGACGGCTGCTTTTCAGACAGTACATTGCGAGCAAAAGAGCTCGCTATGGCATAAAGCTGTACATGCTGTGTGAGAGCTCTACTGGCTATGTGTACAGCCTGAGAGTGTATACAGGGAAGGATTCTACCCTAAACCCTGTAGGTTGCCCTCCCACGTTAGGGGTCACAGGTAAGATTGTATGGGAACTTGTCCATCCACTTCTTCACAAAGGTTATAACCTTTATGTGGACAATTTCTATACAGGAGTAGAGCTGTTCAGTGAGCTCTACAAAGCTGGCACTGTGGCCTGCGGTACAGTTCGTTGTAACCGCAAAGGATTCCCGCGGGAGCTTGTTTGCAAGAAGCTCCAGAAATCACAGAGTACTGCATTGCGTTCTAACGAACTGCTCGCAGTCAAGTTCCTAGATAGACGTGATGTATACGTGCTCACTACAATTCATGATGAGAGCACTTCTCCCATCACGGTTTGGGGTCAGATGGCCGAAGTCCACAAGCCCATCTGTATACTTGATTACAATAAGTACATGGGTGGAGTGGACAAGAACGACCAGGTTCTTCAACCATACAATGCGTGTCGTAAAACTCGCACTTGGTACAAGAAACTGTTTACCCACCTGATTCAGATGGCAACATATAATGCGTATGTTGTTTACCGTCAGACAACAACAGGAAGACTCATGACTTTCCTTGACTTCCAGTTGTCTGTAATTGAAAGCCTCACTGCTGTTACTGAAGAAGCAGCAGCCTCCACCTCATATGTTCTGGAGGATGTGGCAAGGCTGCAGGAGCGACACTTTGCTGATCGCATACCTAAAACACCCAAAAAGGATCGCCCATGTCGTCGCTGTAAAGTGTGCTCAAAGCATGGAAAGCGGCAGGAGAGTCGGTATTACTGTCCCCAGTGTCCATCACAACCAGGCCTCTGTATCCCTACTTGCTTTACGTTGTATCATACTAAACCAAAGTTCTGGGAAATCGACTGAGGTTGAGCTGCTGTTGGGTAATCCTTTCAGTGGCAGTGCATGGATACCGAACGTCCATGGGCCACTGCTTCGTTAGGCAAGGAGCCACAGAATTTTACTTCATCATGGACTTCCTTTTGGCGTGGTCGGTGTTCTGTTCAATTAACATGCATTTTCTTCCCCCTACTGCATATACTAGTAGACAGAACATATGCCACATTGCCACGGAGTACCCTTTCTTCACCTGCATGTCTTCCTTACTTTCAACGGTAGATATGCTCTCTCAGTTCGAGAAATCACTTTGTAGGGCATACTTGGAAGCCCCCAACTTGCTTCCACAAACTAGTATAGGTCCACTTGGCTATTATACAGGATTAGCCAGGACTCTGATGAGAACAGAGACATGGATGGGTAAGGAAAGCTTATGGTAGGAATGCCTTCACAGGGTTATTGCACAGGTAGAAGCAAGATAGTAAAGGTAGTACAGATGTACATCATCTACACCTATGGATTCAAACCCATTGGTGCCATCCCAGCACTAAAGGAGAATGACTTGTATAGGTCAGTGTTTGACCTGCTTTTCATGTTCATCCTCCATCAGAACTTAGTAGATGTTCAGTTTGCTGTATAAGTGCATTATAGTCACATCACTGCACATAATGTTGGCTGGGACATATGCTACGTTCTCATGGACTCCCCTATGTACCAAACACTACCCTTTTCCATAGCCTATGACCTTCTCTTTAGGGAACATCATGAGAAATCCCCAGCATGTCTCCCTTAGTTTCAAAGGTAGATATGCTCACTCAGTTCGAGGAATCGCTTTGTACGGCATACTCGGACACCCCCAACTTGCATCCACAAACTGGAAGGAGTTGGATTTAGCACAGAGATTGCGCTAAAGGCGCATGAAAAACATGTCTTCCTGAGCCTCAGGTGGCTGTCACAGGAGTCATTAGTAAAGGTTTGTTACGCATGCATTTGGTAATGTTAAGGAAGAAGGAGGCAGGTAGCCTATGACCTTCTCTTTAGGTAACAGCATGAGAAATCCCCAGCATGTCTCCCTTAGTTTCAAAGGTAGATATGCTCACTCAGTTCGAGGAATCGCTTTGTACGGCATACTCGGACACCCCCAACTTGCATCCACAAACTGGAAGGAGTTGGATTTAGCACAGAGAGTGCGCTAAAGGCGCATTAAAAAAACATGTCTTCCTGAGCCTCAGGTGGCTGTCACAGGAGTCATTAGTAAAGGTTTGTTACGCATGCATTTGGTAATGTTAAGGAAGAAGGAGGCAGTTACTTGACAGGTGGTAAAATGTAGTCAAACTTATTCCGTTCTGTGGCGTGTGAATGTGATGGGCCCTTGTGTGGCAGCGGTAAGTTAATGTGAGTGGAGTGATTGATTGGATTGGGCCCGTGGCTGGCGATATGAAAGGGTTGTTTGTTGTGCGTGAATGGCGTGTGAATGGACCATAAAGAGGTTGGTGCCTGGACGCGGCTTTATGGCCCACCTTCAGAAGGCTTGGTTTCAACATTCAGATACTTTGATAAGTAATCATGCTTTAAAACCATAATTTCTGGAGGTGCTAAAACCAACCAGTGTGAGTGGTGGGTTAACTTTAACAAACTAGTACCAGGGGAGACCAAGGGTGCAGGACTTGCATGGCTCTCACCAGTTTTCCTTCACCCAGAATCCCCTTGAAATTACATTATGTGCTTAAAAAACACATTTTCCTTGCATTCCAATGAGCAGAAGTCCAGGGATCTGCAGGGATCCTCAAAATTCCTACCACCCAGTGTTTCCCCACTTGTCCTGATAAAAACACAACCCCGCTTGTGTGCCTGCGCCTAGTGCCTGCTTCAGGAATGAATCACTCCAGGGTTAACAGTAGACCTCAAGCAAGGACTACCATTGACCCTTGTGTGATCCATTCCTGTCGCGGGCGCTAGGCCTACCCACACAAGTGAGGTATCATTTTTATCGGGAGACTTGGGGGGACGCTGGGTGGAAGGAAATTTGAGGCTCCTCTCAGATTCCAGAACTTTCTGTCATCGAAATGTGAGGAAAACTTGTTTTTTTAGCCACTTTTTGAGGTTTGCAAAGGATTCTGGGTAACAGAACCTGGTCAGAGCCCCGCGAGTCACCCCATCTTGGATTCCCCTAGGTCTCTAGTTTTCAAAAATGTACAGGTTTGGTAGGTTTCCCTAGGTGCCGGCTGAGCTAGAGGCCAAAATCTACAGGTAGGCACTTTGCAAAAAACAGCTCTGTTTTCTGTGATGTGTCCACGTTGTGTTTTGGGGCATTTCCTGTCGCGGGCGCTAGGCCTACCCACACAAGTGAGGTATCATTTTTATCGGGAGACTTGGGGGGACGCTGGGTGGAAGGAAATTTGAGGCTCCTCTCAGATTCCAGAACTTTCTGTCATCGAAATGTGAGGAAAACTTGTTTTTTTAGCCACTTTTTGAGGTTTGCAAAGGATTCTGGGTAACAGAACCTGGTCAGAGCCCCGCGAGTCACCCGATCTTGGATTCCCCTAGGTCTCTAGTTTTCAAAAATGTACAGGTTTGGTAGGTTTCCCTAGGTGCCGGCTGAGCTAGAGGCCAAAATCTACAGGTAGGCACTTTGCAAAAAACAGCTCTGTTTTCTGTGATGTGTCCACGTTGTGTTTTGGGGCATTTCCTGTCGCGGGCGCTAGGCCTACCCACACAAGTGAGGTATCATTTTTATCGGGAGACTTGGGGGGACGCTGGGTGGAAGGAAATTTGAGGCTCCTCTCAGATTCCAGAACTTTCTGTCACCGAAATGTTAGGAAAACTTGTTTTTTTAGCCACTTTTTGAGGTTTGCAAAGGATTCTGGGTAACAGAACCTGGTCAGAGCCCCGCGAGTCACCCCATCTTGGATTCCCCTAGGTCTCTAGTTTTCAAAAATGTACAGGTTTGGTAGGTTTCCCTAGGTGCCGGCTGAGCTAGAGGCCAAAATCTACATGTAGGCACTTTGCAAAAAACAGCTCTGTTTTCTGTGATGTGTCCACGTTGTGTTTTGGGGCATTTCCTGTTGCGGGCGCTAGGCCTACCCACACAAGTGAGGTATCATTTTTATCAGGAGACTTGGGGGGACGCTGGGTGGAAGGAAATTTGAGGCTCCTCTCAGATTCCAGAACTTTCTGTCACCGAAATGTGAGGAAAACTTGTTTTTTTAGCCACTTTTTGAGGTTTGCAAAGGATTCTGGGTAACAGAACCTGGTCAGAGCCCCGCGAGTCACCCCATCTTGGATTCCCCTAGGTCTCTAGTTTTCAAAAATGTACAGGTTTGGTAGGTTTCCCTAGGTGCCGGCTGAGCTAGAGGCCAAAATCTACAGGTAGGCACTTTGCAAAAAACAGCTCTGTTTTCTGTGATGTGTCCACGTTGTGTTTTGGGGCATTTCCTGTCGCGGGCGCTAGGCCTACCCACACAAGTGAGGTATCATTTTTATCGGAAGACTTGGGGGGACGCTGGGTGGAAGGAAATTTGAGGCTCCTCTCAGATTCCAGAACTTTCTGTCACCGAAATGTGAGGAAAACTTGTTTTTTTAGCCACTTTTTGAGGTTTGCAAAGGATTCTGGGTAACAGAACCTGGTCAGAGCCCCGCGAGTCACCCCATCTTGGATTCCCCTAGGTCTCTAGTTTTCAAAAATGTACAGGTTTGGTAGGTTTCCCTAGGTGCCGGCTGAGCTAGAGGCCATAATCTACAGGTAGGCACTTTGCAAAAAACAGCTCTGTTTTCTGTGATGTGTCCACGTTGTGTTTTGGGGCATTTCCTGTCGCGGGCGCTAGGCCTACCCACACAAGTGAGGTATCATTTTTATCGGGAGACTTGGGGGGACGCTGGGTGGAAGGAAATATGAGGCTCCTCTCAGATTCCAGAACTTTCTGTCACCGAAATGTGAGGAAAACTTGTTTTTTTAGCCACTTTTTGAGGTTTGCAAAGGATTCTGGGTAACAGAACCTGGTCAGAGCCCCGCGAGTCACCCCATCTTGGATTCCCCTAGGTCTCTAGTTTTCAGAAATGTACAGGTTTGGTAGGTTTCCCTAGGTGCCGGCTGAGCTAGAGGCCAAAATCTACAGGTAGGCACTTTGCAAAAAACAGCTCTGTTTTCTGTGATGTGTCCACGTTGTGTTTTGGGGCATTTCCTGTCGCGGGCGCTAGGCCTACCCACACAAGTGAGGTATCATTTTTATCGGAAGACTTGGGGGGACGCTGGGTGGAAGGAAATTTGAGGCTCCTCTCAGATTCCAGAACTTTCTGTCACCGAAATGTGAGGAAAACTTGTTTTTTTAGCCACTTTTTGAGGTTTGCAAAGGATTCTGGGTAACAGAACCTGGTCAGAGCCCCGCGAGTCACCCCATCTTGGATTCCCCTAGGTCTCTAGTTTTCAAAAATGTACAGGTTTGGTAGGTTTCCCTATGTGCCGGCTGAGCTAGAGGCCATAATCTACAGGTAGGCACTTTGCAAAAAACAGCTCTGTTTTCTGTGATGTGTCCACGTTGTGTTTTGGGGCATTTCCTGTCGCGGGCGCTAGGCCTACCCACACAAGTGAGGTATCATTTTTATCGGGAGACTTGGGGGGACGCTGGGTGGAAGGAAATATGAGGCTCCTCTCAGATTCCAGAACTTTCTGTCACCGAAATGTGAGGAAAACTTGTTTTTTTAGCCACTTTTTGAGGTTTGCAAAGGATTCTGGGTAACAGAACCTGGTCAGAGCCCCGCGAGTCACCCCATCTTGGATTCCCCTAGGTCTCTAGTTTTCAGAAATGTACAGGTTTGGTAGGTTTCCCTAGGTGCCGGCTGAGCTAGAGGCCAAAATCTACAGGTAGGCACTTTGCAAAAAACAGCTCTGTTTTCTGTGATGTGTCCACGTTGTGTTTTGGGGCATTTCCTGTTGCGGGCGCTAGGCCTACCCACACAAGTGAGGTATCATTTTTATCGGGAGACTTGGGGGGACGCTGGGTGGAAGGAAATTTGAGGCTCCTCTCAGATTCCAGAACTTTCTGTCATCGAAATGTGAGGAAAACTTGTTTTTTTACCCACTTTTTGAGGTTTGCAAAGGATTCTGGGTAACAGAACCTGGTCAGAGCCCCGCGAGTCACCCCATCTTGGATTCCCCTAGGTCTCTAGTTTTAAAAAATGTACAGGTTTGGTAGGTTTCCCTAGGTGCCGGCTGAGCTAGAGGCCAAAATCTACATGTAGGCACTTTGCAAAAAACAGCTCTGTTTTCTGTGATGTGTCCACGTTGTGTTTTGGGGCATTTCCTGTCGCGGGCGCTAGGCCTACCCACACAAGTGAGGTATCATTTTTATCGGGAGACTTGGGGGGACGCTGGGTGGAAGGAAATTTGAGGCTCCTCTCAGATTCCAGAACTTTCTGTCATCGAAATGTGAGGAAAACTTGTTTTTTTAGCCACTTTTTGAGATTTGCAAAGGATTCTGGGTAACAGAACCTGGTCAGAGCCCCGCGAGTCACCCCATCTTGGATTCCCCTAGGTCTCTAGTTTTCAAAAATGTACAGGTTTGGTAGGTTTCCCTATGTGCCGGCTGAGCTAGAGGCCATAATCTACAGGTAGGCACTTTGCAAAAAACAGCTCTGTATTTTGTCAAAAAATGGGATGTGTCCACGTTGTGTTTTGGGGCATTTCCTGTCGCGGGCGCTAGGCCTACCCACACAAGTGAGGTATCATTTTTATCGGGAGACTTGGGGGAACATAGAATAGCAAAACAAGTGTTATTGCCCCTTATCTTTCTCTACATTTTTTCCTTCCAAATATAAGAGAGTGTGTAAAAAAGACGTCTATTTGAGAAATGCCCTGCAATTCACATGCTAGTATGGGCACCTCGGAATTCAGAGATGTGCAAATAACCACTGCTCCTCAAAACCTTATCTTGATCCCATTTTGGAAATGCAAAGGTTTTCTTGATACCTCTTTTTCACTCTTGATATTTCAGCAAATGAATTGCTGTATACCCAGTATAGAATGAAAACCAACTGCAGGGTGCACCTCATTTATTGGCTCTGGGTACCTAGGGTTCTTGATGAACCTATAAGCCCTTTATATCCCCGCAACCAGAAGAGTCCAGCAGACAAAACGGTATATTGCTTTCAGAAATCTGACATCGCAGGAAAAAGTTACAGAGTAAAACATAAAGAAAAATGGCTGTTGTTTTCAGCTCAATTTCAATATTTTTTTATTTCAGCTGTTATTTTCTGTAGGAAAACCTTGTAGGATCTACACAAATGACCCCTTGCTGAATTCAGAATTTTGTCTAGTTTTCAGAAATGTTTAGCTTTCCGGGATCCAGCATTGGTTTCACACCCATTCCTGTCACTAACTGGAAGGAGGTTGAAAGCACCAAAAATAGTAAAAATGGGGTATGTCCCAGTAAAATGCCAAATTTGTGTTGGAAAATGTGGTTTTCCGATTCAAGTCTGCCCGTTCCTGAAAGGTGGGAAGATAGTGATTTCAGCACCAGAAACCCTTTGTTGATGGCATTTTCAGGGAAAAAACCACAAGCCTTCTTCGGCTGCCCTTTTTTCCCATTTTTTTGGAAAAAACGAAATTTTCACTGTATTTTGGCTATTTTCTTGGTCTCCTCCAGGGGAAACCACAAACTCTGGGTACCATTAGAATCCCTAGGATGTTGGAAAAAAAGGACGCAAATTTGGCGTGGTTAGCTTATGTGGACAAAAAGTTATGAAGCCCTAAGCGCGAACTGCCCCAAATAGTCAAAAAAGGGCTCAGCACTGGGGGGGAAAAGGCCCAGCAGCTAAGAGGTTAATCTTAAAGAACAGAATACTATGAGGGATGAACAATTGACAGATGTAATGTGGAAATTGGAAGATTTTGAAAACAGGCAAAGAAGGAATAATCTCCGAATTCTGGGCATACCGGAAGGGCTAGAAGGAACTAATATACGGACATATATGATCAATTTTTTGCGTGGTGCTTTTCCGGAGCTGGGGAATTGGAGCTGGGAGAATGAACTGCAGCGTGTACATAGGTTCCCACTAAACCGGCGGGAGGGGGGCCAACGTGCAGATTCCAAATATCCCAGAGCAATTTTAGTGTATTTTGGGAATTATTTATTGCGACAGGAGATCTTGGATAAAACCCGCCCAAATACCCCTCGCACTGTGGATGGGGTGACTTTTTTCACTCGACCTGATTTTTGTCATGCTACTGTTGAACGGAGATGGCGGCTCCGACAACTTATTAAACCAGTTCTAGAAAAAGGCGGGGAAGCGTATTTGCTGGCCCCGGCTCGCCTCAAAATAATATTGAATGGGAAAACAGAGATATTCACGTCAGAAATTAAAGCAAAAGAATATGTGAGGGGGGCCAGATAACGAAATAGAGTTTCTTGGTCAGCAAAAGTGCTCCGGTAACTGGTGGGTGGGTTCGCACTTTCACGACGCCAACATTCAGACCATGAGTGGTCTGATTGCTCTACAGGATGGGGGGCCAGTCTCAGGGAGGAAGTTAATACGGGAAGGGGGTGGGAGGGACTGGTCCAGGGAGGGGAGGGGAGGGAGGAAGGATGGCGGTTGGGGAGGGGGAAAGGAGGGAGGGGTTGGGGAGGAAGAGAAGAAGGATAGGCAAGGGAGGGAAAGGATGGAAAACGAGGGAGTAAAAAGGAAAGGGATGGAAGTAGGAGTGCAACAAGGGAAGCAACTGATAGCAGGGGCAGGAGAGACAAAAGGAGGGGAGCAAATTGAGTGGAAAATTCAAGATAAAGCACAGTCAGATATGAAAATCTGGGAGGACAAAAAGAGAGAAAGAAAGCCTAAAATAGAAAATGGCTAGACTTCGAATCGCTTCAGTTAATATTTGTGGGTTAAATGACTCTCGTAAAAGAAGTAGAGTAGTGGAGGAATTTAAAACTTTTAAAGCAGACATTTACTGTTTACAGGAGACACATGTGGAATATAGGAATGTCGGAATTCTGGGTACACTTGGTATGAAAGTAATTGCCCGAACAGAACAAGAGGTTAGAACTAAAGGGGTTGCGATATTAGATCGGACTAATAAATTAAATTTTGGTAGGCAAAAGGCAGATAGGGGAGGAAGATGGGTAATTGTAGAGTGTAGTTATGGACATGGTAGCTTTACACTCTGTTCCGTATACAGCACGGTCACGGATGACCCAATAGTTTTAGATACCCTGGCTATAGAATTAATAGGATGGGCTCCCCCGTATGTTCTTTGTGGCGATTGTAATTTGAATGGATCCTGGGAGGGACTACAGGATGTTTTAGTGCCTACAAAGAAATACCAAGGGCGGAAACCGCGAGTATATAATGCAATGGTCGCTATTCAGAAAGAACTAGGATTAGTGGACGCATGGGTGAGATTATGTAAGCCAGATCCTGGATATACCTATTACTCCGCCCCGCATATGAAAGTAGTGCGACTCGACTATTTTCTGGTTTCCCCAGTACTATTAAACCAGGGTCAGATGGAGTTATATCCGCGGGTGGTTTCAGATCATAATCCCCTAGTACTAGAATTGGAGTTAGACGGGTTGGAACAAAAGGAGAGGAGATGGACATTTGAAAGAGGGCTTCTTAGGGACCCGGAATATTGTACGCATATGAGTAAGTGGATAGCCGAATTTCTGGGGTTTAACCAAGGGACAGCTCCGGTAGAGATAGTCTGGGACACTTTAAAAGCTGGAATACGTGGTGAAACATTGAGTTTTAGTATAAAAAAGCAAAAAAGTACCCAAAACAGAGTAAAAGATCTTCAAATGAAACTGAGGGTATTGGAAAGACAGTTGGTTGTGGCGATAGAAACAGGGAGTGATGTTAAAAAGGTTCAGGAGGAAGTGGTATTAGCTAAAGCCGCAATTAACGAAACTATGACTCAAAGAATAGCAGAGAAATATCTTGCGCAGCGTTCATTAGGATACGAGTATGGAGAAAAATCCGGGCGTTTATTAGCAATACGGGCAAGCCAGAAAATAGCATCCGGGACTATTAGAGAGATTAAAGATTGGCAAGGACAAATGGTTGTAGAAGTGGATCAAATTAGGAGGGTTTTCCACAGATATTATACGGAATTGTATGATGACGCATCTATATACTCGGATGAAGAAATATTGAGATTTTTAACCCCCATTAAAGTTAATAAATTATCGGAGAGTGATACTTCATATCTAGGGGAACAAATAGATATCTCGGAAATTGACAAAGCACTGGGGGATTTAGCCACGGGTAAAGCTACAGGCCCCGATTCAATTCCTTTAGAGTTTTATAAAACATTTAAAGCCATATTGCTTCCGTTAATGATAGAACTGTTTATTCAGGTACAGAATGGAGGGGCAATTCCACCATCATGGGATACGGCTAATATAGTAATGTTTTTGAAGAAAGGGAAACTCGCATCAAACCCGGCGTCATACAGGCCAATTACACTAATCAATAGCGACACTAAAATATATTCAAAGATATT
Source organism: Pleurodeles waltl (assembly GCF_031143425.1). NCBI lineage: Eukaryota > Metazoa > Chordata > Amphibia > Caudata > Salamandridae > Pleurodeles > Pleurodeles waltl. Next base: position 290,466,233 of record NC_090443.1, on the reverse strand, counting down.
AGCCGCTCGACTATCTCTTGTGATCAGGAAGATAGTTTTTCCTAGTCAGCACGGGTTTGTGCCAGGAAGAGATACTACCGATCATATCCGAAAAGTTATTGCACTTTTGGACGCTACAGAAGTGGCCCAGGAGCCGATGGCAGTTGCATTATTAGATGCGGAAAAGGCGTTTGACCGGGTGAGCTGGAAGTATTTATGGCATGTAATGGAGTATTATGGGTTAGGGAAGAAATTTATTGCAGCAATAAGGGCTCTATATAGATCACCGGTAGTCAAAATATAACTAATGGGGGGACAATCGGAGAGTGTCCAGGTTAAGAGAGGTACTAGACAGGGATGTCCATGCTCTCCGCTCCTGTTTGCTGTTTATATAGATCCCTTGCTTAGACAGATTGAAGATAACAGCAAGATTCCACCAATTCATAGGCAGGGATGGGATATAAAAGTTCTAGCATATGCAGATGATATTGCTATACTAACTCCCACCCCTGATCCGGCATTGAGAGAGGTTGAAAAGGTGTCAATGAAGTTCGGAAGATTTTCTGGATATCGTCTAAACAGAGATAAAACACAGATATTGATTAATCAATACACCAGCACTCAGGATACACGAAGGGTCGACCATGCAGTATATTTGGGAATAGATATCACGCCACAAGTAGGAGAAATTGTTAAGTTAAATCTGGATCCCATACTTGCTAAAGCAAGACAAGATATGTGCAGATGGAATAATTTACATTTAACCATCATGGGGAGGTGTAATATGGTAAAAATTATTTTCCTCTCTAAGCTGTTGTATTTGTTCCGGGCTGTACCATTGAGCTTTACTAACTCGAGATTTAAAGAGATAGATAGAGTGGTTATGAGATTTATCTGGGCATATGGTAAATGCAGAAGAGCAAGTAAATTCATGTCACTTTCCCGAGAAAGGGGGGGGTGGTCTTTGCCGAATATTAAATTATACCAAATGGCGGCAGCCTTTCAGTATATGCGCCCTTTGTGGGGTTCTAAAAAAGGAGGGATTCCAGAAGAGGATAGTCCTAATATATATGAGCTGCAGATGGGTGCAACAGCTAATGGATGTTTGGTAACTTTTCATGAGCCCGGGTACTATAAGAAAACTCGATATAAGGTATTGGAGGCTGCCTATAAGTGCTGGCGGTCATGGTATAAAAAGAAAGGTTTTGGTAGATATAATTGTTATACCATGATCAAAAAGAACCCATTGCTCCCCGACATATTCAAGGATAAATGTATGGCAAGCTGGGTTTCGGCAGGTATAGAGAGGTTGGGGAATCTCTTTGATAACTCGGGGGTTAAAGCATTTGTCGATCTACAGAAGTGTTATGGTTTAGAGCGTAGGGATTTTTTTAAATACCTTCAGATACGAGATTTCCTTTTAAGAAAAACAGGAGGGGTGCAGGGATTTAGGAGCGTTCAACTGCTGGATGATATTGTGACTAATCCTAATATATCAATCAGGTCAATCTATCGATTATTAATGTTAGAACAGCCCGATGATTTAGAGAAGAATTGTGAAAAGTGGAGTAGGAAACTGGAAGACGGGAGTAAAATCTTTCTAAGGTCATTAGAATTGGGACACACTATTCTACTCTCTTCCTCCCTCCAAGCACAACATTATAAAACTGTGTTTGATTTGTATCATACCCCAGCTCATCTTGTTAAATGGGGCAGTTTATTGGGAACCAGCTGTCCAAGATGTAGAATGTATGGAATAGATATTGTACACATGATGGCTACATGCGGGGAATTGAAGGATCTGAAGGAGGGCATTCAATCTGTATTGAAAGAAGTCCTGGGATTTGATCTAATCCTAACCCCCGAGGTAATGGTTTTAAGGGTGTTGGGTGATACGGACAATCTTTATGAAGCATTTATATTTGTGGCTATGGCAGTATTTCGATTATGTATAGCATCCGCCTGGCTCAATGTCCGACCCCCGACTTGGCAACAATGGTTGGCCAGATTATTGTCAGTGTATTATTTGGAAACAGCATTGTATGAACGGAAAGGGAAATATGCGAGGAGGAAAGGGAAGGTAATATGGGGGGCATTTCAGGATTGGATTTTTGCTCATAATGTTTAAATGTTTAAACCAAAATGGTATGTCACCATTTAAGAGATGGACATTTGTCTTCCAAAGGTTTATCCCCCGCTGGGTGTTATTTGCTTTATTTTCTTATTTGTATTTGTTGTATGATACCTTTCCAATAAAAAAAATAAATAAAAAAAAAAAAGAAGTGGCCTTTAACGGCCCAGAATGCAAAGTGATTTTGGCTAAAAAGCAAGGACAGACACACTGGCCAACTATAAAATGTTTTGCCACTTGCCCATCATGACCCCAACGTGTATGATTTTTTTCCCTGTGACATTTAGATTATTGCCGGCTCTTTGCAGCCGAGGATGAAGCCACTGTGCCAATTTACCGCAAAGGTACATTTCAGTAAATCTCAAAAACAGTATACAATCACCACAAATTTCTCTCGAATAAAAGAGGGATTAAAAACAATCCTTTTGAAACACACCCTATGATTTTGAGACGAAGGAATAGAGGTAACAGATACATAACAATCTTTACTTTGAAGGAAAATGTTAAATAACAAAAAATAATATTTGCTTTAATGTGAATATATTTTTTCATACTCGAGTTGCCACATCGCAACTTAACCGGATATAGAAGTGTAAAGGATCCTTTATGTATATTGTACCTTTGTAGGAAGTTAGGGAGGTTAGAGATGCCATTCGACTCTCCTTGACATTTTTTCATCAGACGTGAATAGGTGGGCCAGCTGCACTATTATATGTGTAAGTGTAACACACTTAAAGCTTAAATGCATAAATGAAAGTATGGCATTCACCAGAAGGCATCATTGTGCTAAAAAAAAAGTGAAGAGCAGATAGAAATGACAGAAACGAAATCCAGATCAAAAAGTAGAATAGCAACGTTCCACATGGTAGGTGAACAGATTTTAAGGTTTTTTCCAGAACATTTTAAATTGTCTGTAAGTGGAAAGGCATGTGTGGTACTTGGCGCGGCTCTAGGAGGCATGCTGGTGTGTTTTCCAGGTCTTATCGTTCTTATTCAGGCATAGCACATCTTTGGCTACTCATGCTGATGTCTTCGTAACCTCCAAGCCCTCACTCTATGTCCAAGGGGCCTAAAGAATAAGTTCTTACCTGTAACTGTAGTTCTCCAGTATTGGACACTTTCATAGATTCACATGCTTGAATCATTTCCCGTCGTCGAGATGGGAGTCCTCGGTGTAATATAGAAACTATGCCCAATTGCATATTTAAGCCTTAAATGCATTAGGCCTCTAACTTAGAAACATTTCACAGTTGTTTTGTAAAAAAGCTTTCCTTACGGTCTACAGCCTGGGAGCAGAAAGGGATTACTTTTAAAGAAAATGTGAGCTAATACACAATAAGTGGATGGAGGGAAGAAAATATTTAGCCCACCTTCATTGGAACAGGTTTCTGAGGACTGCTTGTCCGACAGCTGCTTCCTGAAGCGACTCTGTGTCCAAAACGTAGTGCTGCGTGAAGGTTTGAGCTGTCCTCCATGTTACAGCACAACAGATGTCCTGAATCGACACACCTGTGAACAGTGCACAGGACGCAGATATAGCTCTGGTAGAATGTGCTCTTACACTTGTCTGCAATGGTATGGCAGAAAATGAGTGTGTCTTTTATCCGTCAGGAAATAGTCTGCTTCGTCACAGGGTGCCCTTTCCTAGAGGCACTGAAAGCTTTAAACAACTGATTGGACTTCCGGAATGACTTTGTTCAGTCCAAATAAAATGTTACGCCTCTCATAAGATCGAGTGAATGCAGGGTCCTCTCTACAGTAGTTTGAGGGTTCGGGAAAAAAGATTTTAACGCCACTGGCTCATTGATATGAAATTCCAAAGGCACTTTAGGTAGGAATTTGGGATTGGTGCATAGAAAGACTATAATTTTTTAACTACAAAAAGGGTTCTTGGATAGTAAAAGCTTGAATTTTCACTAACTCTTTGTGCCGATGTAAGGGCGAGAAGGAGAGCCACCTTCCAAGTGAGGTACTTGATGTCTACCCTGTGGATGGGCTCAATGGGCTCCTGCATGAGCTGGCTAAGGACGATGTTAAGTTGCCATGCTGGAGGTGGGGGTTTCACTGGAGGAAAGCATCTGAAGAGATCTTTCAAGAATTGCTTTACTAATCTCAGAGAACATAAAGGATGGTTTACCTGGTATCCTTCTGTAATGGGAAATGGCTGCCAGATGGACTCTAACAAATGGGCAAGCCCAGAACGTGCCAGCTGTAAGACGTACGGTAACACTACCTCCGGAGCGGAGGAGGGTGTACATTCTGGGCTTCGCACCACAAACAAAACCGCTTCCACTTTAGGCGGTATGATTTAATGGTGCTAGCTGCCCGTGCTTGAGCTAGCACTTCCCTGCAATCAGCTGGTAGGTCTAAGCGGCCGAATTCGTTGAATTCAGGAGCCATGCGGATAAACTCAGAGACCTGGGATCCGGGTGCCTTACTTGTCCCTGGTTAATGATAAGCAGCTCCGGAATTGGTCTGATCCTGATGGGTGGACATGCAGACAGCAGAAGTAACTCTGTGTACCACGGTTGATGCGGCCATGCTGGAGCTATCAGGATTATCTGGCAGGGTTCCGACTTCATTTTCCTGATCACCCTTGCGAAGAGAGGGATTGGAAGAAAGGCGTATGCATAGATCCCTGACCATGCAATCAAAAATGCATACCCCAAGAACCCTGTTGGTGATGCCAACTTGTGCAATATTGGCATTTGGCGTTCTGGGAAGATGCAAACAGATCCAGATTCGGTTTCCCCCCACAGGTTGACTATCCCATCTAATGTCCGCTGGTCTAATTCCCACTCGTGAGGAGATGTTGCCAACCTGCTCAACGAATCTGCCATGTTATTTTGCAGGCCAGGGACATGCTCTGCTGTTATGTGCACTGAGTGACGGATGCACCACTTCCAAATCGTCTGTGCTTCTCGAGATAGCAGGTGGGAATGCTTTCCTCCTTGCTTGTTGAGATAGTGCATTGTGGTGGTATTGTCTGTTCTGACAGGCACTGTCGACCCTCGAATCCTCGGAAGGAAGGCTTGCAAAGCATAACACACTGCTCTCAGCTCGAGAAGGTTGATGTGAAAAAGATGGTGAGAAGGGGGTCATTTGCCGCTCACCCGAAGGTCTTGCAGGCATGTGCCCCATCCGGCTGAGTGATGCGTCTGGTGTTACAATCATTGGAGGAATCTGTGGCAAGAAGTTGAGACCTTTTGATATGTTTTCGGGGATTGTCTACCAATCGAGAGAATGGATCTTGAGTGGTATTATGAGGACCGTGTCCTCGAAGGATCCTTGTGCCTGCATCCATTGTTTGTCCAGCTCCTCCTGAATTGGGCGCATGCGCAGCCGACAGTAGGGAATGAGGCTTATGAAAGACAACATCATCCCTAGTAAGGACTTGTACTGACAAACTGAAAGACACTTTTATTTTTTGGAATCGCTTCGCTAGGGAGATTAACTTGTTTTGCCTGTCCAGCGTTGGATAGGCTTTGGCCTGTTGCATGTTTAATATAGCCCCTAGGAAGGCCAACCGAGTCAAAGGAATGATTTTTCCCTTGTTTAGAGTAAGGCCCAAGTCCTTGAAAAGCCACAGAGTCGCCCTGACTGACTTTCATGCTGACTGGACATCTGAAGCTTTCACTAGCCAGTCGTCTGGATAAGGAAAAACCTGGTGCTTCTTTCTTCTTAGGTAGGCTGCAACTGGGACCAAACATTTAGTGAAGATTTGTGGTGCTGAACGTAGCCCATAGGGGAGGACCTTGAACTGGAAGTGTTTGCCGTTGACCACAAACCTCAGGTACTTCCTGTGTAGCAGATGAATGGAAATATGGAAGTACGAGTCTTGAAGGTCTAGAGACGCCATAAAGTCTGCTCTGTTTAGAAGCTGTAGGATGTCCTGCCAAAATGTTTGTTTCTTGAGGTATTTGTTCAGCTCCCGCAAGTCTAGGATTGGCCTCCATAAGCGAGATGTTTTTTGAATGCGAAAGAAGCGGGTGTAGAAACCCTTCCCTCTCTGGGAATATGGAACAACCTCTCTGGCCCCTTTTTCAGCATGGTTGCCACTTCTAAGCTCAGCAGACGAAGATGTGCTTGTCAAGTCTGGGATGGAGGCATTAATGGGGGAATCTGAATGAACACCAAAAGGTCTCCAAATTGAATTACATCCAACGCCCACTGGTCCTTCGTTATCTGCTGCCAACGTTGGATATGATGGTTTAAGATCCCATGGAAGACTGTAGGAGAGAAGTGAGGAGGAACTGGCTGGAGGCAGTCATTGTCTACGTGCAAACTCCTTAGATTGCTGACCTGTCTTGTTCTTGTGGTAGGGCCTGTGTAAGCTGCGGGAGGCGGCTGCCTCTGTTGATATTGTGGCCTAGAAGCCTGGAATGTGGTAGAATAGGATGGATACCTATGGTGCTGGTATCCTCCACGAAAAGAATATTGACCTCTGTCCCTGGCTCCTCGAAAAGTCACTGTCCTGTCCTGCAGAGTGCCTAATGATCTTGCTGTCTCTGTTTCAGACTTTATAGTCTGATGTGTGTCGTCGACGTGCGTCCCAAAGAGTGCTTCTCCGTCATAGGGAAGATCCAAAATTTTCGTCTGAACTTCGGGGTGAAAGTTAGTGGCTTTAAGCCAACCATTTTGCCTCAAGACAGCTGACCCAGCAAGCATTCTGAAGCCGATGGTGGCGATATCAAGCGCGCAATCAATGATTTCCGCCGAAGATCGCTGTCCTTCCATGAGCACCTTTTTCGCTTCCGATTTAGAACTCTCCGAGAGTTCTTCTAAGCATTGAGACATGTCTGACCAGAGCTGCCGGTCGTATCTACCAAGGAGAGCAAGAGCATTGGCAGCCCTTACCACAATAGCAGACATTGAGGAAAAATGCTTTCTGATGTTATCTAGGCGTCTTCCCTCTTTATCTGGTGGTGTTGTCAACGGTGTGGAAGGGTTTCTGGAACGACATTGGGCAGCTTGTGAAATCAGAGTCAGGTTTCGGGTGGCCTGAGAGGCAAGCAGGCGCATCATCTGTGGACTTATATTTTTTGTGCAGCCTAAGCAGCACTGCAGGGACCGTTGCAGGACTCTGCATTATCTTCAAGCCCTGGCTCCAAACATGATTCATTATTGGGATAGCCCTGACCATCTTTCTGTAAGGCTCCTTAAAATCGTAGAGGAAACAATCCTGCTGAGTTGCAGGCATTGAAAGATCAAACTGTGTGGCTGCTCGTTCTAACAGGTTATGAAACCCACAATATCATCAGGAGGAGATTCTACAACAGGTGTCGCAGGAGATGCAGGTGCTGGTATAATATAATTATTCCACTCGTCAGTCACTGTCTGAATTTCTCCTTCCTCAGCATCCTCATCAGAAGAGGCTTGCCCCTACACTGGTGTAGATAGTGGAGAATGTTGTGGCCTAGGTGGAGTTATATGTTGTGGATGTTGGAACTGCTGAGGAGTAGGTGGTATAGCCGGAAGTAATGATTGATGCATGTAGGAGGCTAGCCTGGTTTGTAGTGGTACCAAGGGGTACTTACGCTCTGCACCAGGTCCAGTTATCCCTTATTAGTGTAGAAGAGGTGTCTAGCAGCTTAGGCTGATAGAAAAGGGTAGCTTAGCAGAGCAGCTTAGGCTGAACTAGGAGACGTGTAAAGCTCCTACTATACCACTGGTGTCATATGCACAATATCATAAGAAAACACAATACACAGATAAACTAAAAATAAAGGTACTTTATTTTTATGACAATATGCCAAAAGTATCTCAGTGAGTACCCTCAGTATGAGGATAGCATATATACACAAGATATATGTACACAATACCAAAAATATGCAGTAATAACAATAGAAAGCAATGCAAGCAATGTACAGTCACAATAGATTGCAATGAGAGCACATAGGTATAGGGGCAACACAAACCATATACTCCAAAAGTGGAATGCGAATCACGAATGGACCCCAAACCTATGTGACCTTGTAGAGGATCGCTGGGACTGTAAGAAAACAGTGAGGGTTAGAAAAATAGCCCACCCCAAGACCCTGAAAAGTGGGTGCAAAGTGCACCTAAGTTCCCCAGAGAGCACAGAAGTCGTGATAGGGGAATTCTGCAAGGAAGACCAACACCAGCAATGCAACAACGATGGATTTCCAGATGAGAGTACCTGTGGAACAAGGGGACCAATTCCAAGAGTCACACTCAAGTCGTGAGTGGGCAGATGCCCAAGAAATGCCAGCTGAGGGTGCAAAGAAGCTGCCACCGGATGGTAGAAGCTGTGGATTCTGCAAGAACGAAGAGGACTAGGAACTTCCCCTTTGGAGGATGGATGTCCCACGTCGTGAAGAAGCTTGCAGAGGTGTTTCCGTGCAGAAAGACCGCAAACAAGCCTTGCTAGCTGAAAGGTCGCAGTTAGGGTTTTTGGATGCTGCTGTGGCCCAGGAGGGACCAGGATGTCGCCAATTGCGTGAGGAGACAGAGGGGGCATCCAGCAAGACAGGGAGCCCACTCAGAAGCAAGCAGCACCCGCAGAAGTGCCGGAACAGGCACTACGAAGAAGAGTGAACCGGAGCTCACCCAAAGTCACGAAAGAAGGTCCCACGACGCCGGAGGACAACTCAGGAGGTCGTGCACTGCAGGTTAGAGTGTCGGCGACCCAGGCTTGGCTGTGCAAAAAGGAAATCCTGGAAGAGTGCACAGGAGCCGAAGCAGCTGCAAATCACGCGGTACCCAGCAATGCAGTCTAGAGTGGAGAGGCAAGGACTTACCTCCACCAAACTTGGACTGAAGAGTCACTGGACTGTGGGAGTCACTTGGACAGAGTTGCTGAGTTCCAGGGACCACGCTCGTCGTGCTGAGAGGAGACCCAGAGGACCGGTGATGCAGTCTTTTGGTGCCTGCGGTTGCAGGGGGAAGATTCAGTCGACCCACGGGAGATTTCTTCGGAGCTTCTAGTGCAGAGAGGAGGCAGACTACCCCCACAGCATGCATCACCAGGAAAGCAGTCGAGAAGGCGGCTGGATCAGCGATACAAGGTTGCAGTAGTCGTCTTTGCTACTTTGTTGCCGTTTTGCAGGCGTCCAGAGCAGTCAGCGGTCGATTCCTTGGCAGAAGGTGAAGAGGGAGATGCAGAGGAACTCTGATGAGCTCTTGCATTCGTTATCTAAAGAATTCCCCAAAGCAGAGACCCTAAATAGCCAGAAAAGGAGGTTTGGCTACTTAGGAAGGAGGATAGGCTAGCAACACAGGTAACAGCCTATCAGAAGGAGTCTCTGACGTCACCTGCTGGCCCTGGCCACTCAGAGCAGTCCAGTGTGCCAGCAGCACCTCTGTTTCCAAGATGGCAGAGGTCTGGAGCACACTGGAGGAGCTCTGGGCACCTCCCAGGGGAGGTGCAGGTCAGGGGAGTGGTCACTCCCCTTTCCTTTGTCCAGTTTCACGCCAGAGCAGGGCTGGGGGATCCCTGAACCGGTGTAGACTGGCTTAAGCAGAGATGGGCACCATCTGTGCCCATCAAAGCATTTCCAGAGGCTGGGGGAGGCTACTCCTCCCCAGCCCTGACACCTTTTTCCAAAGGGAGAGGGTGTAACACCCTCTCTCTGAGGAAGTCCTTTGTTCTGCCTTCCTGGGCCAAGCCTGGCTGGACCCCAGGAGGGCAGAAACCTGTCTGAGGGGTTGGCAGCAGCAGCAGCTGCAGTGAAACCCCGGGAAAGGTAGTTTGGCAGTACCCGGGTCTGTGCTAGAGACTCGGGGGATCATGGAATTGTCTCCCCAATGCCAGAATGGCACTGGGGTGACAATTCCATGATCTTAGACATGTTACATGGCCATGTTCGGAGTTACCATTGTGACGCTATGCATATGTCATGACATATGTATAGTGAACGTGTGTAATGGTGTCCCCGCACTCACAAAGTCTGGGGACTTTGCATTGAACAATGTGGGGGCACCTTGGCTAGTGCCAGGGTGCCCACACACTAAGTAACTTAGCACCCAACCTTTACCAGGTAAAGGTTAGACATATAGGTGACTTATAAGTTACTTAAGTGCAGTGGTAAATGGCTGTGAAATAACGAGGACGTTATTTCACTCAGGCTGCAGTGGCAGGCCTGTGTAAGAATTGTCAGAGCTCCCTATGGGTGGCAAAAGAAATGCTGCAGCCCATAGGGATCTCCTGGAACCCTAATACACTGGGTACCTCAGTACCATATACTAGGGAATTATAAGGGTGTTCCAGTATGCCAATATGAATTGGTGAAATTGGTCACTAGCCTGTTAGTGACAATTTGTAAAGAGAGAGCATAACCACTGAGGTTCTGGTTAGCAGAGCCTCAGTGAGACAGTTAGGCATCACACAGGGAACACATACATATAGGTCACAAACTTATGAGCACTGGGGTCCTGACTAGCAGGGTCCCAGTGACACATAACAAACATACTGAAAACATAGGGTTTTCACTGTGAGCACTGGGCCCTGGCTAGCAGGATCCCAGTGAGACAGTGAAAACACCCTGACATACACTCACAAACAGGCCAAAAGTGGGGGTAACAAGGCTAGAAAGAGGCTACTTTCTCACAATGCACCAATGAAGGCCTTGGCGGAAAATGTTCCCTATAGTCCACCAACATTGCCTGCAAGTCGAAACCAAACCAGGGGGGAATACCTACCATCCCCGGTTGTTGCTGCTCATAATAGTGTTGGTCATAATATGAGCCATCATCATTTGAATACTCCTGGCTAGCAGGATGCCAGTGAGACAGTGAAAACACCCTGACATACACTCACAAACAGGCCAAAAGTGGGGGTAACAAGGCTAGAAAGAGGCTACTTTCTCACACAACCCCCTCCCCCCCCAAACGAAGGACAATAAGGCTAACCTTGGCCAGTTGAGACTTTATTGTCTAAGTGGTGATAAGTAGAGAGTAGCTCTGCAATAGACTGGTTACTCCCTTTATCATCCACTATATGGTTACTTCCCTGTGGGGATGTAAACCACCCTGTTTGAAGTTTTTTAGCTAAGCAACAATGTGAAGATATATTTTCAGAGTTTCTATCAGTAAGTGTTAGTTTAGAGAAGTGGGAATTATCCACTGAACCTATTTCTAGTGATGAGAATGCCAGACAGGGATGCTGTCTCAGAAAAGCCATAGCTGGGCAAAAACTTTGTCCATATGGCTGGAAGAGAGAACAGGGATGCTGTTTCTCTTGAGTTGGAGCAGGGCAGGGATGCTGTCCTAGGAGCTCCACACTAGGGCAGGGATGCTGTCCTAAGTGTTGTGAGGCAGTGCAGGGTTTCTGCACTAAAGTTTCTCTGGGAGGGTTGGAGGGATGCTCCATGTTAACTAAAATGGTTCTCTTTTTCTCACCAATATGAGTTATCCCACAGAGAGGTACTTTTACCTCAGGGAGTATAGCTATGCCAGCTGATGATTCCCCTAGAACAGGTGCCACCCCAGGAGAGGTTTCTCCCACCACAGGAATGGTATCCTGAATGGCAGAGTGGTTAAGGGATACAGTGATACCCTTTTTACCTGTTGCTGGAGAGGGTTCCTGAGTTTTCAGGCCTTCTCTCCTTTGCTTTTTCATTTCAGTAGAAATGAGAGGGAACAATTCCTCAGGGATACCCAGCATGGCTGCATGGGTATAAAACTCTACATCAGCCCAACCTGAGGCCTCTAGGTCATTACCTAAGAGACAGTCTACAGGTAAGCTAGGTGACACTACCACCTGCTTAGGGCCAGTAACTCCACCCCAACTAAGCTAAACTATAGCTAAGGGAAGAAACTTAGTGGAGTTATGGACATCAATAATCTTATACTGTTGTCCAATGATGTGTTGTTCAGGAGCCACCAGGTTTTCAGTCACCAATGTGATACTGGCACCTGTGTCCCTGTAGGCCTGGGCCTAAACACCATTTATTAAAACTGTCTGCCTGTACTTATCCATTGTAAGAGGACAAGCAGCCAGTGTGGCAAGGCCAATGCCACTAGGTGTGACAGAAACTGTCTTGGGACTGACTACCCCAGTTTCTATGATGGACCCATAAGTGAACCCAACTACACCCTTAACTTGACTGTTGCCAGCAGTCCCACCACTAGTACCACTACTGCTAGGGGCACTAGAGCTTGATGTATTAGTGGTGGTAGGCTCAGGGGGTTTACCTGGACAGGACTTATCCCCTGGCCTATGGCCTCTGTTTTTACACACAAAGCACCAAGGCTTTTTAATGTGTGTGGGTTTAGAAGAAGAGGAAGAATTTGTTGTATCCCCACCCCCTGAAGAGTGTTTAGGATTTAAAGAAGGATCTTTGGTTTTACCCTTAACCCCATGCTTATCCTGAGATTTCTCACCATCTTTCTTCTTGCCATCCTTGTCACCCCCTGTATTAACTTTTCTGTTCACCCTTCTTCTGACCCATTTGTCTGCCTTCTTTCCCAATTCTTGGGGAGAGGTCAGATCTGAGTCCACTAGGTACTGGTGCAACAAATCAGACACACAATTATTAAGAATATGCTCTCTCAGGATTAAGTTATACAGGCTTTCATAGTCAGAAACTTTACTGCCATGTAACCACCCCTCCAAGGCCTTCACTGTCAACAAAGTCTACCCAGTCTTGTGAAGACTCCTTTTTGGTTTCTCTGAACTTGATCCTGTACTGTTCAGTGGTTAAGCCATAACCATCTAGGAGTGCATTCTTAAGAACTGTAAAAATATTGGCATCACTTTCCTTCACAGTAAGGAGCCTATCCCTACCCTTTCCACTGAAAGATAGCCATAGGATAGCAGCCCACTGCCTTTGAGGGACCCCCTGTACAACACAGGCCCTCTCAAGTGCAGCAAACCACTTGTTAATGTCATCCCCCTCCTTGTAAGGGGGAACTATCTTGTGCAGATTCCTAGAATGATGCTCTTTCACAGGATTAGTATCTGTAATACTGCTGCTGCCACCATGGGGTCCAAACCCCAACCTCTGCCTTTCTTTTTCTAAGTCAAATGCTTCCCTGTCTAGATCCAGCTGTTGCTTTTTCAGCTTCAGCCTGGATTCTTCCACTCTCAATCTATTGAGTTCCCTTTCTAACACTCTGTTATCAGGGTCGGTGGGTTGGGAATGCCTTGACACAGAAGAATGGTGTGAATGAACAGAGGGAGACCTGTCCCAAACAGATGGCACTCTAACAACCTGGCCTAAAGGAGTAACCTCCCTACTATGATGTGAACTCATATCAGTACCAGCTCTGCTAGGTGGCCTGCTAAGGGGCAGGTTGGGAAGGTTCCCTTCTAACACTTTTACTGGGGCTACCCCAAAATCAGAGTGTGAACCATCAGCTAATCTCTCACCAGATGTGCCAGCTATGGTCTTATCATGTTCAATGAGCATATTAACTAACAATTCTCTAGAGGGATTCTTCCCTACCCCTAAACCTCTATCAATGCAGAGACTCCTTGCACCTTTCCAGCTAAGGTGGTCATAAGCAGTGCTGGTCAGATCCAGAGTTTGACCTGTACCAGACATGATAGAAAAAGGTTTAAGGGACAGAAAAAGAAAGAAAAAGTTTCAGAACTTTTTAAAGAACAGAAAAAAAAAACTTTTTCAACTTTTAAGAAACTTTTTGAAAGTTTAGAGGTACTTTTCAGCACTTAGCAATAAAGTAAGAGAAGAAAAGCAAAACTTTTTGGTTAGGTGTACATACACTGAACTTGTTTTGTATATTTTTCTCTTATGAAAAGTACAAAATGACAAAGTGGTAAGTAGTTGCAAGTACTTATCCCACCGCTGCACAACCAATGTAGGAGGCTGGCCTGGTTTGTAGTGGTACCAAGGGGTACTTACACCCTGCACCAGGTCCAGTTATCCCTTATTAGTGTAGAAGAGGTGTCTAGCAGCTTAGGCTGATAGAAAAGGGTAGCTTAGCAGAGCAGCTTAGGCTGAACTAGGAGACGTGTAAAGCTCCTACTATACCACTGGTGTCATATGCACAATATCATAAGAAAACACAATACACAGATATACTAAAAATAAAGGTACTTTATTTTTATGACAATATGCCAAAAGTATCTCAGTGAGTACCCTCAGTATGAGGATAGCAAATATACACAAGATATATGTACACAATACCAAAAATATGTAGTAATAGCAATAGAAAGCAATGCAAGCAATGTACAGTCACAATGGATTGCAATGAGAGCACATAGGTACAGGGGCAACACAAACCATATACTCCAAAAGTGGAATGCGAATCACGAATGGACCCCAAACCTATGTGACCTTGTAAAGGGTCGCTGGGACTGTAAGAAAACAGTAAGGGTTAGAAAAATAGCCCACCCCAAGACCCTGAAAAGTGGGTGCAAAGTGCACCTAAGTTCCCCAGAGAGCACAGAAGTCGTGATAGGGGAATTCTGCAAGGAAGACCAACACCAGCAATGCAACAATGATGGAATTCCAGATGATAGTACCTGTGAAACAAGAGGACCAAGTCCAAGAGTCACACTCAAGTCGTGAGTGGGCAGATGCCCAAGAAATGCCAGCTGAGGGTGCAAAGAAGCTGCCACCGGATGGTAGAAGCTGTGGATTCTGCAAGAACGAAGAGGACTAGGAACTTTCCCTTTGGAGGATGGATGTCCCACGTCGTGAAGAAGCTTGCAGAGGTGTTTCCGTGCTGAAAGACCGCAAACAAGCCTTGCTAGCTGCAAGGGTTGCGGTTAGGGTTTTTGGATGCTGCTGTGGCCCAGGAGGGACCAGGATGTCGCCAATTGCGTGAGGAGACAGAGGGGGCGTCCAGCAAGACAGGGAGCCCACTCAGAAGCAAGCAGCACCCGCAGAAGTGCCGGAACAGGCACTACGAAGAAGAGTGAACCGGAGCTCACCCGAAGTCACGAAAGAAGGTCCCACGACGCCGGAGGACAACTCAGGAGGTTGTGCACTGCAGGTTAGAGTGTCGGGGACCCAGGCTTGGCTGTGCACAAAGGAAATCCTGGAAGAGGAGTGCACAGGAGCCGGAGCAGCTGCAAATCACGCGTTACCCAGCAATGCAGTCTAGCGTGGGGAGGCAAGGACTTACCTCCACCAAACTTGGACTGAAGAGTCACTGGACTGTGGGAGTCACTTGGACAGAGTTGCTGAGTTCCAGGGACCACGCTCGTCGTGCTGAGGGGGGACCCAGAGGACTGGTGATGCAGTCTTTTGGTGCCTGCGGTTGCAGGGGGAAGATTCCGTCGAACCACGGGAGAGTTCTTCGGAGCTGCTAGTGCAGAAAGGAGGCAGACTACCCCCACAGCATGCACCACCAGGAAAGCAGTCGAGAAGGCAGCTGGATCAGCGATACAAGGTTGCAGTAGTCGTCTTTGCTACTTTGTTGCTGTTTTGCAGGCGTCCAGAGCAGTCAGCGGTCGATTCCTTGGCAGAAGGTGAAGAGAGAGATGCAGAGGAACTCTGATGAGCTCTTGCATTCGTTATCTAAAGAATTCCCCAAAGCAGAGACCCTAAATAGCCAGAAAAGGAGGTTTGGCTACTTAGGAAGGAGGATAGGCTAGCAACACAGGTAAGAGCCTATCAGAAGGAGTCTCTGACGTCACCTGCTGGCCCTGGCCACTCAGAGCAGTCCAGTGTGCCAGCAGCACCTCTGTTTCCAAGATGGCAGAGGTCTGGAGCACACTGTAGGAGCTCTGGGCACCTCCCAGGGGAGGTGCAGGTCAGGGGAGTGGTCACTCCCCTTTCCTTTGTCCAGTTTCGTGCCAGAGCAGGGCTGGGGGATCTCTGAACCAGTGTAGACTGGCTTATGCAGAGATGGGCACCATCTGTGCCCATCAAAGCATTTCCAGAGGCTGGGGGAGACTACTCCTCCCCAGCCCTGACACCTTTTTCCAAAGGGAGAGGGTGTAACACCCTCTCTCTGAGGAAGTCCTTTGTTCTGCCTTCCTGGGCCAAGTCTGGCTGGACCCCAGGAGGGCAGAAACCTGTCTGAGGGGTTGGCAGCAGCAGCAGCTGCAGTGAAACCCCGGGAAAGGTAGTTTGGCAGTACCCGGGTCTGTGCTAGAGACTCGGGGATCATGGAATTGTCTCCCCAATGCCAGAATGGCATTGGGGTGACAATTCCATGATCTTAGACATGTTACATGTCCATGTTCGGAGTTACCATTGTGACGCTATACATATGTCGTGACATATGTATAGTGCACGCGTGTAATGGTGTCCCCGCACTCACAAAGTCCGGCGAATTTGCCCTGAACAATGTGGGGGCACCTTGGCAAGTGCCAGGGTGCCCACACACTAAGGGGGTCATTCCGACCCCGGCGGTCAAGGACCGCCGGGGCCGGGGTCGGCGGGAGCACCGCCAACAGGCTGGCGGTGCTCCGCAGGGCATTCTGACCGCGGCGGTATGGAATCCCCAATGGCGGCGCAGCTTGCTGCGCCGCCATGGGGGATTCCGACCCCCTCACCGCCATCCTGTTCCTGGCGGTTCCGACCGCCAGTAACAGGATGGCAGTGAGGGGTGTCGTGGGGCCCCTGGGGGCCCCTGCAGTGCCCATGCCAATGGCATGGGCACTGCAGGGGCCCCCGTAAGAGGGCCCCACTTTGAATTTCAGTGTCTGCTTAGCAGACACTGAAATTCGCGACGGGTGCTACTGCACCCGTCGCACTCTTCCCACTCCGCCGGATCCATTCGGAGCCGACTTCCTCGTGGGAAGGGGTTTCCCGCTGGGCTGGCGGGCGGCCTTCTGGCGGTCGCCCGCCAGCCCAGCGGGAAAGCCAGAATGGCCTCCGCGGTCTTTCGACCGCGGAGCGGCCATATGGCGGTTCCCGCCAGGCGGGCGGCGACCGCCGCCCGCCGGCCTCAGAATGAGGCCCTAAGTAACTTGCCACCCAACCTTTACCAGGTAAAGGTTAGACATATAGGTGACTTATAAGTTACTTAAGTGCAGTGGTAAATGGCTGTGAAATAACGTGGACTGGACGTTATTTCACTCAGGCTGCAGTGGCAGGCCTGTGTAAGAATTCTCAGAGCTCTCTATGGGTGGCAAAAGAAATGCTGCAGCCCATAGGGATCTCCTGGAACCCCAATACCCTGGGTACCTCAGTACCATATACTAGGGAATTATAAGGGTGTTCCAGTATGCCAATATGAATTGGTGAAATTGGTCACTAGCCTGTTAGTGACAATTTGTAAAGAGAGAGCATAACCACTGAGGTTCTGATTAGCAGAGCCTCAGTGAGACAGTTAGGCATCACACAGGGAACACATACATATAGGTCACAAACTTATGAGCACTGGGGTCCTGACTAGCAGGGTCCCAGTGACACATAACAAACATACTGAAAACATAGGGTTTTCACTATGAACACTGGGCCCTGGCTAGCAGGATCCCAGTGAGACAGTGAAAACACCCTGACATACACTCACAAACAGGCCAAAAGTGGGGGTAACAAGGCTAGAAAGAGGCTACTTTCTCACAATGCACCAATGAAGGCCTTGGTGGAAAACGTTCCCTATAGTCCACCAACATTGCCTGCAAGTCCGAAACCAAACCAGGGGGGAAGACCTACCATCCCCGGTTGTTGCTGCTCATAATAGTGTTGGTCATAATATGAGCCATTATCATTTGAATACTCCTGGCATTTAACCCGTAACTGGGAAGGACTGCTGCCCGCTCCATAAAGGCCATCGTCCTCCGAGTCATCTTCATCTAACAGATGTGAAGGCAGAAGGCTCGAGACTTTACTAGGAGATGTTAGATGATACTTTTTGACTCTCCTTTGCACAGCCTGGTCCGTCGACAAGAACAGAGGTAAGGAACATGACTTCTGTACTTTTGCTGTGATCTTTGCAGTCGACGAGAGATGAGATGCCGACGGTGGTGGTGTCGTCAAAATGATCGTCGACTGTGGTATCGTCGACGAGAGCGCCGACAGATCAAGTGTCGTCAACGGTGGAAGCGTTGACGGCTGGAGTATCATCGATGATGCAATCGACGGTTGAAGCGCCATCGACGACACCGCTGACGGTAGAAGCGTCATCAAGAGGCAGTCGTCTGTAAGGTCATCATCGACAGTGGAAGTGTTGACAGGTGTTTAGCTGACGGAAATGTTGACGGTAGCAGTGTCGACGAGGTGAGTCTCACTCACAAAGACTGCTGCGACAGCAAAGAGATAGGATGTGCCGTCGACAAAGATGAGCAGACTGTCAACGAGGAGTCAGTCATTGCCACTGACAGACAGTGTGATGATGGTGGATGTCGTCCTTAAGACATGAGCTGTCTATGGCGCTACCGTCGATGATGATCCAGTCGACGGTGCAGAAACTGGCTTTTTGAAGGCATGTTTTACCTTGAATGATGGCGTTGAGGGCTCAGAGACAGGCTTCCTTTTTATCTCAAATCTGAAGCTTTTGATTTCACCTTCTTTGATGGGCTACATATTTTTGAGAACAGATGATTTTTCGAAAACCTTTTTGGGTGGTTCCTCTGAGAAAGCTTCAGCTTGTCTCTTCACAGGTGTTTTTACAACAGACACAGAAGAGGCAC
Source organism: Pleurodeles waltl (assembly GCF_031143425.1). NCBI lineage: Eukaryota > Metazoa > Chordata > Amphibia > Caudata > Salamandridae > Pleurodeles > Pleurodeles waltl. Next base: position 290,447,610 of record NC_090443.1, on the reverse strand, counting down.
TGTCCTCATCAGAAACTGGATGGTCTCTGGATTTAAGTTGTTGTAGCCAAAGTAGAAGGCGACCTTCTCTGTATTGTAATGTTTTAGTAGAAAAGGTCCTACATAACTTGCAGTCTCTAGTTTTATGACTAGGAGAGAGGCAGTATATGCAGTCCTTTGTGAACTCTCTATTTAAGGTATGGGCAGTTTCACAGCACAGATGCATTTAGTTGGTTAGAAGTCCTCAAGCCTCACCATCAGAACCACTTACATCTCATTTGTTATGTAATGAGCAAGATGAAAACAATGAAACCAAAAGGTATGTTTTTTATGAACCTCAGTCTTGCCTTGTGACAAACTGTGTGCTAAAGGGTAGTCAGTTTCTGAACATATTTCTCTGCTCCTTTGCTTTAACAGAGGTACAGAAAACTTCAATCAAACCTAACACTGGTAATAAGCAGTGGCGGCTGCTAGCAGGGAAAAGTGGTGGTATAGCACTGGGGAGCACACAAATATAAAAATACAACTTATCTGCTGCCTCGCCATGCTCTTCAGCTCCCAAAACCCGATGCACACATGCTCCCAGACTCCCCTGCACCAATCCAGATATTGCTCTCATGCTAGTATCACCCAGCATTAGAGAATGGTGAGGATTGAGCGGACTGGTTTCACGCTCCAGCAGGAACCAGGAGCCTGTGCTCCTGGACCCAGCTGATATCTCCAAGCAACAGCCTGGAGATATCCAAGTGCATGTCGGTTTGGCCGTCCTAAGACGGCTGGCCAAACCACCATGTGCACTGCCAGTGCTTTGTGCCCACAACTCCTCCTGCTGCTGCTGATGGCCCCACCCTCAAGACTCAGCTTTGGCTTCGACAAGTAAAATAAAAATTATAATAAAGCAGTTTTAATAATTGCTTTATTATCATTTTATGTTATGTTTTGATCTGCCGGTTCCAGTAGTGGGGCGAGGCTCCTCTGCTGTAACAGAGCTGCCGTCCCTGGTAGTAAGTATGTGACAAGAAAACAGGACTGCAACACAACAATCATTTGATATTACCAGTGGTGGAGAGAACACTCAGTCTCAACAGTCAACTCAATAAAATACGAAGTAGTGAGAAAGCTATGAATCTTAAAACAAGAAGTCCTGCACTGTGGTGCTGGTACTGTTGCTTCCCTAGTTGTGTGATGATAGTCAAATCATAACCTTCCTATTAATTGCCATTATATGATAGAGGTGGACAAGCCACTGAAGGCTTGTGCCAAGCTCAAGCCAGATGCCTGTCTCCATCTCAGTTTGAGTTTCTCTTGGATGGTTCTTGGACCCAAAAATGAGATGAGTCTATATGTATCTTCTGTCTGCCACCCCCACTCTACCCTAACAATTTTCTTAAATAACTTTATTAACATTTTGTATAATGTTATGCATGACATGAGTAAATGACAGCATTGTGGGACGCAATGGAAAAAGCTAGGCCAAGGTCTCTAGCAATATATTGGGGTCTGTTGTGAGATACTACACTACTTTATAGAAAGGGTATTTCACTAAGATATGCGCACTTCCAAATCATTATAGATCTTGTTGAGTTGTGATAGAAACATCCAATCTCCAGGACAGGCTGTCAAGTGTCCAGACCCTTAGGCATGTGCCATTGTTTGTAAAAGCTAGTGATAATCAAACTGGGGGAAGTGGAGAGTGTAGGGAGGCAACGGGAGGGGAGCCTTAGTCATGGTAGGTCAGAGTTGACTGAAGAGGCATTAGCTTAAGAAATGCCCAGGCATGATGGGGTTACAAGTAATCAACATGGTTGGAGAGGGGTGGAAGATCAACCCTTTAATAATTTATGGGAGGGGGGTGCTGAACCATAAAACTATGTGGAAAGAGGAAACTATTGGGGGTGGGGGAGGGGTGTGCCATCCTTGGAAGACACTTTCAGATTCTCCAGAATGAGATCCCAATTACCCACCCTAGGTCTTCTGCACAAGCCTCTATATTCCTCCCGGCGTAGAGTTTTGGTTTGGCCTCCGCCCATTTGATGAGGGTTCAACATTGGTGGTTCAAATGACGGGGGGTGTTCCTGGCTTTCCAATTCATGGTAATGGTTCCCCTGGTCAAAAGGAGAGTAATATTAGTAAATCAGGATGACACCTTGTGTTTTCTCTCACGTTTGTAAATGGCAAGGCAGCGTCTATTTTTTGCAGTGCAGGAGAATCTAGTATTCAGGACTAGCATTACCCCCAAGAAAGGGCACGTCCATAATATGTGCTGCAAATATGCTGTATCTGCTGAGCAGTGCGGGCATACATGTTTAATAATGGCTGCAGGGGAAATACAGATTCTGTGTAGGATGTCAAATTTGATGAGTTTGATCTTGGCATCACGGGAAACCATGTGCAGGTGTGCTAGAACGTCCAATCACTTTGTCTTGGAGTACCCTCCCTACTTCAGCTCCCCAGTTGTCACATACAGATAAAAGCAAAAGGGCTTTTTTGGATCAAGATGTTACTTCACCCCAGCCTAGGGTGTAGAGGCATTGTTTCAATGTGTGCTGCTGGGGGTTCGGTGTCTGAGATGGACAAAAAAACATGGATGGTATAAAGAATGGTTCTATGCATGAGAAACTGGCCCTCATGTAGAGCATACTATTCTCGCCATGTGGTGAAGGAGAGGAGATAGCCTTCTTTAAACGGGTTCCAGAGCATCATCAGGTTTGAACTGTGCAAGTGTTTCGGGTCTCCTCAGGTGATGAATCCCTGTGTCCCAGGGAAGCTCAAGAAGGAGATAGCCGGGGTGTAGGGCAACATATGTTTAGTAATGCATAGGTTTCTACAGTAGCAATACAGCGTGACCCAAAGAAGGTGTGGGTAGGCACGCATCCAGTGAGCACCTGAAATTAAGAGATCGCCATGACTTCTCAAGTGATAGGTCTGCAAACCACCTGTTTAACAACTTACGCTGAGCTGAAAGGAAATAGAGATTGTGTTCAAGGGCCCAAAGGCCATTGCCTTAACTGGGAGGCACAGTTTAGCCAGAGCCACATCGTGCTTTCCATTGGGCCAGGTGAGTTCACCCAGAAGCTTGTCTAGGTTCCAGAAAAACTTATGTATGAGAATTAAGGGGAGTTTAGCAAAGTAATATAGGTGACAGGGTAAGACTACCATCTTGGAGAGAGCAATACACCGCATGGAAGCTAATGGGAACGGTTTTAGGGACCTAATGGAAGGCACTGTTCTAGTTTGATTACCATCAAGTAATTCACGTTCAGAGTTGTAAATCCTGATTCCAAAATATCTGGAAGTGGTCCCCTCCTATCAAAGGGGTCTTGCACCTAAATCCACTTCAATCTCGGTGAAGTATGGGTGGAAGGGGAAGACACAAGATTTTGGTCAATTTACCTGGAGGCTGCAGCAAAATCCCTGAAGATCTGAATGATACCAGAGGGGTTTCTCTGGAGGTCCTTGAGAGAAATGAGGATGTTGTCTTCATATAAAGAGATTGTGTGAGTCCTACCAGCGAGTGGGATGCCCCAGATCAAGCTCCCAATTCCAGGGGGAAGCCATCCATGCCAGGTGGCTTGCCAATATAGAGCTCATGTATGGCCTCTATGTCCGCGCGGGATGTTATAGAAGCATTTATGCCATCCTTTAAATCTGAGGGGACGCTGGAAGGAGGTGGGTTAGTGAGGAATGCAGAAATCAGAGGAGGGAAATGCTCTTACCACTGTTATAGAGGCACTGTTAAAAGTCATAAAATTCCATGATTGAAGCTGGGGGCATGGCTAATGCAAGGACCCATGTAGATGAGTCCCTGCTAAACCCTGCGAGCCGGGCTGCCTGCCACAGTCCGATGCCAAGCTGAATTTGAGCCGGAGGTTCTCAAAATCACTATGGGGATGCAGGAAGCAGAAGAGAATCTGAAGATATAATCTAGGCTGTTTCTAAAAGCCCAAGATCCAGGAAAAGTCAGCCTGCGAGATTCACTCCTATACCCAAAGACTTAGTTTACAAGAAGGCTGGTGGAGGGAAACATCACTGAGCTCAGAGTGAGGATTGGTGAGGGATTTTTGGCAATTGAGAGGTAGGGAAGTTTCTTACTTGCAGTGTAGACTGGCAGAAGAAGACTGGACTGTGGCTGCTATTGTTCTAAAGAATCGCACTGCAGGAATCAGTGGTAAACTATGAGTCTAGCGGGCCAGCCCCATCTATACAGGAAGCGAAAGCGGAACGAGTAACTGGTAGATGGTGCTATCAGATGGGATGGAAGGGCCAAATATGTTCAAATCAGACATATTGTTCTTTAAGACTAATATGAGGAGTCTTTTCATTAAGCATACCACTTCTGGAAAAGGACTGCAACTTGATGTGGCTCTTTAGATACTGCAGGGTTCTTATGAGCAGTCAGCAGTGGATGTGAGCAAAGAATATTCTTACTGTACTTTAGGAACCTATCTGACTCTGAGGAGAAGGCATCTCTTGCAGTGGAATTTTCATGGAAAACGTTTTGCCTACCTTGCAGTCATTGGCTTTGTGAACAATAAATAAGCCGTAAATATAGTCTTTATGAGGCCCGTACACAAGGAGTCTTAGTTTTCCACTGGATGCAAAAGGCCCGGACTGTTATGTCTAAACACCCCTCTAAGTTTAGAAACATCTCAGGAGTTACTGTGAAATCAGAGCGCATAGGTGATAGCATAGCAATGAACAGGCAAATGTGTTCAAGCCAACCCATAAGAGTAAAAGGGCAGGGAAGCACACCAGATGGATACGAAAGGATGAACAAATACGAGTGAATTCAGGAATCCAGGAGTGAAGTATGCTATCAGCAAGGAGACTTAGCAAAATGCATAGTTATCAGGCAATTTCCCTCTTGAATTGATAGAGCTACTCTAACCCTTTAAGTGACAACTTTGGGCCAGAAGTGCCCCATCTGTTGCAATTTTGCCACTAGAGCGTTACATCCCCCCTGCCAAACCTTCTAACCTGTCAGTAAATAATATCTGCGTGCATGTCCTACATTCTGTTCCTGGGGTCTTTCTGAGGTAAAGGGTTGTCTATCAGAAGGTCATTGAGTTTGTTTTCAGGTTAATTCTCACAGCCTTTTTTTGGAGGACCCTAACTGGACTTCTCCACAAACCATTTAAATCAGAAGGCTTCTCTGGTGTAGGATAAGCTAAGATATTGAAGCAAAAGCTGAAGACATTTTAACAGAGCACATAAGATGTGTTGAAGAAATCGAAGATGTGGTGGCCTGGGTGGAGAGGGGTTTTCACCCTGCTCTCACATCAATGGCCAAGTTCAGGTATTTTTCAATTAAGTGTTTGTACTACTAAAGTGGCAAGGATTAAGACCTTCAGGCTACTATTTTGAAGTTACCAGTGCACTCCCAGCTTACACCGCTTTGCAAAGGCCCTGAAATTCAAACCTGGATATTTAATTCACAGAAGAAAGGTAGCGATTGTTGCCTGGAATACTGTACATCTACAGCAGCATTTCTACTGTACTGTGCATAGGGAAAAGTTTGCAGAAGACATTGTGACATGAAAGGGTAACTAGTTAAGACATTGCCGATGAGTGAAAATGTATGCAGAAAACCTGTATACTGTGCTGAGTTTGTGGTACTTGCTTTTGACATTCCGTAGAGGCAGCCATTTTTGTGGGAGAGACCTACTGTTCAGGGTGTACTGACCCTGAAAAAGCCTGGGAGTAGTCTGAAGGCCCTGGGAGGATGATTGATGGGTCCCAGCAAGAGCAGGTCGTTAACATTGATAACGTAAGAACCTGAGAGAAGCAAATACAAAGTTGTATAAGCCAACTTTTAGCGTATAAAAAGGAGGGGTGTCAATGCTTTGGGGAAGCTCACAGATGGAGTGGTGCAGAGCTGCCGTTGCCTTCCTCTGCACACCTGTCACACTGTTCCCTAGGGAGGGACAGAAAAGTGGTCAGAGCGGGCTTCCTGGTGTGAAGTTCCACAGGAGAAGGGGCAGATTCTCTTGCTCTATCTCAATTTATAAAATTGTACTGTGCTTTTGATTTACTGCATTGTGAATGATTCAAGACTGTTTCATTCCTATGCTATCATAGTGCCATCACTGCACTATACATAGATATGCAACTGTTCTGCTACAACTAATCCATTATTGAATATATATATATATATATATATATATATATATATATATATATATATATATATATGTATATATATATATGCAACCATACTGCTGTTCAACTATAAAAGTCATATTAAACCATGTGTTTAACTACTGCTGTGTTAATGGTGCACTGTACACTTGTGTATTGTTCTGTGACTATTTTGCCGTTGGGTTCAGCTCCCGGAGTGAAAGGCTAGATTCTCCGGTGCTAGTCTAATTGGCAAAATCACCCTTGTGTTTCAGTAACTATTCTACTAATGTATAAGCTAATGGATAACCATCATTGCTGCAAAACGTGTTTATGCGAAGATCTTATTCAAGCTACATTGTACTCCCTACCAGTGTGTTGCTGAGTGTTCTTATTAATTTGTATCTGATTGACATGGCTTTGGTTGGTGGCCAGCAGCCAGTCCAATACACGTACTATTCGTGTTTCTTTGATAAAAAGATAGCAATTTATCTCCTTGGAGTCTAGTGCACCACCCAAATCACCTTTACTTCTCTTGCTTCTTCTCACTGCTCCTCTCATCAAGCCACTATTCACGCACCCAACCATTAGTAGAAGATTAGTGTCATGGCTTTCTAACACTGTTACAGCTAATACTGCAGTTTACTGTTAACTCTTCATTGCTTGCTTTAAGGACGTCTGTCGGTATGTGCGGGATAATTAATGTCAAGTCTGTCTGCTTGTTTTAAAGGATGTAATGCATGGGTGTGGAATTTAATAACATTTCTACTTGTCCATTGGACAGGTTGCGTATCAAATCTACAGTCCTGTGAAAAAATCTACACTTCCCTTTGGTGCTAATGCAGCAACAAATTATGGCAGCCATCTCATTATTTAAGAGCTCTGATAATAGCCTCTCTGATTATGGCTAATACTATAGTAGGGCTTAAATACTTGCAATTCCAATCCATACTATAGCAATTTCATTATTTTTCCACCTTTTCGCAGATCTACATACTGGGGCTGGAGGGAACAGTAAGCAATAGTTCCAAGTCTAGCATGCCTTTGAGTCTACAAAACTACTAACTTGCATGTTTTAAGGATTTTCACAAGCTCTTCTCTAATCTTTTCCCATAATGAGAAAGGTTGGAAATTTACTCTTGATAATGGCAGAAGTAGACGTTCTTCCAGGACTGGGAAAAAAAGTGAATGGAGGGAAAGTGAACTTTTAAACATTCAACAGATTTTCACATGAGCAAAATCTACACATGCATATTTGCTCCTGCTAAACTATAGTTCACAAATATTTTATAGGAGTACGATTTCCTGGTCTACTTCTGTAAGTTCTTGTGAATTCATGAAAGCAACTAATTCAAAGACATATACCATGGGTGTACTTTTGTGACTTTCTTTAAGAATTGGGTCCCTAATTAGGTCTGGCCTTAATAAAGGCATTTTGTTTTTGTTAAACTTATGTTTCTCTATCATTCGGCTTGCTCTACTGTGAGTGATCGCATTCTGCTCTTCCACAAGAAGCATATTGGCACACAAAGTAGTTTTGTTCAGTACTAAGAACTACTGTGGCAATCAGTGGCCTAACAAAACTTGAGGGGGCTACCCTGCAAAGAACATGAAGGCCACTCCCGACTCACTCAGGGAAGATGCTGTGCTTAGGGGGCCCTGGGGGAGGGGGGTCCTGCGGGGCCTTTGTTTCGCCACTACTGGCAATGTTCGCTTTTTGAGACCAAAAACGTTTTTTTAAATTTTTGCCAGTGTTTGTTACAATGATGAGGGCCTGGCAGCTCCCACAACAATAAAGTGTTACAAAAGCAACGTCAAAACAAGACACGCACTGACGAAACCAAAAGACTAAAAAAAAATGTCAGATCGGTTGGCCTGCCCAGTGCTTATTTTTTTTCATGCTTCCCATAATCTTGTTGAAAATGGCTACACTGATTTTCCACTAAGAATATTCTTTGGAAATACTAGCACGCATTAACACATTTTACTAAATGACGCTTCAAAGAAATAGCACCTAAAATTTCATAGTAGAAAAGCATTTTTTCCTACTTGCATTTTTTTTCTGAACATTTTATTTTGAAAGCAAAGAATCATCACTTGTTTACAAGCTTCTGCAAACATTTGCATATAATCAGAGAGCATTTGGGAGCATTATACTTAGCCTCATATTGGTAAACATTTCAAACATGTGTGTACACTTTTTTGTTTTTTACTGGAACCACTGTCAGTAGTGCAGTGTGACCTTAAAATGTTTATTTCCAGTGCTCACTCTAATAATGAAGGCTTTACATTAATGAACCATAAATAGAAGTTTGAACAGCATGAACATATGGACACACATTACCTCAACTGCAGGCAGTTCCAGTCTCTGAGAACCAAAGAGTTTGTACTGCAGGGGGTTGGGCCTACCTGCTCCATGGACAAAACAAACATGAAAACTTGTTGCCCTTGACCCCAAACAATATGTCCTGTGCGTCAGGCGATAGGAATTCCACATCCATGCTGTAATGCAACAACAATAGTTCTTGATAAGGCTACTCAAGTCCTCTTCTCTTGTTTGTCATTCTTTTCTCTTTTTCAGATGCTCAGAGACTCAGCCTGTCCCTTAAGTTGTCCATGGCCCCTCAGTATATGGGAAAGAATCACAGGTAAGTGTATTATGCTTAAATGCTTTTGTTGATTATTAGGGAATTGTGGAGATAAAACAACTTGCACCCATTGTTTTCCTGTACAACCACGACTGGGAAATTGTGTAAGGAATCCACAAGAGAAACAAAATAAAGTACCACTTTTCATTGTTATCCACGCCTCATACAGCCCACGTGAAATGAAAAAATTAAGAAAGAAAAGCAACGTGGTTTCTAGTTTTTACTCGTACCCTGACAAGTCCTATTCTGATAAGACCCCTGAAACCCTCAAAGTCTCTAACGTAGTTCCCAGCCGACCCTGACTCCATTCCCCTCCCACCTCCCTGACAGCGAGAAAATACAAGCACGTACCTGGCTAAGCCATGCTCCTCCTGGAGCGTGGTAGAGATTCAGCTCATATGATATCTGCTGTGGAACGTAGGGAATTCAATAAACATAGGCAGTTCCTTGTTACTTTAGATATAGAGGAACTTTATACAAATATCCCTCAGGATTATATGATTAAAGTAATTGGGAATGGCCTAGAAGTTACAGATTTAAGTGGTGCCAATAATGAATTCATTATGAAATGTGTGACCCTGGTACTTAAAAATAATTTCTTTTTATTCAAGGATGATCTCTATCTACATCTTAAAGGGACACGCATGGGAGCTACCTGTGCTCCTATTCTGGCCTGTTTATATGTTGGTGAATTTGAGAATGAACATATATATATATAATGAAGCAGCTCCCTTTTTCGAAAACATCTTGACATGGCATCGGTTCATAGATGACATTTTATTTGCATGTGGGAAGGTTCCCGTCTAGAATTAGGTTGAACTTAGGTGATACTAATTTGAGGTTCACAGCCCATGTAAGTAACTCTACAGTGGAGTTTGGGGATATCTCGATAAAGGAAAGTGAGGTGGTCTTGGGGGTTGAGTTATTTGTAAAACCGACAGATAAAAATACCCTCCTTCATTACTCCAGCTTCCATCCTAAATCACAAAGGGAATACATTCCATTTGGACAATTTTTGAAACTCAGGAGAAATTGTACTACCCTTGATTTTTATAAACATTCTACGATTTTGAAACAGAAATTAAAGAATAGAGGGTACCCACATAAACTGATTAGTCATTTGTTTAAGAGAGCTCGTTTTTACAATAGGGAGAGCATGTTTGATAATGAACGCAGAAATAAACAATTGGATAGGATGGTTTTTGTCAGTCATTTCAATGATATGAGTTGCAAGATAAAAAATATTATAAACAGGAGCTGGCATGTATTAAATATTGAGGGAGAAACTTGATTAGTCAAACCAATGTATGTGTTTAGACGCAATAGGAATTTGAGGAGTAGGTTGGTTCATACATATAGAGAGAAAAATCATGCCAAACAGCTTATTCTGATGGGTGTTGAAGTAAAAGGGAATTATAGATGCAACTGTAGTTGTTGTGAGTTATGTACTGAAGAAAAATTCATTGAGTACTGGGGCTTTAAAGAAACTCCTGGAAACATGAATAACTGCAGCACTAAAAATATTGTATATTTAATTCTATGCCCGTGTGGACTGGGCTATGTGGGGGAAACAGGGAGAGAACTGAGGACCCGTTTATGTGAACATAGATCAGCAATTAGAATAGGCAAGATGAATGCTCCATTAGTGGACATTTTTTTAAAGAAGGGACACACAGAGAAGGATTTGCGGTGGTTCATTTTAGAGAGAATTTGCGCTAAGAGGTGGTGATTGTGAAATATGGAGAAAGAGGCGAGAATTATGGTTTAATATTAGGCTGGAGACAGTTAGGACAGGGTTGAATAGTAAGGAAGATTGGGATAGGGGAGTCATTTTCTATTCTTAATTATATTTTTTTTTATATAGAGGAGGGATTATAGATCATATATATATATATATATATATATTCTTGAATTGGACTGTGATTAAATAATAAACCGCAGTTTGCTGTGTTACATTATGATGGAATTAAACTTCCTTTTTTATATATAGGAGCCAGCTGGGATTTGTAGTTTGATTTTATTGTGTTATTGTTAGGTCGGTATTGGAGATAATAGTTGGGACTTTTGAATTTGGAGATCAGGAAAAGTGGTTCAATAGGTTCTATGACCCCGAACCCTACAAGTTTGTTCAATTCTTGCTTAAGAGACTCCTGCATTAGGTAGGGGATCGGTCTGGCCTTATGGACCTTCGGAATAGCATTCTCCTTCACCTTTATCTTGTGTTGATGTTGTCCCTCAGCAACCCCAATCTGTCTCCAAACAAATCTGGAAATTCCTCACAAACACTCATGCCACATTTGGATTCACTCACTTGTAGTACCGGTTCATCATTGTTGGGGTCAAGCTTGATTCCTAATTCCCTTTGGTGTTTCCACCCTAAAAGATTGGAACCTTTGTCTGTGAAGTACACTTTCCCTTTAGTATGTCGACCCTTAAAGGTTATTTGGAGACATAACATACCCCTCAGAGGTATTGGGTCATTGTTGTAACCTCCAGGAGAAATGTCTGCAGGTTGTAGTTTATACCCCTTATCCTTAAAATTATTTTCAAATACGCTATAATCCATAAATGTAAATGGAGAACAGGAGTCTGCAAATACTCTTACACATATTCCATCCAGTTCAATAAGACAAGTAGGGTATAAAGTACCTCCTTTACCACTCTCACTCAAATTTTTCAGTTGCAGCACAAACTTGTTCTTTATATCTTGGGTCTCTTCAATGATATGTATATTCTTCTTCTCAATACTCTCACCCCTCTCATTCTTGCATACTCTCGCATAATGTCCCCTCGCTCCACACTTCCGACATACACAGTTGCGGGCCGGACACATAGGATTGTTGGCCAGGTGTCTGCTGTTCCCGCACCTAAAACACTTACTTTTAATCCCCTCCATGTTACTCTGGGTATTTTTCTTGAGGGAAACTTCATGAATTTTGCAATCTTCTTCTAGGTTAGGTGCACTATTCTCTCGTATGGGATAAGCTTTAACCTCTTTGACATCTTCTTTCCCCGAGGAATGTTTAATTAGTTTCATACACTCCACCGTATGTTCTATTCCTTTTGCTATATCCACAGCCTCCTTCAAGGTAGGATTGTGAACTAATAACTTCTCCTGAATTTTCATATTATTGGTACATCTTACTAACTGGTCACGTATTAAGGAATTCTCAAGGTTACCAAACTCACAGGTGTTAGCCAGTCCCCTCAAACACGCAATGTAACTGGCTATTTTTTCATCCTTACCTTGTGTTCTACTAAAAAAATGTATGTCTCTCGAGCACTACATTGACTTTGTGGCCAAAATGATTTTCTAACTTCCTGACCGTTATCTCATAATCATTTAAGCCATCCCCTTCACCCTTTACTACATCATCAGGGTCTGTTAAACTTTCATACTCCTTTCGTCCATGTACCCCTAAATTGTGTAAAAGAATATGCTGCTTCCTTAACGCCGAGAATTTTTCCCCTCCAATTGCTATTAAGTAGGATTCAAACAATTTCTCCCACTCTTTCCAGGGTAGGACTGGTTCGCCAATTTCGTTCAAAAATGGTGGGGGCTGTGACATGCCTGTTACCGCCATTTTGTAAGTTGTCACTGAGTTCCAAGATGAGTCTGAACTTCAAAGTATTTGAACACCTATACACTGAACTGTCTAATGTTGTTCTTTTTTTTTTTTCCTCTTAGAATTATTGTCTCTTAGTACTCATGTAGGAATGCCAACAGTCAACTATGGAACATATAGGAAAGGGATCCTTTCCGAAGAAATTCTTTCTCACTCGCTGCAAACAAAAAAATACCTGTAGATTCTCACAAACTCCTTCCCAGCACAGCTACATGTCAGCTATAAGTCCAGAGGAACGTGTACCCGTACTCACACAGCGCTAGTACAGCCGTATGGTACGATTTCCACGACGTGTTGTGTGCCCTGGGTTTCCAAGCGCCCAGCTCCACGTACCCCTGGTTACCAGCTCCTTCCTGGTAACACTACGCCGGACAGTACGATGCCAGGAATGCAGGGCTCCGCCTTCCCCACGTCAATGCTGGTTAGATTGAGGGGCGACGCCGGGCTCCACCTTCCAGCGTCACTCTGCTTACATCGAGGAGCGACGTCCCTCTGCCAGGGGTCGCACCTCCTTCCCACAACGCCAAGCCGATGCGTGATGCTGTAAAAATGAGCCGGGTCCACCCACCCGGCAAGGCTTCTTTCCCGCTGCACCTCTGGGAATGGAGTCGCCGCAACTTCCTCCCAACGCCGGGATGAACCTTCAGTGCGTTCTAGGCGAAACGAGGCGCTCCCACCTCAGGACGCTCACGAACGTGAAGTGCCTCTTTCCCTTCCAGGACGCTCACAACACGGTTACTGCACCACCAGCCTCCAACCCAGTGAGCTCGGAAGAACCAGCGCCCAACACCACACTGGAGCTCTTGGGGATCCCACAGAGAGACGATGAAAGCACTCAGGGGTGAGGAGTTTCACTGCCACCTGCACAGGTATCCCATCCTCTCGACAACATTAATGTTAAGTTCCACAGGTTAGCGTTGCATAAGTAATCAAGGAACCAGGCACAGCTGTGTTGAAATATCCATTTTAATCATCAAACTCCTCGCACATCGTCTCACCAACTCCAGAATCAACAGTCCTTCACCAACATTCTAAGGCAAGCTCCAGGGCATTCCAATGCCCAACATTCTTAGGAGCTGTTGGACTATACCACTGATGCCTAAATTAATACTTATATGTGAGATGCATATTATACACTGAATTAGATGTTTTAACCATTTGACCTAAACCAATAACTATGAAACAGGTTAGTATAAACAACGAGTATACACATACATTGTATGGTTACAACAATGGGCTTCTTCTTGTGGTGACCACCACCTTTCTCCTCCTCGCGACAAGACTTTGCGTTCCTCAGGCGTTTTCCTCACTGAAGTTCCGCCATCTCCAGCTTCAACCTCCCTCTTGAGGTGATCCTGTACCAATATTCCTCCTGTGGGCCCCGCCCCTTTCCAATCACGGGGAATGGAAGCCATAGCGTTTTCAAACGTCATAATCAGATGTACCTGATCTTGTCTCCACGGAGACTCTTTCTCATCTGTAAACAAGAAACATGTTTATATAGCGTATTGAATGGTAAATCACTTATTGTCCACGGCGTTTCTCCAATGTTTTCCTAGTATAGAGGTGTATAGCCAACCACCGTCCAAGATGACCGCTTAATAGCAGCAGTCTAATCTCTTTCCTCTGAAATTCAACATTTATTTTGCCATCTGATAACCATTCTGTCTTGATAAGGATAAGAGAAGAGCAGTAGAGTGATGCTTAGCGCAGCCTTGAAGGGGGTTATGTAACAAGGGTCAATAGTGACATAGCCCAACAGTGACCTTGAGGCTACCTCTAGGCTTGTTCTGCCATGTCAGATAGGCTACCTAACCCTCTGTGCATAGGACGTTGGGGTGGAGACCTGCAGTGAGCTTGGAAAGGAGATACAGGCTATCTATTGTGAGACCACGTTGAGCTGTGCAGAGCGGCTGCCATCTTGTCATCAAAGTGCTCCTGGAGTGGAGGATATGTCTAAAGGAACAGATGTCTCTTCAGTGTAAAGAATTAAAGAATGTAAATATAGAATTACAATGAGATCTATAACTGATATCAAAATGGACAAAATCACACATTTATTAAATCAAAGTATAAGAACACTGCAGTGGGTAAACAACCACAAGGAAGGTCATAGAAAACTTCCAAACTCGGGCATGAAACAAGTGATTAGAATCACAAAAATGGGAAAGTCACTGACTTTAAGTACCCATGCTTATGTCAACAAATCAATAATTACGGCAATTCAAGTCAAGGTACTGTAGTAGATGACGTTTCAATCCCTTCACCAAATATCAGGATCATCATGACACAAGAAATAATGCCTCAGATACATTAAAGGTTGCTATATATATGTAACCACAGACCTGTTGAAAACAGAACAGAAGAATAAAGTGTGGAAAAAAAGAAGGGAAAATCTACTGAATAGTATATTGAACCACAAGGAGATCAACCAGCACACCATGAAAATAGGTGTATGGGTGTCTCCATGCATCTGGTGTCACTCTTTGAATATGGTGATATACAAAAGACATACTTGAGTCAATGGCGCAGTGGCGGGAACTTAAGGAAGGACCCGGTGAATAAAAGGGACCATGCAAAACACTGTGAATCAAATTTGCTAAGCACAAATCATGCCGGGTCATGGTCTAAAGCGGGGGGGGGGGGCATGGAATTAACTTTCATACATGCGTAATAATGTATAAAATCAAGCCACATAGTACAAAAATGGACAACAAGAGTAAATAAACGGACCAAAGGGGACCAACTGTAGCCCTACATGCCGTAATGCAGCGTAGGGTAACGCATGATCACAGTGACAGAAATGCAAGTCAGGAGGAAATTCCAAAATGAAAAACCAATGAAAGGACTAAACGAAAGAAAATAACACAAACTTGGTTATACACACAACTTAAAACAGCAACAATAAAGTGAATTAGCTAAAATCAGGAAATAATAAGGACCGACACAGACTTGGGGAAAGTGCGACCTGTTAAAAAATTTGAAAGCGTTACACGCCAGACCATCCGGTAAGGGCCGAGGCAGCACCTCAAAGAGGTACTTTTCAATTACCGTCAGAATGTGGGTGGAAAGAAAAGCCATGTTTGAAAGCATCCATGCACCCAAGGGACCGTGAAAGAAAGAATGAAATAGAAGTGTGCGCATACGTACAAGGAATTGTGAAGGCGGCAGCCATATTGGTGGGATAGCACTACAGGCATCGGTGTAAAGGCAAAGCCGCCATCTTAGAATGATGCAGTTTGCATTTTAAAGAAGAAGGATCAGATACACAACATGGTTGAATAGAGGAATAATAGAGCAACCGGGCATAGAAGAACCGTAAAACACAGAATAAAGATGACACAAGTTTAGTAACCCCCATATGTAAACTTAACTGAAATTTGCACCATGAAGAAACTCATATGGGCATTTAAAGTAGTTTGTAAATTGTAGAAACCACAAATAATACAATGATGAAAAGATGCGATCTCATAAAATATCCATTATATCATATGAGAAAATGCATAGGTGAATCAATACAAATGTTAACCCCTTCGCTGCCAGGCCTTTTCCCCCTCCTGTGCTGAGCCTTTTTTTGGCTATTTGGAGCAGTTCGCGCTTAGGCCCTCATAACTTTTTGTTCACGTAAGCTACCCACGCCAAATTTGCGTCCTTTTTTTCCAACATCCTAGGGATTCTAGAGGTACCCAGACTTTGTGGGTTCCCCAGAAGGAGGCCAAGAAATTAGCCAAAAAACAGTGAAAATTTCGTTTTTTTAAAAAAAAATTGGAAAAATGGGCTGCAGAAGAAGGCTTGTGGTTTTTTCCCTGAAAAGGGCATCAACAAAGGGTTTGCGGTGATAAAATCACCAGCTTCCCAGCTTTTAGGAACAGGCAGACTTGAATCAGAAAACCCAATTTTTCAACACAATTTTGGCATTTTACTGGGACATACCCCATTTTTACGATTTTTTGTGCTTTCAGCCTCCTTCCAGTCAGTGACAGAAATGGGCATGAAACCAATGCTGGATCCCAGGCCCCGCAACATTTCTGAAAAGTAGACAAAATTCTGAATTCAGCAAGGGGTAATTTGTGTAGATCCTACAAGGGTTTCCTACAGAAAATAACAACTGAAAAAGAAAAATATTGAAATTGAGGTGAAAAAAACATCCATTTTTCTCTAAGTTTTACTCTGTAATTTTTTCCTGCAATGTCAGATTTTCGAAAGCAATATACCGTTACGTCTGCTGGACTCTTCTGGTTGCGGGGATATATAGGGCTTGTAGGTTCATCAAGAACTCTAGGTACCCAGAGCCAATAAATGACCTGCACCCTGCAGTGGGTTTTCATTCTATGCCGGGTATACAGCAATTCATTTGCTGAAATATAAAGAGTAAAAAATAGCTATCAAGAAAACCTTTGTATTTCCAAAATGGGCACAAGATAAGGTGTTGAGAAGCAGTGGTTATTTGCACATCTCTGAATTCCAGGGTGCCCATACTAGCATGTGAATTACAGGGCATTTCTCAAATAGATGTCTTTTTTACACACTGTCTTACATTTGGAAGGGAAAAATGTAGAGAAAGACAAGGGGCAATAACACTTGTTTTGCTATTCTATGTTCCCCCAAGTCTCCCGATAAAAATGATACCTCACTTGTGTGGGTAGGCCTAGCGCCCGCGACAGGATACGCCCCAAAACACAACGTGGACACATCACAGAAAACAGACCTGTTTTTAGCAAAGTGCCTACCTGTAGATTTTGGCCTGTAGCTCAGCCGCCACCTAGGGAAACCTACCAAACCTGTGCATTTCTGAAAACTAGAGACCATGGGGAATCCAAGATGGGGTGACTTGTGTGGCTGGGACCAGGTTCTGTTACCCAGAATCCTTTGCAAACCTCAAAATTTGGCTAAAAAAACACATGGACCTCACATTTCTGTGGCAGAAAGTTCTGGAATCTGAGAGGAGCCACACATTTCCTTCCACCCAGCGTTCCCCCACGTCTCCCGATAAAAATGATACCTCACTTGTGTGGGTAGGCCTAGCGCCCGCGACAGGAAACGCCCCAAACCGCAACGTGGACACATCACAGAAAACAGACCTGTTTTTAGCAAAGTGCCTACCTGTAGATTTTGGCCTGTAGCTCAGCCGCCACCTAGGGAAACCTACCAAACCTGTGCATTTCTGAAAACTAGAGACCTAGGGGAATCCAAGATGGGGTGACTTGTGATAGAGCGGTCCGTACTAATAATTTACCTGTATTTGGACGCTCTTTAGGCCGATGAATCTTTTGACTAAGTGGGAACTCTCTGTACTCTTAATTGATCAATCTCATCAAAATCAATAATCAATAACGAACATAAGCAACCCCTTGAACGACATAACACTTTACAATTAATCCAGAATACATTTCGGCGAACCCTGACCTTTCAGTCAGGAATAACCACACCAGTTTATTGCAAAGTTAGTGAATTTATTTCCCTATATTAACAAAGCTAGCACAATATAAATGTGTCTCAACACCAAATGATAAACATATATGAACATTAATAGCTGTCCATAACGTCGAAACAAGTGTAATCTATGAAGCATTTGAATCACAAGGCATTCGATAATGGCAATGCAAATCACTAATACGATAATCTGTAATGAACTAATAGCATACATTTAGTCAGCATAACAAGATCTCAAATTGCATCGTGCGACATATGGAATCCTCGTCTAACCTCAAATTAGCATCGGCATGTGGGACTTCATGCGAAAACAATTTAGCGACATTAATTTAGAAAACTCCTAACTAGGGCTCTTACCAAAATCAGCAGTTGGTTACCTAAAGGAAACACAATGCAATTTTACAATTTCCTTTCATATTTACCAATTACGATCAGCCTACAAGGAAGTCTTCGTCTCACAGGTACCGTTCTTCGATCATCATGGGTACCGTTTCTCGATCAGCATGGGACTGGGCAAAGGGGCAGGGGTGAACGGGGCAAATTGCCTCACCGCGGCAAGGTAAAACTACTACTTCATGCAAAGGGATCAAATCAAAGTTACAGTCTCTAGGGCAAGAATCATTTAAAGTCTCTTTCTCTCGATTAGAGAAAGAATCAAAGTCTCTCAAGATGGCGTCGCAGCAAAGTGGGCCATAATAGCTACGAAGTCTGCAAAATGGCGGGTATCAAGCTGGTAATGGCTACCTTCTTCTCGTGCACCTGGGTTTTATAGACAACAGTTCAAGTCCTGTAGGGTCTCCATTGGAGGGTTCATAGGTTAGCTTCAAATTGACCAATCAAAAACGACAGTTCTCAAGCTTTTACTTAAGCATACATTATCCTTGGAGATGGGTACGCAAATCGCAACATTGTCTCCCAATTAGCTCACTTTCAGAGCCTCCATTGTCCGCACCTGCAAGTCGACCTTGAATTAAAGAGAAAATATGCCATGCTGGCACGAAACTTTAAGATAAGCATGTGAACAGTTTCTGTGGAAAAGTACAGCTTCGAGCAAAAATACACGTTTAATAGCACAGTGGAAAAATACGAGCATCTAAACCGTGAGACCAAGCCACTAGGCCAAAGCCTCCGCTAAAGTAATGCTAAGCTAAAGCATTTCAATCAAGCAAATCGTAGCACACGTTTATGATTATGTCGGATTAGTGCAATTCTAATTCACCACGTTATATAAAGCACGCATATAAATGATGGCAAACTACTCTGAGGGCACATTTTGTCCCCGTACAATCTTTATTAGTTCGGTTAATGTCACACATGATTATTTCACTCTACGTTTAAGCGTTAATAAATCAAAACCTTCATTTTCTGCTTCATCAATCCCTCCTCTGATGACTACTTGTCATCACACAAATTTAGCCCACAAATTTTATTCCATTAAAATTCTGTCAGTTCCCTTTTCCTTTTAGTTCCCCTAGTTTGCGCTTTATATTCTTCTGCCATTCTTTTCATAATTTTCTCTTCTTTTCTCCTTTTAATTCTTTCCATAATCATTATTATTCCCCTTTTTATTCCCCAAATTCCAAATACACAAATTATCACTATTAATATTCCTTCTATTATTTTTAATAATATTCCATTCCAAATTCCCCCAATCCAATGTCCCACTGAAGCAAGTCCCTTTCCAACCTTCTCCCACACTCCTGGTTCTTTCAATTCTTTCAAATCTGCACTTTCTTTTGTTAGATTAGCAAGCATAGTTTTAATTTTCACACTATTATCAGGTATATAGGTGCAACAGTGACGTGCACCAATCATTTTGCAAACGCCTCCATCCTTTGCTAAAAGAATGTCTAAAGCAAGCCTATTTTGAAGAGTCATAGCTCTTTCCGCTGCAAGTTCAGCATCTATCAGGATTATAGCACCTGAAAACTTTGTCAACATGTTATCCACTATAGTAGACAACTTTCTTATTTTGATGGAATTCAGCACAACTCCCAATGAAGGAATCATGGCTCCAAATATATCACCTACCACAGCAGCTGCGGTCTCTCTTTTCTGGATACGATGGGAGCCAGATGTCTTTTGAATCATCAATACATCATCCAGTTGATAAACCTTTGGGAACACTATACCCAAATAACATCTCCCCCACCATCCCTTTGGAAGACGATAATAAGCGTTATGCCCACAAATGTAATATACACCTGGAATGACAGGGTCAAGTCCGTTCATCATGAATGTCCATTTGGCCTTAAAAATAAACGTATGTTTACACTCACTCGCTCCTACAAAAATATTGTCATAATAAGATTCTCCTCGATATATACAAAACTTCCCTACATGCCAAGCATCTAAAGCAATTTTCCCTTGTGTCTTTATTGCAGCAAAATCATAATTATCTACTGAAGTCCTCTTACTTAGCTCTTTTTCTAATTTCGCCTTCATTTGTGCCCTTCTATCATCTGTGCGATCTAAAAAGCTTATTTCTACAGCAGAGACTGAGCAAGTAAGGTTCTCCCTATGAGCATGAGCCGTTTCAAAAGGTTGCATTGGCTCGAAAAATTCCCTCATTATTTTAGCATCCCAATCTTTAGCAATCTGGCTAAGCTGTGCTATTATAGGAACATAAGCAAAGGTAACATCATAATTCGAGTAAAAATACTGTATGTTAGTTTGACCATAAAACCTAGACATTACTATACTACATGTAATCCCATATGTAAGAGGCATGTGGTGATAAGTTACCCCTTCCTTTACTGATGTCGGTATCTGTGTACACACATAACAATCTTTCGCATCCATAGTTTCAACATACTCTGTTAGTAAGCGATAGAAAACGTTATACGAAAGCTCTTTCTTATCGTGCAAGAGCCTCTCATCCAGTGCTAGTCTTTTCAATGATGTTAGTTCAGTGGCAGTAACAGGAACAAAAGTAGAAGCCTCGATATTCTCACTTTCACCCTTTCCATGCATTCCAATCACAATTGGCATTATTATTATTATACATGTAACTACCAAGCCTATACACACGTATTTACAATATTTCTTTCTATTATTCTGCATAGCGTACCTAGTCATGATCTGTATAGAATCAGAGAGCTAGAAGCACCTATAAAAGAAACTACTTAGCGATTCAGTTACAAAGCTGAACAAGCGCAATGTTCACACCGTCTTCTTCAAAAGGCCAGTCACTTATCGGTTAGCAGCATTTGTCTCAATTCGGCAATAACTCAGTCTTTATCAGTTTAGCAAGTCTCATCCGGTTTAGCAATGTCTCAGCTGGTTGTTTCTTTCACGTTATATTGTAGCGAGCAATATCATTTACTCTTTCAATCGACAGAGTCTATGAAACTTTTCTTTTCTATTGGTATCTCTTCTTCTTCTTCTTCGTTCTCGATGCTTAGAGATACAAACTCATCAGTCCAATCGTCATTGACTGCATATGCCCATTCAGGACCGGAATACCTCCTGTTTGGTATCCTTTTTCTTTTCAATTTTGCTTCTCTTTTCGATTCTGCTTCGCTGGTACTTTCCTCTTTTGTCAAGTCTTTTTCTTCACTTGACGATTGTTCCACAACAGTCACTTCCTTTCTTTTCTCTTTCACTTTCGGCCTTCCTCCGTCGTTCAAACTTTCTTTACCCTTTTCTTTTATTGGTGAGATACTGAGTCTTCTTTTTGCACCATGTCCGTTTGATGGACCTGCGATTTTTTCTGTGGAAGCTTGAACCTTTTTGTTCTGTTCTGCCTCGTTCCCTCCTTCTGGGGAATCAATCACGTTCTCTTTTTCTTTTTCTGTATCGTCTGCTTCTGGGAAAGCCCTCCTCTGATCAGGCTCTCCTGCCTTTTCACCTTTTTCGAGCCCTTCGTCACCGTTACTTTCGTCAGGCTCTGTATCACTTTCAGCTGCTTCAGGTTCTTTGTCACCTTCAGCTGCTTCAGGCTTTTTGCTACCCTCAGCTGCTTCAGGCTCTTTGGAGGCTTTTTGCTACCCTCAGCTGCTTCAGGCTCTTTGTCACCTGCAGCTTCTTCGTCGCTGTCTGAACTTTCTCCTTGGTCTTCCCCAAGTGAGTTGGTGTCTTCGTCGTCAGAGAATATCTCCTTCTCTCCCGTTTCTGCCTGCTCGCCTTCAGTTCTGTTTTGTTCTGTCTCAGCACTCAGCACTGTTTTGTCAGGCACTGGTAGTTTCAGCGCTTCAACTTCCTCATCTGTGGGACACAACACCTTCTTTGTGTGACTGGCGTGAATCCAGTTGGGAACCCCCGCACACTTCACAGCGGTAGTTGTCGTCAGGATCACTTGGAAAGGGCCTTTCCAACGGGGTTCCAGGCACGACTTCCTCACGTGCTTCTTCACCACGACCCAGTCACCTGCTTTCAGTGCGTGTCCTGGACCTTGGATCGGTGGCAAGGTGGTTGCTTCCACCTGGTGAGAGAAAGAGCGAACCACGTCAGCCAGTCTTTTGCAGTAGTCTAACACCATATCATCTGTAATATTCAAAAGCATGTTTGCGGGAACTGCTGGAAGTCTCATAGCTCTGCCCATGAGAATTTCATGCGGGGACAATCCAGTTTTTCTATCAGGAGTGTTTCTCATTGACATTAGCACTAAGGGCAATGCGTCAGGCCATTTCAAATTTGTCGATGCACATATTTTTGCCATTCTCGATTTCAGCGTACCATTCATCTGCTCCACCAGTCCTGATGCTTCAGGGCGATAGCTACAATGCAGTTTTTGCTCAATGTTCAGTGCTTCGCAGAGTAACTTTATCACCTCGTTATTGAAGTGACTTCCCCTATCTGATTCTAAAGAGATCGGGAATCCGAAACGTGGTATCAACTCCCTCAACAATAGCTTGGCAACTGTAAGGCTGTCGTTTCTACGTGTGGGGTATGCCTCAATCCAGTGACTAAAAATGCACACAATCACCAGCACATATTTCAGACCCCCATGCACAGGCATCTCAATGAAGTCCATCTGCATTCGACTAAAAGGCCCGCTTGCCCTCCCAATGTGACTCGCGTTCACAACTGTTCCCTTTCCTGGGTTCATCTGCTGGCAAGTGACACATCGATGGCAAACTGCTTCTGCAGCTTGACGAAATCTGGGGTTAAACCAATCAGTTTTGAACAATCTTATCATGGCATCTCTCCCTAGGTGAGCTTGCCCATGATAGAACCGCGCAAGCTGTGATAAGAGACTATTTGGCAAAACATATTTTCCCTCATATGAAACCCATAACTCGTCTTGTCTCTTTATACATTGTGATTTAATCCAAGAATCTCTTTCATCCTCCCTGACATTATTCTGTAGTACTTTTAGTTCCTCTATCGTATCTACGACCTTCAAGGCAAATGCTTCAGCCGGTTCGAGTTCTGGCTCACTTATTGAGTTCCATTCATCTCTCAGTAATATACAGGTTCAAGGCACAAAATCTTGCGACTTGATCTGCATATGCATTTCCCAGAGAGACATAATCCTGTCCTTTCGTGTGAGCACTGCACTTTACCACTGCAACTTCAGCTGGCACTTGAATGGCGTGTAACAATTCCCTTATTCTCTCCCCGTTCTTCACTGGGGATCCTGAAGAAGTCAGGAAACCTCTCTGCGACCATAGTTGTCCAAAGTCATGCACAATCCCAAACCCGTATTGACTATCAGTGTAAATGGTGACTTTCATCAATGCAGACAGTTGACATGCTCTGGTAAGGGCTACAAGTTCTGCTACTTGTGCAGAATAGACTCCTTGAAGCCATCCCGCTTCCAAGACCCCTGTTACAGTGCATACAGCATATCCTGCTTTCAAAATCCCCATCCCATCTCTTAGACATGAACCATCAACAAAAAGAATTTGGTCATTTTCATCAAGCTTAGTATCCTTGATGTCCGGTCGATGTTTTGTGCAAAATTCAGTCACCTGAAGGCAGTCATGCTCGACGTCTTCAGCGTTCTCAATTTCGGCATTTTCTCCAGGAAGCAAGGTAGCTGTATTCAACGTAGTGCACCTTTTCAGCTGCAAATTCGGTGAGCCCAGAATTATCCTTTCATACCTTGTGAGTCTTGCTCCAGTCATGTGTTGCGTTCGGGAGCGGGTCAAAAGTATCTCAACTGAGTGAGGGACCATGACTGTTACTGGGTGTCCCATCACTATTCCTTCACTCTGAGTGAGGCTGATACCAACTGCTGCTACGGCGCGCAAACACCCTGGGAGTGCTGCTGCAACCGGATCCAAAGTAGCTGAAAAATACGCTACTGGTCTATTCACGCCACCATGGGCTTGAGTCAAGACAGACAAAGAACATGCATCACGTTCATGACAAAACAATGTGAAAGGCTTCGTGTAATCAGGCATACCTAAAGCTGGAGCCCTGCACATGCATTCCTTTAATTCAACAAAAGCATCCATCTCGTCTCCTTTCAGCTCAATTTCATCCAAAGCATCCCTCTGGGTCAGTTTCAGTAGGGGCTTTGCTAGAGACGAGAAGTTGGGTATCCACTGGCGACAATATCCCACCATTCCCAAAAACTTCCTCACCTCCTTCCTTGTCTTGGGTGGACTCATTTGAAGTACACTTGTAACCCTTTCCTTCATTATTCTCCGTGATCCTTTCTCTATCTGGTGACCCAAGTATTTCACTTTCTCCTGACAGAACTGCAATTTGGAAGGAGACACCTTGTGTCCATTCCTTCCCAAATGATTCAACAGAGCAATGGTATCGGCTGTGCAGCCACTTTCTGTCTTTGATGCAACCAGTAAGTCGTCAATGTACTGTACTAGGGTTGACTCGAATGGCAACTCTAACTCTTCCAAGTCTTTCTTTAGAACTTGATTGAATATCGACGGTGACTCAGAAAACCCCTGAGGAATTCGACACCAACTGTATACTCTGTCTAGGAATTTGAAACAAAAGAGAAATTGGCTTTCCTCATGAAGAGGCACAGAAAAGAATGCTTGTGACAAATCGATAACTGAGAACCATTCGGCATCGCAAGGGATCTGAAACATTATCACAGCTGGATTCGGTACAACAGGGCAGCATTTGACTATGATGTCATTTATTTTCCTCAAGTCCTGCACAAGTCGGACTTTTCCACTCGGCTTTATTAGTCCCATTATTGGTGAATTACATGGACTGCTTAACACCTCTTTCAGTACCCCCTGTTTTACAAATTCGTCAATGAGTTGAGCAACTTTCATGAGGGTATCTTGTGGCATGTGGTATTGTGGGGTCTGGGGAAAGATTGCATTGGGCTTTACAGCCACTTTCACTGGTTCCACTCCTTTCATCAATCCCACCTCTTTCCCTGTCATGTCCCACACTTCCTTTCCGACTGTCTCTCGTAATCCAGCTGGGATGTCTTCTTCAGTTATCATCGGGAAGAGACAAATCAGAGGATACTCTTCGTCGACTGTTTCCATCTCATCCCCCTCTACACTGTCCTCTTCTTCCCCATCACTGCTTGTCTGGATTGTTATTCCTTCGTTTGAACACATTATTGAACAACCCAATTTACACAATAGGTCTCTCCCTAACAGTGCTATCGGGCTTGAGTCACATACCACAAACTGATGTACCCCTTGATAGTTACCGATGCTGACTGGTACCGGATCTGTAATTGGGTTCGTCAGATGTCTGTTTGCTACTCCCACCACTTGAACTGTCCTCCCTGAGAGTGGCAAATTTGGTACTTCACTGCTCTTAACAGTTGAACGTGTGGCTCCCGTGTCAACCAAGAATGAGACACGATGACCCATTACTCTTCCCTCTACGTACGGACCCCTTTGATCAACTTCCAAGGATGCCGCAAGCACACAATCTCCTTCTTCTCCTGAACTTTCACTCTCCCATACGTTGTTTATTCCACTCTCACTGTGTAATGGGAACTGTTGTACGGTGCCATTTGTACTCATTACCTGACCCGTTACCTGTGGAGGAACCATCACTTGCTGCTGACTCATTGGTGCCAATGGTATTTGCATTTGCTGATTAGGTACCATAGGTAACTGCTGTTGCATCGGCTGCATTTGCGTCATCTGCATACGAGGCATCTGCATCTGCTGCGGCTGCATAGGTTGTAATCCCTGCAATTGATTTATGGTCTGAAAATTTGGGTTTGGACCTCTCATTTTCGGTCCCCTCATTGTCTGAAATGCATTGACATCATTGTTTTGCTGACCAACACCTACACCTGCACCTGCACCTACACCTGCACCTACACCTGCACCTACACCTGCACCTTCCTGCACCACCATCGGGCACTCGCGTTTCCAATGACCGACGATTCCGCACACGTGACACGGCATCACCTTCTTCATCGCCTGCACACCCGTCACAACAGTGTTTAAATCCGGACCATTATTCACAAAACCTCCTCTGCCTCTGCCTCTGGCCTGTGGCTGAAACGCCATGTTTCCCTGCAACTGTAACTGCGGCTGTGGTACCTGCTGTTGGAACCCTTGCATCCCTTGCAAACCTTGCAGACCTGTCTGAGCTGCTTTAAGTTGCATCATCATCACCTTCTCTTTCAGCTTTTTCTGTTTCACCTCAATTTCGTCGCTACAATATTTCGCATAAATCAAGACTTCGTCAATCGGTTTAGACTGCCAACAAATCAAATGTGACTTTATCATCTGACTTATCTCTGGTCTCAGCCCTTCCACAAATCTGAACACAAAATGGAGCATGTCCTTTGCCTCTATTGTTTCCGTGCCACTGTAATTCTTGAACGCCTTCAACAACCTCTCATAGTAACTATGAATCGATTCTTTGGCCTCTTGGGCAGTTCGATCAATCTTCTGCCAATCCACATTCTTCGCGGGTACCTTAGTCTTCAAATGCTCAATCACCTTATAGCACAAGCTCATCACCAAAGGTGATGGTGCACCTGTCTCCCTGTCCCTCTCTGGTTCACTTGTCGGCCAACCTACAGCTCTTTTGCAATCCTCCCACAAATCTGCCGGAACCACAATCTCAAAGAGAGTGTTCAGGTCTTCCCAGAGACATTTTGCAAGCTTCACAAACCTATCAGTCTGTTGGTACCATTCAATTGGTTTCTCTCTCAGTTTGGGAAAATCGTCCGTAAAAGACTGAATGTCGCTTCTGTGCCATGGTACATGTACTAATTTTCCTCCTGCTGTCTCCCTCATTGGTAGCATTGTTACTGTATCACTACTCTGCGGTCTTTTCTCATTGTGTTCTGTAGCACTGTCCCTCCTCTTGTCCTTCCTCTTTACCCACCTGCTTTCCCATTTGTCTAAGCACCTCCACACTTGTGCACTCTGCAGCAATTCTCTAAGGTGTGCCTTCATGCCTGCTGACCTCAAGTGTTCAAAATCTGTGGTCCCAAAATCCAGCCTATAGCTCCTGCTCAAGTGTTTCGTCTTGCCTATGTCAATCCCATTTCTGTCCGCTACTTCCTGCAAACTTTTATGTACCTTGTTCACTTCTTTCGTGATCTTTGGACATAGATACCTCAGCTCTTCTTCCGTGTAGGACTCTAACCTATTCACACCCATATTCCCTTCCACCAATTCTTGTGCTTCCATGTTCAGCCTCATCCTATTCAAGTAATCTTCTCCTTTCCCACTGTCTGAACTTTGTGTGGAATTCAGACTGTTGAACCACTGGGTCAGCTGTTGCGCATTTACCCCCATCAGTGTAGCATTCACATCGACTGCCATTGATGGTTGCGGCAACTTTTCAGTATTCGATGTTAAAGGTATTATCAGTGGGGGGCTCGACCTCACCAGTGTTGACTGAGCACATATGGGACTAAACTCCATCAAGGACCCAGACCCAGTTGGCTGAGCCGCTATCGGAGTTATCCCTGGAGTGTTTTCTATGCACCTTCTTTCTGTCCCATTCTGCAGCATTGATCCCTGACTGTTCAGACCCGAATTAGGCTGACTATACAGAGGTACCGCTGGACCTACAGTAATGGGTAAGGATATCGCGTCTGGGTTCTGTCCATTCCCCATGTTCTGTGGCATGTTCATTCCCACACCATGGGTCATCATTGCCGGCATGCCCATCTGGCTCCCCGTCATTTGAGCATGTGCGTTTCCTCCCTGCATCTGCTTTTGAGGCATCATAAACTGAGTTGATTCAGCTTGTGCCATTGTTGGGTTGTAACCATTCTGTACTCCCCTTACTGTTGGATCTAGAATCATTCCTGCACTGTTATCACTACTGTAGTACCCTGGCATCTGCGGCTGATAATTTTCTGCTGGTTTTAACACGGGCACATCTGGATATATTCTCCTAACCTGCGGTATCTGCGGGGTGAACAGCAGACTCGGGTCCTTAGATCCCGATGACGCTCCTGAGCTC
This sequence comes from Pleurodeles waltl, assembly GCF_031143425.1. Lineage (NCBI taxonomy): Eukaryota > Metazoa > Chordata > Amphibia > Caudata > Salamandridae > Pleurodeles > Pleurodeles waltl. The sequence continues at coordinate 290,419,478 of NC_090443.1, read as the reverse complement.
TGGATTTCACTGTTCTGTACCGATGCCGGAGGGGCAGAACTGGTACTTGGACCTTGTCCATTTTCCGCATAAGGTGGTGGACGGTCGTTCAGCAATTGCATTATTAACTCCTCATCTTCTAACTCCTCTTCTCTTCTCAACTTTTCTTCGTCCTCTCTATCCTTGGAACATTTCCTGTTTGTCTTACAGGTAGCTTTCTTACCTGTCTCTTCTTCTTCCTTAGTAATTGCGGGAAACAATTTTATTCCCTGCAATACATCTGACCTCCACACCTTCTGCGCATTATCCCACCTAGCATCCGCTAGTGTCTTTTCTACTTTCCTCATCCTTGTTTCAAACTTATTCTTCTGTTGCTGTCTAGCCATTAATTCCCAGATTGCTAGAGCCTCAAACTGTGCTGGCCTTGGAGGCACCTTCATGTCGTACATCGTGAATCTCAAATTCTCTAGGATCCTTATATTGAATGTCCCATGTATCGGGAATGCTACGCTCCCATGTTTCTCTGTCAGTTTGTGCCATTGCTTTAGCCAAAGACACGGAGCTACCCCTTTTTCCTCCATTACAATGTAAGCTGGCGTCTCCTCTCCTACGCTCGCTTTGATGTAAGACTCCCCCTTCATCGCACTCCTAAATGCTTTAAGGAATTTCATTTTCTCGTCTTTTAATTCACAAAGTTTATAATCAATAGGTCACTTTTATTCCACAAAGTTTGTAATCAATAGGTGACTTTAATTCCCGGGATACTCTTCACCTGCCTTTCCCCTTCCAATCGAGTCCCACGGACTGCGTCCAATCCGTGCGCGACCCTTCTCTCCAACCAACCTATCCCAGCGCGGCTCTTAGTGACGTCACACTCACACACACTGCGGCTGACAAAGCCTCGCGGCTAGTCCTCCTTCACTCACCTCTTTTCGTAACAACTTCTTGCATATATTGCGAGCTACCAAAAAATAAAACAGATCTGTCGGTTTACTACAGGAAGGGTAACACAGTCGCTTCAGGACCTTAGGGACCTTTCACTAGCCTCGGGACTTTTCACTAGCCTCTGGCCGCTATTCCGTCTTTCTCAGTCCCCACATTCGCAAGCAAATCTGACCCGCAGACCTACTCTCAACTTGTCAATGATCTGTTCTAGTGCACTTAGAATCTTGTCAAAGCCCGAAGTCGAAGTTTCTTCCACTCCCTAACACACGTACCGACTCGTTGACCACGCCCGATCAACCTACTAAACCGCCCAGACCACAACATGGATCAACATACTCTGGAGTCTCTTGACCTCGCAGGGCCCGTCTCAACAACAACAACCACGTGGACCTTTTTATGCACAAAGCGCCACACGCACATGAAGTTCGACGACTTCCCTACTCTCACACTCGGAGCCGCACCTCCGATTTGTCTATGAAGTTCGACGACTTCACTACTTCTACACTCGGAGTCGCACCTCCGCTATCCTCAAAAAAGAAAAATCCTCGCAACCTTTTCACACACCCTGCGGCAATAAGCTGTGCAAGCGCAAAACCCTAACTTCACTCATACCATCACTAGTACCGCCAGCGCTGATTCCACACCTCCGTTCTCTCCATTCCGCAAACTCCGAGATCCCGGGAAAGTCGCGGTGGACCTAGCCCATCATCATCTTGTCACTCTGTTTTATCCAAGAAAATCTAATTCAACTTCTCGAATGGGGTCTCAAAATGCGTAACCGTTAATTCGACACCATGTACTTTAATAGTACAGGGTCCCAAAAGACGAAACCGTCCTCTGCTACCATCTACTGATAGAGCGGTCCGTACTAATAATTTACCTGTATTTGGACGCTCTTTAGGCCGATGAATCTTTTGACTAAGTGGGAACTCTCTGTACTCTTAATTGATCAATCTCATCAAAATCAATAATCAATAACGAACATAAGCAACCCCTTGAACGACATAACACTTTACAATTAATCCAGAATACATTTCGGCGAACCCTGACCTTTCAGTCAGGAATAACCACACCAGTTTATTGCAAAGTTAGTGAATTTATTTCCCTATATTAACAAAGCTAGCACAATATAAATGTGTCTCAACACCAAATGATAAACATATATGAACATTAATAGCTGTCCATAACGTCGAAACAAGTGTAATCTATGAAGCATTTGAATCACAAGGCATTCGATAATGGCAATGCAAATCACTAATACGATAATCTGTAATGAACTAATAGCATACATTTAGTCAGCATAACAAGATCTCAAATTGCATCGTGCGACATATGGAATCCTCGTCTAACCTCAAATTAGCATCGGCATGTGGGACTTCATGCGAAAACAATTTAGCGACATTAATTTAGAAAACTCCTAACTAGGGCTCTTACCAAAATCAGCAGTTGGTTACCTAAAGGAAACACAATGCAATTTTACAATTTCCTTTCATATTTACCAATTACGATCAGCCTACAAGGAAGTCTTCGTCTCACAGATACCGTTCTTCGATCATCATGGGTACCGTTTCTCGATCAGCATGGGACTGGGCAAAGGGGCAGGGGTGAACGGGGCAAATTGCCTCACGGCGGCAAGGTAAAACTACTACTTCATGCAAAGGGATCAAATCAAAGTTACAGTCTCTAGGGCAAGAATCATTTAAAGTCTCTTTCTCTCGATTAGAGAAAGAATCAAAGTCTCTCAAGATGGCGTCGCAGCAAAGTGGGCCATAATAGCTACGAAGTCTGCAAAATGGCGGGTATCAAGCTGGTAATGGCTACCTTCTTCTCGTGCACCTGGGTTTTATAGACAACAGTTCAAGTCCTGTAGGGTCTCCATTGGAGGGTTCATAGGTTAGCTTCAAATTGACCAATCAAAAACGACAGTTCTCAAGCTTTTACTTAAGCATACATTATCCTTGGAGATGGGTACGCAAATCGCAACATTGTCTCCCAATTAGCTCACTTTCAGAGCCTCCATTGTCCGCACCTGCAAGTCGACCTTGAATTAAAGAGAAAATATGCCATGCTGGCACGAAACTTTAAGATAAGCATGTGAACAGTTTCTGTGGAAAAGTACAGCTTCGAGCAAAAATACACGTTTAATAGCACAGTGGAAAAATACGAGCATCTAAACCGTGAGACCAGGCCACTAGGCCAAAGCCTCCGCTAAAGTAATGCTAAGCTAAAGCATTTCAATCAAGCAAATCGTAGCACACGTTTATGATTATGTCGGATTAGTGCAATTCTAATTCACCACGTTATATAAAGGACGCATATAAATGATGGCAAACTACTCTGAGGGCACATTTTGTCCCCGTACAATCTTTATTAGTTCGGTTAATGTCACACATGATTATTTCACTCTACGTTTAAGCGTTAATAAATCAAAACCTTCATTTTCTGCTTCATCACTTGTGTGGCTGGGTCCAGGTTCTGTTACCCAGAATCCTTTGCAAACCTCAAAATTTGGCTAAAAAAACACATGTTCCTCACATTTCTGTGGCAGAAAGTTCTGGAATCTGAGAGGAGCCACAAATTTCCTTCCACCCAGCGTTCCCCCACGTCTCCTGATAAAAATGATACCTCACTTGTGTGGGTAGGCCTAGCGCCCGCGACAGGAAACACCCCAAAGCGCAACGTGGACACAGCCAAATTTTTGAAGGAAAACAGAGGTGGTTTTTGCAAAGTGCCGACCTGTAGATTTTGGCCTGTAGCTCAGCCGCCACCTAGGGAAACCTACCAAACCTGTGCATTTCTGAAAACTAGAGACCTAGGGGAATCCAGGATGGGGTGACTTGTGTGGCTGGGACCAGGTTCTGTTACCCAGAATCCTGCGCTGACAACCTTGCTCCCCTCAAACGCACGCATCGACAGACCAACACCAAAAAACCTCTCTGGTTCTCTGACACCCTCAAAGAATCAAAGAAAACTTGTCGTGCCCTTGAGAAGGCCTGGCGCAAGGACCACACCGCTGACAACATGACCGCCCTCAAGAACGCTACACGCGAACACCACCACCTGATCCGCACTGCCAAAAGGAACTTTTTCACCGACAGACTAGACAAAAACAGCCACAACAGCAGAGAACTCTTCAGCATCGTCAAAGAGTTCTCCAACCCCAGCGCCAGCGCCAACGCCGTCACGCCCTCACAGGATTTGTGCGAATCCCTCGCCACTTTCTTCCATCGCAAGATCAGCGACCTCCACGACAGCTTCGGACACCAGACCCAACCATACACCACTGAACCCGCTTCCCCGGACATCACCCTCAACAACTGGACCCACATCAACACGGAAGAAACCAAATCCATCATGAACTCTATCCACTCCGGCGCCCCTTCGGACCCCTGCCCGCACTTCATCTTTAACAAAGCCGACGACATCATCGCCCCGCACCTCCAGACCGTCATCAACTCTTCTTTTTCTTCTGCTACCTTCCCCGAATGCTGGAAGCACGCTGAAGTCAACGCCCTACTAAAGAAACCTACGGCTGACCCAAGCGACCTGAAAAACTTCCGCCCCATCTCTCTTCTACCTTTCCCAGCCAAGGTAATAGAAAAGACCGTCAACAAACAGCTGACCACCTTCCTGGAAGACAACAACCTGCTCGACCCTTCACAAACCGGATTCCGAACCAACCACAGCACGGAAACCGCCCTCATCTCAGTCACAGACGACATCAGAACCCTGATGGACAACGGTGAAACAGTCGCCCTCATTCTCCTCGACCTCTCGGCTGCCTTTGACACCGTCTGTCACCGCACCCTAATCACCCGCCTACGCTCCACCGGGATCCAAGGCCAGGCCCTGGACTGGATCGCCTCCTTCCTCGCTAACCGCTCCCAAAGAGTTTACCTCCCTCCGTTTCGCTCAGAACCCACCAAGATCATCTGCGGCGTACCTCAAGGCTCATCGCTCAGCCCGACACTCTTCAATGTCTACATGAGCCCCCTCGCCGACATCGTACGCAAGCACGACATCATCATCACCTCCTACGCCGACGACACCCAACTTGTACTCTCCCTCACCAAGGACCCCGCCAGCGCCAAGACCAACCTACAAGAGGGTATGAAGGACGTCGCAGATTGGATGAGGCTCAGCCGCCTAAAGCTGAACTCTGAAAAAACGGAAGTCCTCATCCTCGGCAACACCCCGTCCGCCTGGGACGACTCCTGGTGGCCCACGGCCCTCGGCACCGCACCGACCCCCGCAGACCACGCCCGCAACCTCGGCTTCATCTTGGACCCTCTTCTCACCATGACCAAGCAAGTCAACGCCGTGTCCTCCGCCTGCTTCCTCACTCTCCGCATGCTCCGCAAGATCTTCCGCTGGATCCCCGCCGACACCAGAAAAACCGTGACCCACGCCCTTGTCACGAGTCGCCTGGATTACGGCAATACCCTCTACGCCGGGACCACCGCCAAACTCCAAAACCGCCTGCAACGCATCCAAAACGCCTCGGCCCGCCTCATCCTCGACGTACCCCGCAACAGCCACATCTCCGCACACCTGAGACACCTGCATTGGCTCCCAGTCAGCAAAAGGATCACCTTCCGTCTTCTCACCCACGCACACAAAGCCCTCCACAACAAGGGACCGGAATACCTCAACAGACGCCTCAGCTTCTACGTCCCCACCCGCCCCCTCCGCTCCGCTGGCCTCGCACTTGCTGCCGTCCCTCGCACCCGCCGCTCCACGGCGGGTGGGAGATCTTTCTCCTTCCTGGCGGCCAAGACCTGGAACTCCCTCCCCACCAGCCTCAGGACCACCCAGGACCACTCCGCTTTCCGGAGACTCCTAAAGACTTGGCTGTTCGAGCAGCGATAACCCCCCCTTTTCCCCCCTAGCGCCTTGAGACCCGCACGGGTGAGTAGCGCGCTTTATAAATGTTAATGATTTGATTTGATTTGCAAACCTCAAAATGTGGCTAAAAAACACATGTTCCTCACATTTCTGTGGCAGAAAGTTCTGGAATCTGAGAGGAGCCACAAATTCCCTTCCACCCAGCGTTCCCCCACGTCTCCCGATAAAAATGATACCTCACTTGTGTGGGTAGGCCTAGCGCCCGCGACAGGAAACGCCCCAAAGCGCAACGTGGACACATCACAGAAAACAGACCTGTTTTTAGCAAAGTGCCTACCTGTGGATTTTGGCCTGTAGCTCAGCCGCCACCTAGGGAAACCTACCAAACCTGTGCATTTCTGAAAACTAGAGACCTAGGGGAATCCAGGATGGGGTGACTTGTGTGGCTGGGACCAGGTTCTGTTACCCAGAATCCTTTGCAAACCTCAAAATTTGGCTAAAAAAACACATGTTCCTCACATTTCTGTGGCAGAAAGTTCTGGAATCTGAGAGGAGCCACAAATTTCCTTCCACCCAGCGTTCCCCCACGTCTCCCGATAAAAATGATACTTCACTTGTGTGGGTAGGCCTTGCGCCCACGATAGGAAACGCCCCAAAGCGCAACGTGGACACAACCAAATTTTTGAAGGAAAACAGAGGTGTTTTTTGCAAAGTGCCTACCTGTAGATTTTGGCCTGTAGCTCAGCCGCCACCTAGGGAAACCTACCAAACCTGTGCATTTCTGAAAACTAGAGACCTGGGGGAATCCAAGATGGGGTGACTTGTGTGTCTGGGACCAGGTTCTGTTACCCAGAATCCTTTGCAAACCTCAAAATGTGGCTAAAAAAACACATGTTCCTCATATTTCTGTGGCAGAAAGTTCTGGAATCTGAGAGGAGCCACAAATTTCCTTCCACACAGCGTTCCCCCACGTCTCCCGATAAAAATGATACCTCACTTGTGTGGGTAGGCCTAGCGCCCGCGACAGGAAACGCCCCAAAGCGCAACGTGGACACATCACAGAAAATAGACCTGTTTTTAGCAAAGTGCCTACCTGTGGATTTTGGCCTGTAGCTCAGCCGCCACCTAGGGAAACCTACCAAACCTGTGCATTTCTGAAAACTAGAGACCTAGGGGAATCCAAGATGGGGTGACTTGTGTGGCTGGGACCAGGTTCTGTTACCCAGAATCCTTTGCAAACCTCAAAATTTGCCTAAAAAAACACATGTTCCTCACATTTCTGTGGCAGAAAGTTCTGGAATCTGAGAGGAGCCACAAATTTCCTTCCACCCAGCGTTCCCCCACGTCTCCCGATAAAAATGATACCTCACTTGTGTGGGTAGGCCTAGCGCCCACGACAGGAAACGCCCCAAAGCGCAACGTGGACACAACCAAATTTTTGAAGGAAAACAGAGGTGTTTTTTGCAAAGTGCCTACCTGTAGATTTTGGCCTGTAGCTCAGCCGCCACCTAGGGAAACCTACCAAACCTGTTCATTTCTGAAAACTAGAGACCTAGGGGAATCCAAGATGGGGTGACTTGTGTGGCTGGGACCAGGTTCTGTTACCCAGAATCCTTTGCAAACCTCAAAATGTGGCTAAAAAACCACATGTTCCTCACATTTCTGTGGCAGAAAGTTCTGGAATCTGAGAGGAGCCACAAATTTCCTTCCACCCAGCGTTCCCCCACGTCTCCCGATAAAAATGATACCTCACTTGTGTGGGTAGGCCTAGCGCCTGCGACAGGAAACACCCCAAAGCGCAACGTGGACACATCACAGAAAACAGACCTGTTTTTAGCAAAGTGCCTACCTGTGGATTTTGGCCTGTAGCTCAGCCGCCACCTAGGGAAACCTACCACACCTGTGCATTTCTGAAAACTAGAGACCTAGGGGAATCCAAGATGGGGTGACTTGTGTGGCTGGGACCAGGTTCTGTTACCCAAAATCCTTTGCAAACCTCAAAATTTGGCTAAAAAAACACATGTTCCTCACATTTCTGTGGCAGAAAGTTCTGGAATCTGAGAGGAGCCACAAATTTCCTTCCACCCAGCGTTCCCCCATGTCTCCCGATAAAAATGATACCTCACTTGTGTGGGTAGGCCTAGCGCCCACGACAGGAACCGCCCCAAAGCGCAACGTGGACACAACCAAATTTTTGAAGGAAAACAGAGGTGTTTTTTGCAAAGTGCCTACCTGTAGATTTTGGCCTGTAGCTCAGTCGCCACCTAGGGAAACCTACCAAACCTGTGCATTTCTGAAAACTAGAGACCTAGGGGAATCCAGGATGGGGTGACTTGTGTGGCTGGGACCAGGTTCTGTTACCCAGAATCCTTTGCAAACCTCAAAATGTGGCTAAAAAAACACATGTTCCTCACATTTCTGTGGCAGAAAGTTCTGGAATCTGAGAGGAGCCACAAATTTCCTTCCACTCAGCATTCCCCCACGTCTCCCGATAAAAATGATGCCTCACTTGTGTGGGTAGGCCTAGCGCCCGCGACAGGAAACGCCCCAAAGCACAACGTGGACACATCACAGAAAACAGACCTGTTTTTAGCAAAGTGCCTACCTGTGGATTTTGGCCTGTAGCTCAGCCGCCACCTAGGGAAACCTACCAAACCTATGCATTTCTGAAAACTAGAGACCTAGGGGAATCCAAGATGGGGTGACTTGTGTGGCTGGGACCAGGTTCTGTTACCCAGAATCCTTTGCAAACCTCAAAATTTGGCTAAAAAAAACACATGTTCCTCACATTTCTGTGGCAGAAAGTTCTGGAATCTGAGAGGAGCCACAAATTTCCTTCCACCCAGCGTTGCCCCACGTCTCCCGATAAAAATGATACCTCACTTGTGTGGGTAGGCCTAGCGCCCACGACAGGAAACGCCCCAAAGCGCAACGTGGACACAACCAAATTTTTGAAGGAAAACAGAGGTGTTTTTTGCAAAGTGCCTACCTGTAGATTTTGGCCTGTAGCTCAGCCGCCACCTAGGGAAACCTACCAAACCTGTGCATTTCTGTAAACTAGAGACCTAGGGGAATCCAAGATGGGGTGACTTGTGTGGCTCGGACCAGGTTCTGTTACCCAGAATCCTTTGCAAACCTCAAAATTTGGCTAACAAAAACACATGTTCCTCACATTTCTGTGGCAGAAAGTTCTACAATCTGAGAGGAGCCACAAATTTCCTTCCACCCAGCGTTCCCCCATGTCTCCCGATAAAAATGTTACCTCACTTGTGTGGGTAGGCCTAGCGCTCGCGACAGGAAATGGCCCAAAACACAACGTGGACACATCACATTTTTTCATAGAAAACAGTGCCTACGTGTGGATTTTGGCCTCTAGCTTAGCCGGCACCTGGGGAAACCTAGCAAACCAGCGCATTTTTGAAAACTAGAGACCTAGGGGAATCCAAGATGGGGTGATTTGCGGGGCTCTGACCAGGTTCTGTTACCCAGAATCCTTTGCAAACATCAAAATCTGGCCAAAAAACACTTTTTCCTCTCATTTCGGTGACAGAAAGTTCTGGAATCTGAGAGGAGCCACAAATTTCCTTCCACCCAGCGTTCCCCTAAGTCTCTCCATAAAAATGGTACCTCACTTGTGTGGGTAGGCCTAGCGCCCACGAAAGGAAATGGCCCAAAACACAACGTGGACACAACATATTTTTTCACAGAAAACAGAGGTGTTTTTTGCAAAGTGCCTACATGTGGATTTTGGCCTCTAGCTCAGCCGGCCCCAGGGGGGGGGAATGCCCTAAAATAAATTTGACCCCCCACCCCCCCAAACCCCCCCTGCCCAGGTGCGACCCTTGCCTACGGGGTCGCTACCCCTGCGTGACATTGGCGCCAAAAAACAAATTACCGGTGCCTAGTGGTTTCTGCCCCCTTGGGGGCAGATTGACCTAAAATCGACCAATCTGCCCCCAAAGGGGGCAGAAATGCTCTAAATATAGTTTGCCCCCCAGGGAAGCGACCCTTGTCTGATGGGTCGCTCCCCATCTCTAAAAAAAAAAAAAAAAAAAAAAAAACATTTGCCCTGGCGCCTAGAGGTTTCTGCCCCCAGGGGGGGGCAGAAATGGCCTAAAATAAATTTGCCCCCCCAAACCCCCCCCACCCCCCCACCTCGGAGCGACCCTTGCCTACTGGGTCGCTCCCCCTGCGTGACATTGGCGCCAAAAAAACGAATCCCCGGTGCCTAGTGGTTGCAGATTGACCTAAAATCGACCAATCTGCCCCCAAGGGGGGCAGAAATGGTCTAAACACAGTTTGCCCCCAGGGGAGCGACCCTTGTCTGATGGGTCGCTCCCCATCTCTAAAAAAACAAACAAACTAAAAAAAAAACACTAAAAAAATTTTGCCCTGGCAACAAGAGGTTTCTGCCCCCCCTGGGGGCAGATCGGCCTAATAATAGGCCGATCTGCCCCCAGGGGGGCCAGAAATGGCCTAAAATAAATTTGCCCCCCCCCCCCCCGGAGCGACCCTTGCCTACGGGGTCGCTCCCCCTGCGTGACATTGGTGCCAAAAAAACAAATCCCCGGTGCCTAGTGGTTTCTGCCCCCTTGGGGAAGATTGACCTAAAATCGACCAATCTGCCCCCAAGGGGGGCAGAAATGGTCTAAACACAGTTTGCCCCCCAGGGGAGCGACCCTTGTCTGATGGGTCGCTCCCCATCTCTAAAAAAACAAACAAACTAAAAAAAAAAACACAAAAAAAAATTTGCCCTGGCAACAACAGGTTTCTGCCCCCCCTGGGGGCAGATCGGCCTAATAATAGGCCGATCTGCCCCCAGGGGGGGGCAGAAATGGCCTAAAATAAATTTGCCCCCGAACACCCCCCGTCCCCCCCCCCCCCGGAGCGACCCTTGCCTACGGGGTCGCTCCCCCTGCGTGACATTGGCGCCAAAAAACAAATCCCCGGTGCCTAGTGGTTTCTGCCCCCTTGGGGCAGATTGACCTAAAATCGACCAATCTGCCCCCAAGGGGGGCAGAAATGGTCTAAACACAATTTGCCCCCCAGGGGAGCGACCCTTGCCTGATGGGTTGCTCCCCATCTCTAAAAAAACAAACAAACTAAAAAAAAAAACACTAAAAAAAAATTGCCCTGGCAACAACAGGTTTCTGCCCCCCCTGGGGGCAGATCGGCCTAATAATAGGCCGATCTGCCCCCAGGGGGGGCAGAAATGGCCTAAAATAAATTTGCCCCCCGAACACCCCCGTCCCCCCCCCCCCCCCGGAGCGACCCTTGCCTACGGGGTCGCTCCCCCTGCGTGACATTGGCGCCAAAAAACAAATCCCCGGTGCCTAGTGGTTTCTGCCCCCTTGGGGCAGATTGACCTAAAATCGACCAATCTGCCCCCAAGGGGGGCAGAAATGGTCTAAACACAATTTGCCCCCCAGGGGAGCGACCCTTGCCTGATGGGTCGCTCCCCATCTCTGAAAAACAAAAAAAAAAAATTGCCCTGGCAACAAGAGGTTTCTGCCCCCAGGGGGGGAAGAAATGGCCTAAAATAAATTTGCCCCCTGAACCCCCCCCCCCCCCCCCGGAGCGACCCTTGCCTACGGGGTCGCTCCCCCTGCGTGACATTGGCGCCAAAAAACAAATCCCCGGTGCCTAGTGGTTTCTGCCCCCTTGGGGCAGATTGACCTAAAATCGACCAATCTGCCCCCAAGGGGGGCAGAAATGGTCTAAACACAGTTTGCCCCCCAGGGGAGCGACCCTTGTCTGATGGGTCGCTCCCCATCTCTAAAAAAACAAACAAACTAAAAAAAAAAAACACAAAAAAGAATTTGCCCTGGCAACAAGAGGTTTCTGCCCCCCCTGGGGGCAGATCGGCCTAATAATAGGCCGATCTGCCCCCAGGGGGGGCAGAAATGGCCTAAAATAAATTTGCCCCCCGAACACCCCCCCCCCATTCCCCCCCCCCCCGGAGCGACCCTTGCCTACGGGGTCGCTCCCCCTGCGTGACATTGGCGCCAAAAAACAAATCCCCGGTGCCTAGTGGTTTCTGCCCCCTTGGGGCAGATTGACCTAAAATCGACCAATCTGCCCCCAAGGGGGGCAGAAATGGTCTAAACACAATTTGCCCCCCAGGGGAGCGACCCTTGCCTGATGAGTCGCTCCCCATCTCTAAAAAAAAACCAAACAAACAAAAAAAAAACACAAAAAAAAAATTTGCTCTGGCAACAAGAGGTTTCTGCCCCCCCTGGGGGCACATCGGCCTAATAATAGGCCGATCTGCCCCCAGGGGGGGCAGAAACGGCCTAAAATAAATTTGCCCCCTGAACCCCCACCCCCCCCACCCCCCGGAGCGACCCTTGCCTACGGGGTCGCTCCCCTTGCGTGACATTGGCGCCAAAAAACAAATCCCCGGTGCCTAGTGGTTTCTGCCCCCTTGGGGCAGATTGACCTAAAATCGACCAATCTGCCCCCAAGGGGGGCAGAAATGGTCTAAATACAATTTGCCCCCCAGGGGAGCGACCCTTGCCTGATGGGTCGCTGCCCATCTCTAAAAAAATAAAAAAAAACACAAAAACAAAATTTGCCCTGGCGCCTAGAGGTTTCTGCCCCCCCTGGGGGTAGATCGGCCTAATACCAATAGGGCGATCTGCCCCCAGGGGGGGCAGAGATGGCCTAAAATAATGACTACAAGGTCGCTCCCCTTGTGTGACGGCGCAAAAAAAAGATTCCTGGTGCCTAGTGGTTTCTGCCCCCCTTGGGGGCAGATTGACCTAAAATCGGCCGATCTGCCCCCAAAGCGGGCAGAAATGGCCTAAATACATTTTGCCCCTCCAGGGGAGCGACCCTTGTCCAAGGGGGTCGCTCCCCATCTGTAAAACAGAAAAACAAAAAAATCCCTGGTGTCTAATGGTTTCTGCCCCCCATGGGGGCAGATTGGCCTCATCAAAATAGGCCAATCTGCCCCCAAGGGGGGCAGAAATGGCCTAAATATAATTTGCCTCCTAGGGGAGCGACCCTTGCCTAAGGGGTCGCTCCCCACCTAAAAAAAAAAGAAAACATAACAAAAAAAAAAACAAAAAAAGATCCCTGGTGCCTAGAGGTTTCTGCCCCCCCTGGGGGCAGATCGGCCTAATAATAGGCCGATCTGTCCCCAGGGGGGGGCAGAAAAGGCCTTCCCAAAAAAATGCCCCCCCTGGGAGCGACCCTTGCCAAAGGGGTCGCTCCCGTTGCGTGAAATTCGTGCGCAAAAACAAACTCCCTGGTGTCTAATGGTTTCTGCCCCCCTTGGGGGCAGATTGGCCTCATCAAAATAGGCCAATCTGCCCCCAAGGGGGGCAGAAATGGCCTAAATATATATTGCCCCATAGGGGAGCGACCCTTGCCTAAGGGATCGCTCCCCACCTAAAAAAAAAAGAAATCATCACAAAAAAAAAAAAAAAAAAGGTCCCTGGTGCCTAGAGGTTTCTGCCCCCAGGGGGGGCAGAAAAGGCCTTCCTAAAAAAATGCCCCCCCGGGAGCGACCCTTGCCCAATGGGTCGCTCCCTTTTGCCAATTTCACTGAAAAAAAAAAATCCCTGGTGTCTAGTGGGGTTTCAAAAGCCGGATTGCAAGCAATCCGGCTTTTGAAACCTGTGAGAGACTTCAAAGGGAAGGAAATACATTTCCTTCCCTTTGAAGCCTCTCGGGGCCTCCCCCATGGGATTGAAAAAGAAATGCAAAAGCATTTCTTTTTCAATCGCGCTGGAAGCTCTGCTTCCAGCGCGATGGGGGAGACCCTGTGACTAATCAGCGCGCGCTCGCGCGCTGACGTCACAGGGGGGTTTGGGGGGGTCGGGGGTGGGAGGGGAAGGGCTTCCCCTTCCATCCCTGACTTGGGGGGGTGGGGGGGAACCCCACAGAGGGAGCGAGAGCGCTCCCTCTGGGCTCTGTGCACAGGACGTAATGGTTACGTCCTGGGCACAGCAGCACTGTGCCTCAGGACATAACCATTACGTCCTGGGCACAGAAGGGGTTAAAGAAAATATAGCAGCCATTTCGGCGTGCTGTTCTATCCATAAACACAATGTGTATAGACACAAACACAACATCAAAACAAGCATTTGCAATGCACTAGGGTCTCGCATTTGTCGGAGTTACAGCTGTTGTAAACTCCCAACCGGATTTTTCCTGCATTTAAAGAAAAAACCAGCGCAGATTTTTCCTGCATTTAAAGAAAAAAACAGCGCAATCGCGCTGTACAGTTCACACAAAGTGCGTTTATTAACGTAACCTGCAAAAGTGCAATTAACGAAGCGCTCGACTTCTGCCCAGCGAGATCGCACACCGAAAGCAGAGAAAAAGTAGTCCACAACCACAGCGAGCCTCGCATGTTTTCCGTACTTGGTCGATGCGCTCGAGGAGGGCTAACCAAGGAAAAAGCATGACGTATGCGTGCCTTCCACTAATCAAAAGATGCGGATTCTAACAGGCAAGCCAACTTGCCAATGAAAGACACTGACGTGACGTCGACGGGGCTCCGAGCCCTTTTCTAATACCTAAAGCGTCTCGCTAGCGAAACGCATGCGCGAGGGCATGCGACGCAGGCTTGACCCTAAAAAGAAGCATACTGGAATTAGAATTGCAGTATCAGAGTGCCATCTGGTGCCCTAAAACAAAATTGCTAAAGGAAATGAAAAATAGCTTCCTTCTAAAGGACATAGAGCCTCTATAAAGGGAATCAACATAGGAGAATTGGCAATAAGATGTAAGAGTCATCAACAATACAATGATGACATTAAATCAATCTCTTAAAGTTCCCAGAGAACAAATTATATTGCAACAGAAAATACGGAATCAAATCAAATACAGTATCCCGGCCACACAAGGACGTAGTACACTTCCTTACCACAATATGTACAGAGCATTGTCAAAGGGAGACATATTGGAATTCATAGTTTAATACTAGAGAAAAATTAGTAACCGGGCCAACTATTGCCCCAGTGCAACACACCTAGAAAAATGAAGAGAAACAAAACGCCTACTTGAAAGTCATAGAACCTCTCTGAGAGGGATCAACAAGAGAACAAATTAAAAGATCAATGAAAAGGAACTTGTTAAACTAGGGCGGTCCAGTCTTCCATCCTGTTGCGACCAAAATGAAGGTGGTTTGTTTGCAGTTTCCATTTAAATGCTTCCTTATTGAGAATGGATGTGATATCCGCACCTCTTTGGTTCGCCTTAACCACAGTGATCACCTGTGTTGGAGTGTAGCTCTTATAATCAAAATTAACATGGAATGTTTGTGAATTAATCACTAGGCTTAGTTAGCATGAGTTGGGGCCTAGCTGCCCGGTTTCATATTAAATGTGTTTTTCTAACGTGCAATGTGCTGACTTGCTGAAGGACATGAAGCCATACTTTTCCAAAAGCTAGAAGATGTGTGTAACCGTAGTAAATCCTTTCTCATGAGACTCGATTTGCTCAAGGAGACATTCTTGCCGAATGCAACAGTGTAGACTTGCAACAGGTACAAGGTCGCCTAAACCAGTTTAGACAATGGAACTACTGACTGAGCCTGAGAGAGTAAAAGTTTTTCACCTGACATTCTACCCGATGGAGACGTCAATCACAGGAGCCAATAAACTACGTGAGAACTGTTATGGGGTGACAATCTTAATGAGCCGACAAGTGGATCATTGGATGGGGATAATGGCGCACCAAAACTTGTCCAATTGGAAATTAGGGGACTGTACAACAAATTTGGTATAACTGTATGACACGAGGGGAAATCAAGAGACCCATGGAGCCATTCTTGCCGTTATCTAGACACTCTGTCACTCTGCCTAAAGACTTTGCTGTTTGATTCTTCGAATCATCCTTACCCTACTTTGCTTAGCTCGTTCTATATTTTCCTCCTTATGAGGGAAGTACCCCTATTGCCCCGTCTTGCTGAACTTTGCTGAGTTTCCTGGCTGATGGCGAATCAACTGATGTCCTGAGGACGAAGACTGACTCTGTATGCTGACCCATAACGGAAGGGTAACTATATAATGATGGAAATGTAATTGTCTGTTTGCCTTTTCTTCTAGGTACCAACTGCTTCTTTTGACAGAGACCATAGTTAGATGTTTTTCTACATTCGTGTTGCTAAATTGTTTTGCATAAAGCCCAACATGCTAATGCTAATTCGAGGTTAGTTAAGGAGTTCACTGAAGGAAGCAAAAAGACAAACAACTGAATCTATGCTTTGTTGAATAATGCGCTAATGATACTCTGCTAGAGTTAATTCATGTTGACGTCGTGCTATGTTCTAATATTTATAATCTTTGCTTTGATGAAGTCTTATTCGAGTTGCCATATTATGACATTGTTGATGAGTTTTCTGGTATTCAGACTAATAAACTTACTGATAGAATTGTAATCAATAGGGAATAAAGATCATCAATCTTACTAAATTATGTGTGGTTATTCATGACTGAAAGGTCATGGTGTGTCCCAATATTATTGATGTCGTTGATTAATTTGATTGACTTGCGATGATGATTATTAATGAGGTTATTGATCTTTTGATTGACATGTTGAGTAGCTATCTCGTCCTAAGGAGACTTCAATCAGGGTCAAAAGATTTATCGGCCTAAGACGAGCCCCAGAGTGAATAAATTATCTAGATTGGGACGCGTTACCACCTGCAATTGAAGGTCATCTTCAGTATGCCCCTTAACAGTGAAGAGGTACACCAAAGGAGCATTAGCAACTTTACAGTGTAGTCAACTCCTGTGCTGGCAGAGGTGGCTGCGAACATTCTGTGTCGTCTGACCAATATAGACTTTGTTACACGGACACTTCATTGCACATACAACATTTGCTGTATTGCCATTTGAAAACTGATTCAAAGTGATTATGATATTATCAAGTATAAAACTCTTTAGTCTTAGTCATGAATTGGCATACAGTACAGTTACCACATTTAAAATGTCAAGTCAAGGGGGGGAGTAACACCCAAAGGTCACTAAGGGGCATATTTATACTCCGTCTGCGCCGATTGTGCATCAATATTTTTGACGCACAATCAGCGCAAACGTTGCCCCATATTTAAACTTTGACGCCCGAGCCCGCGGACGATAAAATTCCGCCGTGTGCGTCATTTTTTGGATGCGGCAACCCACCTTGCGTTAATAATATGCAAGGTGGCGTTCCCGTCCAAAAAATGGCTTAAAGGGCCTGCGTCGTATTTATGCTTTCGGGAAAAAATGATCCACGGCCGGGAGGCGGAGCCAGAAAATGACACACAGCTCGATTTGCGTCAAAAATTAACGCCTGGGTCAGGGCAGGCGTTAAAATGGGGCAAACACACCGGTATTTAATCAGAACACACAGAACAAACAGCAGAGCAGCAACAGGGAGCCATGGAGGTGATTCTAATCCAGCGTGCATGCAGACGCAGAGCCCAGCAGCAACAACAGCAGCTACAACAACACCAGCAGGGACCCCAAAGGCAGCGCAGAAGGCAGGAGAGAATATTCCGCCCAAGAACAACCCTTTAGGGCCTCAGGGAACACGACATCATACAGAGGTACCGGTTGAACTGGCAGGCCATTCAGCAGCTGCTGCGCAACATTGAACAGCAGTTGGCCCCCACTTTCGTGACACCCCGCACCATCCCAACAGAAACAAAGCTGCTTGCCGTACTCCATATGCTGGCAAGTGGCTCTTTCCAAACAACTGGTGCCCTGGTTGACGGAATATCACAACCATCATTCTCCGCCTTTTTGCCCAAAGTACAGGATGCCATAATTCGACTGACACCCCGCCACATCTGCTTCCCTAGCACACTGCAGAAGCAGCAGGAAACAAAACATGGGTTCTACGCAATCACTGGCTTCCCACACGTCCTTGGTGCAATCGACTGCACACATGTACGCCTTGTGCCACCTGCTGCAACTGAACACCTCTACCGCAACAGGAAGCACACACATTCCATCAACGTGCAGGCCATAGTCGATCACCAGGGATTGATAACCAACATCGTGGCTAAATATCCTGGGAGTGTACATGACTCATACATCTTCCATCACTGCACCATCAATGAACACTTCCAGGATGGACGGTATGGCAATGGACTACTTGTTGGTAAGTACAAAATCCTACTTATATACTCACTGCACAGCAACCCTCTAGGACACACAACACATACACCACAACAGCAACATGTCAACAGGAACACACTGAGGTCGTGACATCACTAGCCATGTTTCTTAAGTCACCATTGAACCTGTCACACATCGGAAATTACTGTACAGCCTAATGTGAAGACGTCAATGAGTGTGGTTGCCTAAATGTCACCTTGCAAATTGTAAGTGTCCCAATGACCTTTACATTAATACATTGCATAAGTTTCAAGGTATGGGATGTCCAGGGTACTTTGATATGAACGTGTTAACAACACTTTCAATTTTAACTCTGCATGGAACTATCATCTCACCCCCAGTGAAGACACACGGACACCTGTATCACAAGTCACAATGCTAGGGAGGGCACACTGTACTGCAAATCCCAAAGCATACTGCTGACAAACGGTTAGCAGACAAACACTCGTTCAGCCAAGGAAACAACACAATGCAGATGGTACAGCCTACAAGCATAGGATGCCACATTAGTACACAAAAGAGTCACAGACAACACAGGACAACTACTACCATGAAAGGTCTTTTCAATAGTGCCAGCTACATCAACATGATCCCATTCATTTTCTCTTGCAGCTGATCAGGGGTATGGCATCCAGCCTTGGATTATGACACCATTTGGCAACCCAAGTACTGCTGCAGAGCGTGCATACGAGGCCCATAGAAGGACATGCAGCATTGTCGAGCGGACCTTCGGCATCCTCAAGTCAAGGTTCCGCTGCCTCGACATCACTGGTGGTAGCCTCCTATATTCCCCCGAGATGGTCTGTAGGATCATCCTCACATGTACAATATTGCACAACATTTGTATCAAAAGAAACATTCCCCTCCTGGAACCAGAGCCACACATGCCTGAAGAGGAGGAAGAGGAAGATGCTGGCCTGCAACAGGAGGGGGAACTACAGAACACAGCTGCTGGTATACGCAGGTGGCAACAGATTGTAAATAATTTCTTCTGAATATGATCACCTTCACCACTTCAGTTAACTAATTTAAATAAACACCTATTATAATGACCATATCATGGTCTGGCTATTTCTTTTTGCACACCTTCATCTCTACTTATCAGAATAAGAGTGTTGCCTCATGGAGCATTGCTGAGATACTGAATAGGACACGGAGCATCCCAGAGCTAATGTGATGCCTAACATACAATGGTCACATACACACACACTCTTAATGACATATATCATGTACATATCTCCTTTGAAGGCCAATAGCAGAGGACCACAACTATTTCAACCATACATGTTGAAAGCAAGGTCCAATGCAGCATATGGCACACAACTATGACACCACCACTCAATAAGGGGAAAACAAGCCTCATACATGAGGCAGTCAATGTGCTTTGGCATCACTAACAGGAATGCCTGACCAGACCCTTGACAGCAGTTAGTCCAACTGCATCCAATATTTGCAAGGAATATCTGTGACTAGAGTTCCATATAAGCAGAACATAGACAGCACAAGTGCCACACATATGACATGCATTGCGCACATGACATTCCATGTACATGTCAGTCCATTTCCTAACTCCTGACACACCCATGCACCTGGTCACAACCCACCTGTCAGAAGAGGTCTCTGGAATACTAAGCTGTGTACCCTGATAATACCTCCTCTACACACACAGACCAACATTAGCAAACCAGTGTGCTACACCCTTTCCTAAGGTATGCCATTGTCATATAACATCGGACTGCAAGGACGTCAGGTCAATTTATACACTGTCCTCTAGTTTCAAAGCCCTGTTAGCACATGTAGATTGCTTCCCCTTGTGAAAATGTCTGTTGGCCCTTAGAATGCAAGTCTCACCTACAGGACTGGTGAGAAAGAGATGCAGCCCACACCTGTGATCACCTCCATGCACACCACCCATTTAAAAAAGCACTGCCCCTGATGATACCTGGAACAGCATAGGAGTTGCCATTATGTCAAATACACCGTCAACCATTGATACTAATTAAGCCGTTTAACACAGCCCTTGGGTTCATTTGTCACCTTCAAAAACACAGGACGTACACAGTTTGACATGTCAACTGTCAACTTTGTCCTCAATACAGTCTCAGTCAGACCACTGATTACGTAACTTGTCAAGTAACTGGATCCTGAATCACCTTGCATTCTGTCAGCCTGACGGTCAACTGTCTGTGCGTCACACTAAAGTATCCCTGTGTCTACATATGTGCCACACGTGCGTAAGCAAACCTCCCATTCATCAGGGGGCATTGGGCATGGGCTTCTTCCATGCATACCCAAATACATTGTATAGCATCATCTGCCTTTTAACTGTACCATTTGAGTTACATCCTCTTGGAAAAGCAAAATTCATGGCCCATCCCTTAGCACATGTAGATTGCTTCCCCTTGTGAAAATGTCTGTTGGCCCTTAGAATGCAAGTCTCACCTACAGGACTGGTGAGAAAGAGATGCAGCCCACACCTGTGATCACCTCCATGCACACCACCCATTTCAAAAAGCACTGCCCCTGATGATGCCTGGAACAGCATAGGAGTTGCCATTATGTCAAATACACCGTCAACCATTGATACTAATTAAGCCGTTTAACACAGCCCTTGGGTTCATTTGTCACCTTCAAAAACACAAGACGTACACAGTTTGACATGTCAACTGTCAACTTTGTCCTCAATACAGTCTCAGTCAGACCACTGATTACGTAACTTGTCAAGTAACTGGATCCTGAATCACCTTGCATTCTGTCAGCCTGACTGTCAACTTTCTGTGCGTCACACTAAAGTATCCCTGTGTCTACATATGTGCCACACGTGCGTAAGCAAACCTCCCATTCATCAGGGGGCATTGGGCATGGGCTTCTTCCATGCATACCCAAATACATTGTATAGCATCATCTGCCTTTTAACTGTACCATTTGAGTTACATCCTCTTGGAAAAGCAAAATTCATGGCCCATCCCTTGTCTGGGTTGTATATATGCATGAATGACAAAGTGTGACAGTGTCCCAGGGTCATAGGCAGGGATTGGGTACGGGGCTTTCAGCACAACCAGCAACCTCTGATAATGTCCATGAATAATACACAAATGTCAGGATCATGACAGTTCACACACAGCATCACAGTGCGCACAACATAGTGATGGGCCGTGTGTGGTGAATAGCTGCGAGAATAATTAGTGTCTCATTACACGTCTTTAGTGACAGGGTGGGACCATCCACATGTTGGTTCACATGTCCACATCTACTTTACTCACATTGCTCAACAAAGGATACTCAATAGTTACAGGAATAGCTGCCACTGACTCATGATGAGTCCTGGTCCGAACTGTGACAAATTACACCCCAAACAATCTACAGGATCATCATTGGACCACACACATGAACAAGACACCTATGTGCAATTGATCACTGGAAATATGTGGACACGTGCTGTCTTGTATGCTGGTCCACCACAGCCACTTGATAGTTGGGGCTCACTTCTATGGCCTCAACTGTGGTGTCATCATACATAGGAGATTCACCCTTGTCTGTCTGTGCAAACAACTTGGTACCCACTTCCTCAATGCATGTGTATGACTCACTGTGGGATTCACCAACTAGTGCCTAGGAAGCTCTTACCAATACTCTAGGACACAGGGTGTAGAAAATGTGGACCATTGACATGAACATGCATCTGCCATCCATCTGGTGCATGCTATGTCACATGTGGTGTCTACGTGACCCTAAAACTTGGTAGTATACTTTACAGGTGTTGTTACATGTATGACTAACACATGCCCTTGCTCATTTTCAATTTGACTTGCATCTTAGGATTGGACACATGGACGTCACATTCATACAACCATATGTACAATTATGCTTCATGTGATACACACACACTTGGTCAACCAACACATTAGTTGTCAAAGCACACACTTTGAGCCAAAGGAATTTAGGTATTGTACATATGTGCGTCACAATGCTATCCTCTCCTTATGACAAACATGCACAATTTGTGCCACACATATATGTAGGCCACACTTATGACCATCTATTGCGTCAGCCAACTGTAAAAATACTGTGAGGGGTGTAGTGGATGATGTTCCGCTGCAGTATGATGTCACACATGTGAACATACACCATCAACACCATACTGTCTTCAATTAGCCAATCTCGGATGTGTTCCAAATGTAAAATAACCCAAAAACAAGTAAAAATGCCCCAAACCAGTTAATGCACTGTAATTTTGACATCCCTAGCGATGTGCGTAATTTTTTGTTTACCAAAACTGTATTTGCGTCATTTTTTTTGATGCACAGGAGTAAAATTTAGCCCGCATCCAGATATTTGTACAGTCCATGTATCATTATGTGGATGCGGGTTAATATTCACGTCTGTGTGTCAAAAAAAATGACGCAAATACAGTTTTGTGCAACAAACAATTACGCATAACGCGAAAAAGGCGGAACTTTTCATACAGGAAGTGATGTAATAGGATATCCTGTTTACAGATCATGTACAGTCGGTGTACTTTCACTTTGCAGTCTATGATCCTTCTAGACTGTGTGGCTGTGTAGAGAGTGTTGTCCAGAGATTTTGTGCTGTTTTTGTCCTGTGTGCTATCTGTAAAGTCCTTTTGTGAAATAAATATTGTTTGTGTATACTGTAGTACTGTGTTTCATCTACATTAGCCCATTTAGCTTGTGTATTTCTTGTTTGTGGGAGTCTGTTGTGGGTAGTGTTAGTTTGGGGATAGTTGGGCTCTTTTAGTGTTTAGGTTTACTTTTCTTCTGTCTTTTTACCCCTACTTTCACCCTTTTCCCCTTTCCATTTCTTTTACCCCATTTCTTATCGTCATCTATAAGTATGTCTGGTAGGCCACGTCTTGGCCGGATGGGGGAAGAGGAGTTGGGGGGCTTCATCTGGCTGATGACAAATTTTTTGCCGCTCATGATCCAGGCAGGGGGCAGGGTCATACAGGTGTATCCAACAGAGGCGCGCAGAATCCGGTGGGGAAAGGTGCTGCATCACCTGCAGCGTGTGTATGCCAGCCAGAGGAGTGACCACCAGCTGAAGCACCGGTGGGCTGACCTCATCACCAGGGAGCAGGATCTCTTGGACCACCTGGGAATCATGATTGGTGGCACTGTTGGTGAGTACGACTATTGTTAATGTGCACGATTAAATGCTCTGTAGTGACATAAGGGGATTAGTGCAATGTCTGCCAGCTAACTTGATGACTGTGTGTAATGCTGGGGAAATATAAGGGGATCATTGATGCACAATGGCAAGGATCACAATTGCTAGCTGTCAGGTAGCACGTGCTCAGCAAACTTACAGGTTACTTTACCATGAAGGAAATTGGTGCGGCCTTTTTGTCAGCACAGCTAACAAAATAGGAGCCAATCATGTCTATATAGGGTACTATTGACAGAGAAGTACAGATGTACCAACATTTAGGCCAACTATGTTGACGCAATTGCTAGACTGACTTTAGAATCACTACATGATGCTGAAAATGAGTGCTGCCTTCACGTCAATTGATAAAAGCAAAGTGGCTCAGACATTGGTCTCATGTTAGTATGGTGAGTGTGGAAGGAAAGCGTTCACAGAAGTACTATGAATGTGTGGGATTATTGGGTTTCTTGATCTTTTTGGATACATGTCAGTTCATGATTTGAAAACATCGTGAAAAGGTGTAAGGTGCCCTCAGGTAACATCTTAAGATGTTTGTTGGAATTAGTTGAGCCACAATCCAAATATGGATGGAAGTCCAAGTGTATGCACATGGCTTCACATCTCCTTGGTTGGTGCAAATCACCATAGCTGGGCCACATCAATTGAATATACTGTAACAACAGGATGGCTTACAGGAGTCCCTGCCCCTCCCTCCGTACATTGGGCCTATGTGCAATAAATGTGTCATGGCCAAAAGGCATGTTTGACTGGTAATGCAGTCCTCAATTAACCAGGCGTTGGATGTTTCTCTTGGATGCACATGATGAGACAATTACACTCCATATTTTTTAGTGCTCACCAATTATGGGGCATGTTTGCAACCACATGATAGTTAAGGCCAATGTATGTGTGCAGATATGTGTGTAACTGTCACAGGAGACCCATGCTATGTACAAGTTGGCTGGGAAATATCAGATGCAGTACCATCATTTCTGAATGGCTGCCATTTCCTTATTCAGCCTACACATTGTATATGTTTATGAAATTGTTGCACTGTGCACAATTTTGAGCACATTTCTTCCTTTCATACCTTACAGGTGGACCGGCACCCTACACTGTGGGAGAGGTGGCGACATTTGAGGACCCCGACCACTCCAGTAAGTGTTGATATGTCTGTTATGTGTTGTGTTTGCTGGTTATGGACTCGTGTGAGTTGGATGCATAGCAAGGTGTGATGCGTTGGGCAAGCTTTTCACTTGTTCCATGAGTGGGAATGCAGTTCTCACATGTTTTGAGTTTGCCAATGCGTATCCAATGGTATCATGTAGGGATTGTAGGACATCCCTGTAGGCCCCACTGTGAGTACAGGGGATAGTCATGTGTATGACACTTGTATCACCGAGAGTCACAATGGAAGTCAGCCCCTATTTAGTCAGCCTGTCAGACCCACGTTCTCTAAGATTGGTAGAGCTAATAGCTTTCCAATAGACATCTGCTTCCCTATTTACCTACGTAAGTTTGAAACAGAAGGTAGAACCTCCTAGCAGCATGTACTTCCACATGTAGTGCATCAAGTCTGTGGAACCTGAGTGTAATGGCCTAGGTGTGCATGCAATTCATGATCATGGGTGTTCTAGCAACTCTCTGTCTGATGTAAGTCAGGCCTCACTGGAAGTATATGTTGTGTACTAAGTTCTGAATTTACTGACATGTCTGACCTTATGAGTGCTCTAGGGTTTGCTGACTCCTAATTGTAGATAGACCTTACCTGTGGTGTGTCTGTAGAGACAAACATGTGTGGAGTTGCCTATACACTCCTCGGTATACATGTTGTTGGCAAATTATAGTTGTGTATCCACCGCCCCCCCTCAAACTCGGCCATGGGTTTGTGAATGGGGTACCTAGTACTGATGCTACCAATATATTACACATACCTGTGAATAAGTGTTTGGTTGCATACTAGTATACACACTCACGTTTGGCACTTGGTACCATACTGGAAAGTCCAGCTACAACTTGCAGACCATGTGGCTTTAGTTTTGCTTTCCGTACACTGACCTTTGTAGCCCAGCTCTTGGCGGAGGGTATGCAGCATGATTCTTAGATGATAACTGTCAGAACTCAGATTGCAAATCAAAGCCAGTTATTACCCATCTTGTAGGTTATGGATGTGCTTTGTGTGATGTGACCTTTGTTGTCTGGCCTGCCATATACTTCCTCAGCGACATTCAATGCTCTGTATCGTGATATGAGCTGTTACAAGTACAGTAGATGTAATGTCTGATTAACTTGCTGTGCCGTTTCACACAATGCAGTTACTAATGTAGCATATCTGCATTTGTCTTCACAGCAGCTAACATGACTCCAGACCAGGTCCGTGAATTTCAGCACCGGGCCATGCGATACCAGCATATCCTGCTGGTGGAGTCGGGGTTCCGGAGGATGTCCCAGCGATATCGCCATGAACGTGTGTAGGAAGTTGGCTCTGTATGTGCTATTTCAAAGTAAGGAATAGCATGCACAGAGTCCAAGGGTTCCCCTTAGAGGTAAAATTGTGGTAAAAAGAGATAATACTAATGCTCTATTTTTGTGGTAGTGTGGTCGAGCAGTAGGCTTATCCAAGGAGTAGTGTTAAGCATTTGTTGTACATACACATAGACAATAAATGAGGTACACACACTCAGAGACAAATCCAGCCAATAGGTTTTGTTATAGAAAAATATATTTTCTTAGTTTATTTTAAGAACCACAGGTTCAAATTTTACATGTAATAGCTCTTTTGGAAGGTATTGCAGGTAAGTACTCTAGGAACTTTGAATCATTACTTTAGCATGTATACTTTTCACATAAAACACAATAAGCTGTTTTAAAAGTGGACACAGTGCAATTTTCACAGTTCCTGGGGGAGGTAAGTTATTGTTAGTTTCAACAGGTAAGTAAGGCACTTACAGGTTTTAGTTTTTGGTCCAAGGTAGCCCACCGTTGGGGGTTCAGAGCAACCCCAAAGTTATCACACCAGCAGCTCAGGGCCGGTCAGGTGCAAAGGTCAAAGAGGTGCCCAAAACACATAGGCTATAATGGAGAGAAGGGGGTGCCCCGGTTCCAGTCTGCCAGCAGGTAAGTACCCGCGTCTTCGGAGGGCAGACCAGGGGGGTTTTGTAGGGCACCGGGGGGGACACAA
Source organism: Pleurodeles waltl (assembly GCF_031143425.1). Classification (NCBI taxonomy): domain Eukaryota; kingdom Metazoa; phylum Chordata; class Amphibia; order Caudata; family Salamandridae; genus Pleurodeles; species Pleurodeles waltl. The sequence continues at coordinate 290,393,246 of NC_090443.1, read as the reverse complement.
GATAGCACAGAAAGTACACCCTCAGCAGCGCGGGGGCGGCCGGTGGCAGTGTGCAAACAAGCGTCGGGTTTCCTTCAGTTTTCAATGGGAGACCAAGGGGTCTCTTCAGCGATGCAGGCAGGCAAGGGGGGGGGCTCCTCGGGGTAGCCACCACCTGGGCAAGGGAGAGGGCCTCCTGGGGGTCACTCCTGCACAGAAGTTCCGTTTCTTTAGGGGCTGGGGGCTGCGGGTGCAGGGTCTTTTCCAGCCGTCGGGAAATGGAGTTCAGACAGTCGCGGTCAGGGGGAGCCTGGGGATTCCCTCTGCAGGCGTCGCTGTGGGGGCTCAGGGGGGACAACTTTGGTTACTCACAGTCGTAGAGTCGCCGGAGGGTCCTCCCTGAGTTGGTTGTTCTCCACCAGTCGAGTCGGGGTCGCCGGGTGCAGTGTTGCAAGTCTCACGCTTCTTGCGGGGAGTTGCAGGGGTCTTTAAATCTGCTCCTTGTAACAAAGTTGCAGTTCTTTTGGAGCAGTGCCGCTGTCCTCGGGAGTTTCTTGTCTTTTTCGAAGCAGGGCAGTCCTCAGAGGATTCAGAGGTCGCTGGTCCCTTGGAAAGCGTCGCTGGAGCAGGTTCTTTGGAAGGCAGGAGACAGGCCGGTAAGTCTGGGGCCAAGGCAGTTGGTGTCTTCTGGTCTTCCTCTGCAGGGGTTTGTCAGCTCGGCAGTCCTTCTTCTTGTAGTTGCAGGAATCTAATTTCTAGGTTCAGGGAGAGCCCTTAAATATTAAATTTAAGGGCGTGTTTAGGTCTGGGGGGTTAGTAGCCAATGGCTACTAGCCCTGAGGGTGAGTACACCCTCTTTGTGCCTCCTCCCAAGGGGAGGGGGTCACATCCCTAATCCTATTGGGGGAATCCTCCATCTGCAAGATGGAGGATTTCTAAAAGTTAGAGTCACCTCAGCTCAGGACACCTTAGGGGCTGTCCTGACTGGCCAGTGACTCCTCCTTGTTATTCTCATTATTTTCTCCGGCCTTGCTGCCAAAAGTGGGGTCCGGGGCCGGAGGGGGCGGGCAACTCCACTAGCTGGAGTGTCCTGCGGTGCTGTGACAAAGGGGTGAGCCTTTGAGGCTCACCGCCAGGTGTTACAGCTCCTGCCTGGGGGAGGTGTTAGCATCTCCACCCAGTGCAGGCTTTGTTACTGGCCTCAGAGTGACAAAGGCACTCTCCCCATGGGGCCAGCAACATGTCTCTAGTGTGGCAGGCTGCTGGAACCAGTCAGCCTACACAGATAGTCGGTTAAGTTTCAGGGGGCACCTCTAAGGTGCCCTCTGTGGTGTATTTTACAATAAAATGTACACTGGCATCAGTGTGCATTTATTGTGCTGAGAAGTTTGATACCAAACTTCCCAGTTTTCAGTGTAGCCATTATGGTGCTGTGGAGTTCGTGTAAAACAGACTCCCAGACCATATACTCTTATGGCTACCCTGCACTTACAATGTCTAAGGTTTTGCTTAGACACTGTAGGGGCACAGTGCTCATGCACTGGAACCCTCACCTATGGTATAGTGCACCCTGCCTTAGGGCTGTAAGGCCTGCTAGAGGGGTGTCTTACCTATACTGCATAGGCAGTGAAAGGCTGGCATGGCACCCTGAGGGGAGTGCCATGTCGACTTACTCATTTTGTTCTCACTAGCACACACAAGCTGGTAAGCAGTGTGTCTGTGCTGAGTGAGGGGTCTCCAGGGTGGCATAATACATGCTGCATCCCTTAGAGACCTTCCCTGGCATCAGGGCCCTTGGTACCAGAGGTACCAGTTACAAGGGACTTATCTGGATGCCAGGTGTGCCAATTGTGGAATCAAAAGTACAGGTTAGGGAAAGAACACTGGTGCTGGGGCCTGGTTAGCAGGCCTCAGCACACTTTCAATTCAAAACATAGCATCAGCAAAGGCAAAAAGCCAGGGGGTAACCATGCCAAGGAGGCATTTCCTTACAACGTGCCTCCAGGGCATGGCGAGCCTTCCCACAGGGTGGGCCTACTTTGCCCACCACAGCCACCACAGAAACAACCACCAATCAGAGCCAGGTGGCCCCACCCACAGCTGCCACTGTTGATCCAACATCTGCAGGACTTCCTGGGCCCAGCATTGCCACCGGTGCAGGACAGCCCACACAGACCTCCTCCACCGGTACCCAGACTGCCACTGCTCCATCTGTTGACCCTGCAGCCTTCAACACACTTGAACATAAGATGGACAAAGTGCTGCGCAAGGTGAGCCACCTGAGCCGGGACGTGCGGCACATTAAACGGCGGGTCAAGGATATTAAGAGAACCCTGCGGAGTGCCAACCTCTAGACACTTGATTTGATGGACATGATACCCTCCCTTCCCTCCTCTTTCAATGTTCTTATAGTTAGTGGGCTTAGGGGGCTTAGTGTTAGATTAGTATAGACTGTTAGTTTAGTTAGTGTTAGTGGGTGGGGGGTCCTGCTTTTTTCTTTTTTGACTTATTACATGTGTGGGTGGGTGGGTGGGGGGCTATGTTGGGGTTCTTGTGTGTAAAAAGAAAAAAATATATATATATTAAAAACGATTTAAAAATACAAAAAAAATATATTTGTTTAGGATAGTATAGTGTGTGTTTAGGTTAGTATGTGTTGTCCTCAATGTGTCCCGTCTCATAAGGGGGGTGGGGGGTAGATGTTTAGAACGTTTTGTTACATGTGATAAGTAAGTGTAGCTTAGGTTAGTTAGGGACAGTTGGGGGTAATGAGTAGTCAGGGTAGATTAGGGGTGTAGGAAAGTACCATCTTGCCTGGCAGGTTACCCCCATATTTCACTGTATATATGTTGTTTTAGTTGTATGTGTCACTGGGACCCTGCCAGCCAGGGCCCCAGTGCTCATAAGTGTGCCCTGTATGTGTTCCCTGTGTGATGACTAACTGTCTCACTGAGGCTCTGCTAACCAGAACCTCAGTGGTTATGCTCTCTCTTTGCTTTCCAAATTGTCACTAACAGACTAGTGACCAATTTCACCAATTCACATTGGCATACTGGAACACCCTTATAATTCCATAGTATATGGTACTGAGGTACCCAGGGTATTGGGGTTCCAGGAGATCCCTATGGGCTGCAGCATTTCTTTTGCCATCCATAGGGAGCTCTGACAATTCTTACACAGGCCTGCCACTGCAGCCTGAGTGAAATAACGTCCACGTTATTTCACAGCCATTTACCACTGCACTTAAGTAACTTATAAGTCACCTATATGTCTAACCTGGTAAAGGTTGGGTGCTAAGTTACTTAGTGTGTGGGCACCCTGGCACTAGCCAAGGTGCCCCCACATTGTTCAGGGCAAATTCCCCGGACTTTGTGAGTGCGGGGACACCATTACACGTGTGCACTACTCATAGGTCACTACCTATGTACAGCGTCACAATGGTAACTCCGAACATGGCCATGTAACATGTCTAAGATCATGGAATTGTCACCCCAATGCCATTCTGGCATTGGGGAGACAATTCCATGATCCCCGAGTCTCTAGCACAGACCCGGGACTGCCAAACTACCTTTCCCGGGGTTTCACTGCAGCTGCTGCTGCTGCCAACCCCTCAGACAGGTTTCTGCCCTCCTGGGGTCCAGCCAGGCTTGGCCCAGGAAGGCAGAACAAAGGACTTCCTCAGAGAGAGGGTGTTACACCCTCTCCCTTTGGAAAAAGGTGTCAGGGCTGGGGAAGAGTAGCCTCCCCCAGCCTCTGGAAATGCTTTGATGGGCACAGATGGTGCCCATCTCTGCATAAGCCAGTCTACACCGGTTCAGGGATCCCCCAGCCCTGCTCTGGCGCGAAACTGGACACAGGAAAGGGGAGTGACCACTCCCCTGACCTGCACCTCCCCTGGGAGGTGCCCAGAGCTCCTCCAGTGTGCTCCAGACCTCTGCCATCTTGGAAACAGAGGTGCTGCTGGCACACTGGACTGCTCTGAGTGGCCAGTGCCAGCAGGTGACGTCAGAGACTCCTTCTGATAGGCTCTTACCTGTGTTGCTAGCCTATCCTCCTTCCCAAGTAGCCAAACCTCCTTTTCTGGCTATTTAGGGTCTCTGCTTTGGGGAATTCTTTAGATAACGAATGCAAGAGCTCATCAGAGTTCCTCTGCATCTCTCTCTTCACCTTCTGCCAAGGAATCGACCGCTGACTGCTCTGGACGCCTGCAAAACCACAACAAAGTAGCAAAGACGACTACTGCAACCTTGTATCGCTGATCCAGCCGCCTTCTCGTCTGCTTTCCTGGTGGTGCATGCTGTGGGGGTAGTCTGCCTCCTCTCTGCACTAGAAGCTCCGAAGAAATCTCCCGTGGGTCGACTGAATCTTCCCCCTGCAACCGCAGGCACCAAAAGACTGCATCACCGGTCCTCTGGGTCCCCTTTCAGCACGACGAGCGTGGTCCCTGGAACTCAGCAACTATGTCCAAGTGACTCCCACAGTCCAGTGACTCTTCAGTCCAAGTTTGTTGGAGGTAAGTCCATGCCTCTCTACGCTAGACTGCATTGCTGGGAACCACGTGATTTGCAACTGCTCCGGCTCCTGTGCACTCTTCCAGGATTTCCTTTGTGCACAGCCAAGCCTGGGTCCCCGACACTCTAACCTGCAGTGCACGACCTCCTGAGTTGTCCTCCGGCGTCGTGGGACCTTCTTTTGTGACTTCGGGTGAGCTCCGGTTCACTCCTCTTCGTAGTGCCTGTTCCGGCACTTCTGTGGGTGCTGCCTGCTTCTGTGAGGGCTCCTTGTCTTGCTGGGCGCCCCCTCTGTCTCCTCACGCAATTGGCGACATCCTGGTCCCTCCTGGGCCACAGCAGCATCCAAAAACCCTAACTGCGATCCTTGCAGCTAGCAAGGCTTGTTTGCAGTCTTTCTGCACGGAAACACCTCTGCAAGCTTCTTCACGACGTGGGACATCCATCCTCCAAAGGGAAAGTTCCTAGTCCTCTTCGTTCTTGCAGAATCTACACCTTCTACTATCCGGTGGCAGCTTCTTTGCACCCTCAGCTGGCATTTCCTGGGCATCTGCCCACTCACGACTTGAGTGTGACTCTTGAACTTGGTCCCCTTGTTCCACAGGTACTCTCGTCTGGAAATCCATCATTGTTGCATTGCTGGTGTTGGTCTTCCTTGCAGAATTCCCCTATCACGACTTCTGTGCTCTCTGGGGAACTTAGGTGCACTTTACACCTACTTTTCAGGGTCTTGGGGTGGGCTATTTTTCTAACACTCACTGTTTTCTTACAGTCCCAGCGACCCTCTACAAGCTCACATAGGTTTGGGTCCATTCGTGGTTCGCATTCCACTTTTGGAGTATATGGTTTTTGTTGCCCCTATACCTATGTGCTCTCATTGCAATCTATTGTGACTGTACATTGCTTGCATTGCTTTCTATTGCTATTACTGCATATTTTTGGTATTGTGTACATATATCTTGTGTATATTTACTATCCTCATACTGAGGGTACTCACTGAGATACTTTTGGCATATTGTCATAAAAATAAAGTACCTTTATTTTTAGTATATCTGTGTATTGTGTTTTCTTATGATATTGTGCATATGACACCAGTGGTATAGTAGGAGCTTTGCATGTCTCCTAGTTCAGCCTAAGCTGCTCTGCTAAGCTACCTTTTCTATCAGCCTAAGCTGCTAGACACCTCTTCTACACTAATAAGGGATACCTGGACCTGGTGCAGAGTGTAAGTACCCCTTGGTACCCACTACAAACCAGGCCAGCCTCCTACAAGGGGAGGTAAGAATTTTCCTTCAGTTTCCTCATCTATGGTTAGCTTTTAATAAATATTTGGTTACCCCTTAATAGTATGTTTTTTGATGATACTTGATCGTGGGTTTGGATTCAGTGTACATCAATTTGGTACTACAACATCTGTGTCCTATGCTACAAACAAATCCCAAGTGAGCTGTACGATTGGCAGCTAGCCCAGAGCTACCTTGCAAAGTGTCTACCCTTTGTTGCAACCACCAATCACAGTTAATATGGATCCCAATGTGTTTCTGTTGATAAGTGTGTTTTCAAAGTCACTAACAGTGCTTCCAGACTTGATATTGGGGAAACAGTTTTAGGTCTGACTGCAGAGTGATGATCATGCACACCCTTATAAGATGAGTTCTCATTAGCAATCTTGTATTCTTGTCTTCGTGACCCTCATACATCATTTGTGACACAGTTCGGCATGATTACCTATTTGTATGTTAACTCAGACACCTTCACCCAAGGGTAGGTCGCTCCCCCTGCCGCTGCAGCTCCTCCAGCTCCTCCAGGTTCCTGAGACCCACCTCGCAGTAAGTACCCCCCCACCTCCCAGCCCCTCGCCCTGCCCCGCGCTACTCACCCTCTCTCCTGCTTCTTTTCCTCCTCTCTGTCTCTTCCTCCTCGCTCCTCTTCGGTAATCTTCTTCTGTACTCTTCTTTTCCCCGTCTTCTCTCTTCTTCTGTGTGCTTCTCAGCCTCTCCTGTCGCCTCTCTTCTTCCTCATCTTGTTCTGTGGTCTTCTGCCTTCTGCTCTTCGTCTTCTGTATCTTCTTCTGTGATCTTCTGTCTTCTGCTTCTTCGTCTTCTGTATCTTCTTCTGTATCTTCTTCTGTGATCTTCTGTGATCTTCTGTTCTTCTGTTCTTCTGTTTTCTCCGTCTTCTGTCTCTTCCCGCCCCTGCCCTCCTGCTCCTGCCTCACCCCTCTCCCTCACTCGCCTCCCCCTCTCTATCACCCCTATCTACCCCGTTCGCTACCTGCCTCCCTCACTCCTCCTATCTACCAATCTACCTATCTCTCTATCTAACTCCCTCACTCACCCCCTCCTCCTATCTACCTATTTTTCTATCTCTCCACCTATTTCTCCATCTATCTATTTCTCTATCTCTCCCCCCGTCCCGACACCCCCTCTGTTACCTATCTTCCTATCCTCTCACTCTACCTTTCACCCTCACCCACCTCTACAACCCCCCCTCCCCTATCTTCTCAACCCTACTCCTATCTCTCTCCCTAATCTCCTAAAACTCCTAACACTCACCCCCTCCACCCTTAAACCCCCCTCCTCCAGCTCTTCTCACTCTACCTGTCCCCCCCTCCCTCGCGCTTTCCCGCCGCGACCTCCTGCACGCCCCGCCCCCCAGCTCCCATTCGCCCCCAGTTGACCCCTCCCCCCCCCCTCCCTCTTATGGCGGCCGCTGTGCGACAGTGGTAGCGACCCTTGACCCAAGGGTAGGTCGCTCCCCCTGCCGCTGCAGCTCCTCCAGCTCCTCCAGGTTCCTGAGACCCACCTCGCAGTAAGTACCCCCCACCTCCCAGCCCCTCGCCCTGCCCGCGCTACTCACCCTCTCTCCTGCTCCTGCTTCTTTTCCTCCTCTCTGTCTCTTCCTCCTCGCTCCTCTTCGGTAATCTTCTTCTGTACTCTTCTTTTCCCCGTCTTCTCTCTTCTTCTGTGTGCTTCTCAGCCTCTCCTGTCGCCTCTCTTCTTCCTCATCTTGTTCTGTGGTCTTCTGCCTTCTGCTCTTCGTCTTCTGTATCTTCTTCTGTGATCTTCTGTCTTCTGCTTCTTCGTCTTCTGTATCTTCTTCTGTATCTTCTTCTGTGATCTTCTGTGTTCTTCTGTTCTTCTGTTCTTCTGCTTTCTCCGTCTTCTGTCTCTTCCCGCCCCTGCCCTCCTGCTCCTGCCTCACCCCCCTCCCTCACTCGCCTCCCCCTCTCTATCACCCCTATCTACCCCGTTCGCTACCTGCCTCCCTCACTCCTCCTATCTACCAATCTACCTATCTCTCTATCTAACTCCCTCACTCACCCCCTCCTCCTATCTACCTATTTTTCTATCTCTCCACCTATTTCTCCATCTATCTATTTCTCTATCTCTCCCCCCGTCCCGACACCCCCTCTGTTACCTATCTTCCTATCCTCTCACTCTACCTCTCACCCTCACCCACCTCTACAACCCCCCTCCCCTATCTTCTCAACCCTACTCCTATCTCTCTCCCTAATCTCCTAAAACTCCTAACACTCACCCCCCCACCCTTAAACCCCCCTCCCCCAGCTCTTCTCACTCTACCTGTCCCCCCTCCCTCGCGCTTTCCCGCCGCGACCTCCTGCACGCCCCCGCCCCCAGCTCCCATTCGCCCCCAGCTGACCCCTCCCCCCCTCCTCCCTCTTATGGCGGCCGCTGCGCGATTGCGCAGCAGGCGCGCCGCTGGCACGCCAGAGGCAAGCCCGTCTGCGCCCGTCCGCGCCTGGCTGCGTCTGGCCCGCGCCCAGCGCCACGACCCCTGGTCCCCAGCTCTCCCGAACCCCGCTGACCCGCTACGACCCCACCACCCTCCACGCCCTCAACCCAGGGCGCTCCAACACCTGCTTCCGGGCTCACCCCAAACGCACCCATGGACCCTTCACCTGTAACTCCTGCAAACGCATCTTCCACCACGCAACTACCACGACCACCAGCCCACGCGCCATCAACCACCTCAAGTGCATCCTGGTCAATGCTCGCTCTGTCCACAAGCACGCCGTTGAACTCTGGGACCTCCTGGACTCCACAGCTCCGGACGTCGCCTTCATCACGGAGACCTGGATGAACGCCTCGTCGGCCCCAGACATCGCCACTGCCATCCCCGAAGGCTACAAGATCTCCAGAAAAGACCGCACCAACCAAGTAGGAGGAGGTATCGCCATCGTCTTCAAAGACTCCATCAGCGTCACCCCCTCCACCGAAGAAACCCCTCTCGCCGCTGAACATCTGCATTTTCAGATTCGCACCGACCGACATCATCGCCCCGCACCTCCAGGCCGTCATCAACTCTTCATTTTCTTCTGCTACCTTCCCCGAATGCTGGAAACACGCTGAAGTCAACGCCCTACTAAAGAAACCTACGGCTGACCCGAGCGACCTGAAAAACTTCCGCCCCATCTCACTCCTGCCCTTCCCCACCAAGGTAATAGAGAAGACCGTCAACAAACAGCTGACCACCTTCCTGGAAAACAACAACCTGCTCGACCCTTCACAAACCGGATTCCGAACCAACCACAGCACTGAAACCGCCCTCATCTCAGTCACAGACGACATCAGAACCCTGATGGACAACGGTGAAACAGTCGCCCTCATCCTCCTCAACCTCTCGGCTGCCTTCGACACCGTCTGTCACCGCACCCTAATCACCCGCCTCCGCTCCACCGGGATCCAAGGCCAGGCCCTGGACTGGATCGCCTCCTTCCTCTCAAACCGTTCCCAAAGAGTTTACCTCCCACCGTTTCGCTCAGACCCCACCGAGATCATCTGCGGCGTCCCTCAAGGCTCATCGTTCAGCCCGACACTCTTCAATGTCTACATGAGCCCCCTCGCCGACATCGTATGCAAGCACGACATCATCATCACCTCCTACGCCGACGACACCTAACTTATACTCTCCCTCACCAAGGACCCCGCCAGCGCCAAGACCAACCTACAAAAGGGCATGAAGGACGTCGCAGATTGGATGAGGCTCAGCCGCCTAAAGCTGAACTCTGACAAAACGGAAGTCCTCATCCTTGGCAACACCCCATCCGCTTGGGACGACTCCTGGTGTCCCACGGCCCTCGGCACCGCACCGACCCCCGCAGACCACGCCCGCAACCTCGGCTTCATCTTGGACCCTCTTCTCACCATGACCAAGCAAGTCAACGCTGTGTCCTCCGCCTGCTTCCTCACCCTCTGCATGCTCTGCAAGATCTTCCGCTGGATCCCCGCCGACACTAGAAAAACCGTGGCCCTCGTCAGGAGCCGCCTGGACTACGGCAACACCCTCTACGCTGGGACCACCGCCAAACTCCAAAAACGCCTGAAACGTATTCAAAACGCCTCGGCCCGCCTCATCCTCGACGTACCCCGCAACAGCCACATCTCCGCACACCTGAGACACCTGCATTGGCTCCCAGTCAGCAAAAGGATCACCTTCCGACTTCTCACCCACGCACACAAAGCCCTCCACAACAAGGGACCGGAATACCTCAACCGTCGCCTCAGCTTCTACGCCCCCACCCGTCTCCTCCGTTCCTCTGGCCTCGCGCTCGCTGCCGTCCCTTGCATCCGCCGCTCCACGGCGGGTGGGAGGTCCTTTTCCTTCCTGGCAGCCAAGACCTGGAACTCCCTCCCCACTAGCCTCAGGACCACCCAGGACAACTCCGCATTCCGGAGACTCCTAAAAACCTGGCTTTTCGAGCAGCAGTAACCCCCCCCTTTCCCCTAGCGCCTTGAGACCCGCACAGGTGAGTAGCGCGCTTTATAAATGTTAATGATTTGATTTGATTTGATTCATTTGTGCAGTTTGACTTAGTTATCCCCTGAGGAAATATTCTTCTGTCCTACACAGCATGGTGGTGTATGGTTTCTCACTTCATCAGATTTGTCCCTCAGGATGGGCAGAGTATGATTCAATCATGGGCAATGTGCAGATTTCTCTAACTACATATTATCAGGACAGTTGTATTGACAAGCTATGTAATTTGACATTAGGCACATTTCAGTTATCTACTGCACAGTTGATATGTCACATTACCCAGAGACAGATTTGTTGTGTAAGTGCTAGTTATTGAAAAGGGCTGTAGTGCTATCTGTACATTGTCCATGATTGTGAGTCCATTATAGTGATATCTTCCATTGAGATCCAACACAAGGGTTTACCAAAATGCTTTTGTCATGCTGGGGTTGCTGTTTCAGACAGTGCAGAGGGACAGACTTAGCCAATGAGTAGGAGAGAGACAATCACTGGGCTGGGTGACAAGATATACAGTGGTTTGCAGAACAGTGCTTGAGTACAGTTGTTGCAAGACTGGCAAGTTACAAAGCGCAGGACCTTGGTAATAGTTGGCCATGTGGCAGGGACTAGTGCTTCCGGGTACTTTTCCTTGTGAATGTGATCTGTTCCATGTCTTCTTCTTCTGATGTGTGTGTTGCCTGCTTTGTCCTTGTTGTTGTTCGTTGTGAAGGGGCAACACACACCTCAGTGTTAGAAGACGTGGAGTGAGACATCCCGGTCGCTGCTCCCTGTGAAGGTCTTAAGGGCAGTACTGCTGCAAGGAGGGGCTGCTGGTTCTTGAGAATAGCAGCCACATCACGATGGTAGGCAGCCAGGTCGGCCCTGAGGGGTTCAATGTTGCATTTGTGCACGTGTTGACAGGATTGCTGTTGTAGGTGTTGGGTCAACTGTATTACAGCTGTGCTGATTTCCTTCTGGGTTTTCTGCAGTTCCTGCAAGTTCCTGCAAGATAGATGTTAGGGCTTGCATAGCTGCTGCCTGATCTACAGATGACATCATGCACGAACGCACCCCCTCTAGGCTGGCTGCCATATTTTGCATCCCCTCCTGCACCTCCTTGGCCAGCTCCCACTGCACTCCCACTACAGTTCTCTCAAAGCTGGTGCCAGTGTCGTCTGAGTCCTCAGCTGTATTGGAGCTGGCAGGTCTTACAATTGGGGTGGTGGGTGGTTCCTCTGCGATGGTTGCTTGTTCTGTGCTCCTCCTTGTGACAGAAGGCGGGGTCTGGAGGGTTTCAAGGACCTTTTGGATAGTCTCCTGGGGAATGTTTATTGGCTCGTCATCCATGTCATCAGGTAAATCTGGGACAGGCATATCGACAGGAGATCCATCTTCCTCTGCAATGAAACAGGGTACAATTAGTGTGTCTGTGTTGTGGCAATTTTGATGTGACGTGCCTGCCTTTTGATGAATTCACTTTGTGATCTTGTTTTGTGTTAATTTCTCCAGTCCTTCAGATGAGCATTGTTTCAGGCCAATGGCCCACCTGTGTGTCACATGTATGTTATTGAGTTATCAGACTTGTCAGCCTCATCGCCTCTAGGTGTTGATTTTAGCCAAATAGAGAATTGCCACCTTCTTTTCCTACTCGACCCTCAGTGTACATCCATTCTCATGGTGAGACATTTCACTGGCTGTGGGTGTTCTGATGGCCCTGGCAGCACACTTAACAATCTGGACCTGCCCCAATCCCTGATCGTTCACATCCACTTAAATGTAATTGACATGTGGCATATCCTATGCATGGCAATGTTATGATCCGATATGGATGTTGACATTGTTAATGGGTCCTGCTGATGTTGGGTAATGTGTGTTACATTGGATTGCCCTGATAGTCGTACCAGTGTCCTATTTCCTCCTCTGACTGTGCAGGTGTATTTCAGTGACCAGTTACATGTGTCCCCTCCTCAATGCTGTTGTCTGAGCAGTATGACATTTGGGATGTTGCCTTGTTACCCAGGCACAGGATGGACCCTGACATATGCAGCATGGGTGTGTCCTTAGTGCTGTGTGGCTCCTATTGTTGTTTACTTTGGCTGATGTTTGTGACAACTATGGGCATTGACATTTGAGAGTACTGGGGATTTGTCTTGTTTCTGGGGATTGTTGCAGTTGTCATCCTCACTCCCTAATTTAGGTGTGTATGATCCATGGGGAGGTTACTGCCATTGGCTACTTGAGCTGCACACAGAGCAGAGGTGGTAGTGGCAACTGTTGTCGCAGTTACATTGCAGTTGTCGGCTTGGCTAGAGGATTGCTAAGAGGGCCCTAGTTAATGTAGGGGGTATGTTGGCTGACGAGTGCCAGGATGTCAGTTTGATGTAGTGGCCTTCCCTCCTGGCATGGCTTTCCCTTTGCTCCATCGTTGGCATGACAGCATGCCCCCATGGGACTGTTGTTGGTGTAGTGTAATGGTGTGCCCCAGCTTCTGTCTGTGCAGGCCATGCCCCCATGCCGTGCCCCTTTACCCATGCCACTCCATGTATATGATGACTTCCATGCATTTTGTGGTCGGTATTCCCCCCGCTTGCAGTTGACATTAGTGCATTTTAATTCCCCATGCGACTTACCCTGCATGTGCGTTGTCTCCTGGTAGTCTGCGCTGTCCTGTCCTTGAATGCCTGCGACGATCTCCTCAGGGATGACGGCTGAGACCATCTCCTCCATTTGGTCCAGGGCCTCCTGGTGTGCTGGACTCCCACCTCCAGTCTGCAGTGCTGCCTTCCTGTTCCTGGCCATCTTTTCCTTGGTCCTGCGTTTGCAGGCCTGCCAGCGTTTCTTGCACTCGATGACTGTTCTGCGTACTTCAGCCACACTGTTAATCTTGTTGACAATTTGTTGCCATATGGCCTCTCTCCTACTGATTGGCAACTTTGATGTGACAAACAGTTGGTGCTGGTGTTCCGTCACCTCTTTAACCAGAATTTCCTTCTCCTCTGCACTAAAGCGACACTTTCTTTTCTTCTTAAAAGTGTCCTGGTTCTTGTGTGGGTCCTCCTGGCTGGTTCCTGGTCTGCTGTCATCTTCCTGGGGTCTGTAGTGGCATCTGGGATCCACTTTGGCTCTCCTCTGGGAAAATGGCTGTGTTCGCTGTGTTTTTTGACACTATTGCGTAAAAAAAACCGGCGCATATCCGGTTTGCGGTGTCGTAAATCGACCCACAGTCATTTCCACCACGTTAACGTCGTTTTCCTTTACGACTTGACACTGTGGTGTGCGTAAAAAATAATGACTCCCACCTGTTGTTTGCACCGGCATGCGTCAAAGTATAAATATGACGCCCTCACGGCGCACCAAAATGGCGTTAGCCGGCGGTAATATTTTTGACGCAAAACTGCGCCGGCGCAGTTTTGCATCAAAAAGTATAAATATGGGCCTAAGTGTGATTAGTTTGATAAGATTACCTGATTTGCTAGGGTTTGAGAATAAATTTTTTCAACTGATTAGAAACTACAGAGAAAGTGGTAACACATATCAGGCGGTCATTGTTTTCTCTTATCTTGGGAGTAAGGAGTACCTCTCTTGGAGAATACCATGCTCTTTTCTTAAACCGTTTCACTAACTTGCATGGGTAACTACAGGCATATCATCTACTGGCCAAGGTATTAGCCTCTTGAAGAAAATCTTGTTTGAAAAAGCAATTCTTGTGAATATGGAGGAACTGAGAGAATGGGAAAGAGTCCCTTAACTTCCAGATCATCTATAAAGAAAATGGCAAAGTTTAGTGCAAAAAACGCCCCCCTCCATTGATATACCTTTGAAATTTTGGAAAAAGTGGCCATCAAAATAGAAAAAATTATGAGTGAGACACAGTTTTAGACGTTGTATGATGAAGAAAGTAAGGACCGAGTGGGGACATGTCCTGCAGTCAATGGTTTTCTGCATGACACATATCCCCTCTCTCTTTTGGATATCAGTGTATATGGACTGAAAAGGCCTCTTACATGCTTGGCTGGCCTTGCCTCATAATGGTCCTCAAGAAGATGGGTTTGGGTCCAGAGTTTCTTGTCATGTGTACAGGTCCTGTATATGGGCCATTAGCCAGAGTTTGAATCAGGCAGGCCATTTCAGATGATCTGAAATTGCCCAGGCCACAAGGCAGGGCTGTCCCATCTCTCTCATTATATTTGCCATGGCAGCTTATTACTCCAGAGTGACCCAGACCTGTGGATTTCTTCTGGGGAGGTGGCATGTGATCTTGTCCTAGGCAGACAACACCTTTGTGTATCTCTGCAACCCCGAGTGTCCTTAACTGCACTAATGACTTAGGGCCTGATTTAAAACTCAGCAGATAGGCTACTCTGTCACAACAGTGATGGATATCCTGTATGCCAAAATCCAAATCCCATTAAATCCAATGGAGTTTATGTTTCCGCGGATGGGATATCTGTCACCGTTGTGACAGAGTAACCCATCTGCTGAGTTCTAATTCAGGCTCTGAACTCCATAGATTAGGCATGTTCTCTGGGCTCAGGGGTAACTGGACCATATCTTGTTTCCCTAGGAAAAGCACCTGTCAATCAAGCAAACAGCTCTCCCTCACACCAGACTTTTATTGGAGGCCCCCAGAGTTTCAGGTATCTGGAGATCAATGTTGTCATGACAAGGATGACCTGGTGAGGGGAAATCTGAAAAGAATGCTGTCTGCATGGTGACAGCTGGCAGCTTTTTGGTGTGATCTCCCTTTGTCCCCACCTGGCCCCGTGGCTGTTGCCAAGGTGCTAGTACTCCTACAATTACTATATTTTTTCTCAGCCAATCTTGGGGTGCTTAAAATTGGTTTTTTTAATGGAATTGCATGCCATGCTTTCAGGCCTTTTGTGAGGCAGGGGTTAGAAAAGAGTAGTGCTCTCTGAGGGAGGGTGGTCTAAGTGCTCCAAATTATGAGTGGGACTATACAGCACAGCTCCAATGGCCCATAAGGTGGTTGGAAGGCGGGAATGGCCTGGAAAGGATGGGATTGGAGAGGGCTTTTGGGTGCTGCCGGATCCTTGAATGGTTGTCCACGCTCAGGCTGCAGAGACAGGGATGAACAGGCTGCATAGAGTAGCCAAGGCTTTTTGGGACAGATACAACAAACCAAGGGACGGACCACATCCATGTGCATACAGTTGCCGCTGTGGCTGATACCAGAATTCAGGGCGGCACTAGTGATGTTCGATTAGGGTCCATGGACTGAGGCACAGAATCTTCATGTGGAGGATATGTATGAACTGGGTAAACTGTGCACACTCTTAGATATGGAGGAGAGCTTTGGAATTGGACCAGACCATTTTATGGCTTATAATGTGCTGGCACGCCAGGTGCACTCCTTGTGAGGTCAAACTGAACCTGCTAATGGCGACACATTACAGTGCCTGCTGATGCATGGCAGTGGGTATAAAGCTGTCATGACCCTTTATACTGGGCTGCAGTTACAACTGTCATGCACCTATGACAATTGTAAAGAGAAATGGGTGCAATGTCTGGTGATCTTGGATAAACAATGGGTTGTGACTGGGGCATATATCAAGCAAGTATCTCACAACTCAAGATTAAAATTTCTTCAGTTCAACTGCCTGCAATTCCCTCTGAAGCGCATTGGACGCATGTTTGTGAATGTCTCCTCCCTCTGCCCTAGGTGTAGGGTGCCTGAAGCACAGACTCCTGTTTCTGCCTAGAGGTGTGCATGCCCAGGTTAAAAAAAAAGAAATGGGATTATAGGTTTGTTAATTTAGCACTATTGTTATATAAATGATGGATTGCAATGTTTTGGAAGGTGTCGGCGGCACGGTCAGCAACATAATGGTTGAAGGATCTATAAGACTGAGCAATGGCCGAGCAATCCACTATTCTCAATGTGAGCAGGCAGAGTGAACAGTCCATGGAGATACCTATTTGTGACACCTTCGTCATCAAATTGGAGGCAGGATCCGATGACAGACCGCCCTAAGCACAGACTTGAGGACTGTGACTGGGGACCCAACATTGGCCCCCCTTCAGTTGAGGGCTACACAGGCTTGGATCTAATAGGGGTGGGTCCGCACACTAGAAAGACAAGACTATTGTAATCATATGACATGGATGGTATACATTACAGGTAGACACTTGTGTAGCCTTTTGAGGTGGGCAAAAGGCATGGGTTCCCTTTTTACCAGTTTGCCTACGGATAACCTATAAAGGAGCAAGTAGCCTACTTTTAATGAGAACAAACAAGGGCCTCTAGTTAGTAAAGTTAAAACACTAATGTTTTTGTTTAGCTCAAGAGACAGCATTAGATACTCTGGGGCTACGCCTAGAAGTTATTGTATGCACTGCCACATTATAATTATGATGGGATCAATGTGGGGACTGAATCACTAGATGGTATACTGGTGACTACTGGTTGTACAATTGAGAAAATAATAAAGAATGAATAAAAATACTGTAAATGAAAGAAACGCAATCTATTAGCCAACATTAATGTATCTGTCAACAACTACAATGTCAAGAATTATAATAATATTGCAAGCTCCTTTCGCTTTCTCTTCTAGTAGAGGCTGCAGTGGTTGCTCCAGCTCCTGTACCTCCTTTGTAAGAGCTGCATCTGCTAAGTTGCTCCATACGGCTCTCCTCCGGCGGAATGGCGCACCACACTACAGCCGATTTAAAATGAGAGAGATGCATATAACAATAAGTATTACCCTCAGCCACTGCCTTACATTAAAGCCTCATTATACACAGCAATACCTCAAACCAAGACATACCTCCCTCCCCAAAAGACCACACTTCAGCATTACAAAACAAATCCCAATCAACTCTCCCTCAGCCCTTTCATTAATTCTGCTAAGAATCGGGAAAATGACCCCAGTTTCTTTGCTAACTCAACTCACAGCCCCTCACTCCCCACCCTAGTGAGCTAAGTGAGCTGATCCACTTGCCCAGCACTGTAACCAACCTTATTGAGGCCTGGAATCCATCAATATACTTGGCCCACACTTAACACATGCTCATCAGTGACAACTTGACAACAATAAACAACCCCTATGCATCTGTGTCACCATCTCAAATCTTCAACACATTCCTGACCTTACTACTCACTGTTAGGAAGGCATTGAAAGATGGGCCTAACTAAACCTACCTGACCCCAAAGGTAATTGATGTGCCACCTACTAACCTTAAAGAGTACTTCTCCCATGCACTCTATGGTGGTCATTAAAACCCTGGCGGACGGTGTTAAAGCTGCGGCAATACCGCAAACAGCCCGGCGGAAAAAAAAGGGAATTATGACCGTGGCGGAAAACGCCAACATAGACAGCCACTTTAACACTCCGACTCAGACAAGCAACGCAGCGGTCACCGCCAACAGACAGGCGGAAGACAATGTACCGGCCACAGTATCACAACCCGCCAATCTGCCACCTTTTCCGGGGCGGATTCACCGTGGATAAAAACACGGTGGAAACAGCTCTTACAATGGGAAAACGCTCACCTCAACACACTCCACGAGGAAGGAGGCCACCATGGAGCCGGAACTACAAATACTCCCTGTGCTTGTCTTCCTGCTCCTCTACGAACAACAGCAACGTAGGCGCCGAAGACAACGGTGAGTACTGCACCTACGACATAGGGGAGGGGGGAGGCAAAAGTCAGGGACACACACACGCAACACCCCCACCCCGACCCTCACCCACTACAACACACACACCAATGCACCAATGCATTTCCAAACAGCACAGTAACAACCCACAACCCCCCAGAAGAATGCACAGACAAAAGGAAATCAGTTCAAACATTGTAATGTATCAAAATACAGTAACTAAATATATACAGATATATATAAACATTCTAAAAATCATACATCACGATTAGTACTGCAGGTATGCACATATCAATGTCCATGGACCACTGGGCCCACAATGCATGGGCGAGGCCCACACTAGATACCTGTCAACAAACGGAGAGAACACTGCAGGGGCATCAGATAGAAATACAGCAGCACCTCAGGGGGAAGGGAAGGGGGTGCACCTCAGCCAGATTAGAGCACCACGCCAGATCCACGCCAGGGCTCCATGCCCATTGATGTATCCTGGGGAGTGCAAAGCCACAGTCTCTCAAGTCACTCCAGTGGGTGGTTTGCCCACTGCTTTATCCTGGGGAGTGCAAAGCCACAGTCTCTCAAGTCTCACAAGTGGATGGTTTGCCCACTGTACCATCCTGGGGAGTGCAAAGCCACAGTCTCTCAAGTGGATAACAGTGTCCACTGGTTCTGGAGGGGGACTGGTGCCCACAGTGCTTCATCCTGTGAAGGACAGACAGAGTGGATGCAGGTCTCCACTGGTTCTGGCGGGGGACTGGTGCCCAGAATGCTTCATCCTGTGCAGGACAGACGGAGTGGATGCAGGTCTCCACAGCTTCTGGAGGGGGACTGGTCCCAGAGTGCTTCATCCTGTGCAGGACAGACTGAGTGGATGCTGTTCTCCACTGGTTCTGGAGGGGGAATGGTGCCCAGAGTGCATCACGCTCCCCAGTTCCGTCACTGTCCCAGCTGCACATGGGCTAACGATGCTTGAGTTGGCGGTCTTTGCCCTGTTCAGCGGTGCTTGACTTTGCAGTTTCTGACCTGTTCAGCGGTGCTTTGCCATGGCGGTCTTTGCCCTGTTCAGCGGTCTTCACCATGGCGGTCTTTGCCCTGTTCAGTGGTGCTTGACTTTGCAGTTTCTGACCTGTTCAGCGGTGCTTTGCCATGGCGGTCTTTGCCCTGTTCAGCGGTCTTCACCATGGCGGTCTTTGCCCTGTTCAGCGGTGCTTGACTTTGCTGTCTCTGACCTGTGCAGCGGTGCTTTGCCATGGCGGTGCTTTGCCCTGTTCAGCGGTCTTCACCATGGCAGTCTTTGCCCTGTTCAGCGGTGCTTGACGTTGCAGTTTCTGACCTGTTCAGCGGTGCTTTGCCATTGCGGTGCTTTGCCCTGTTCAGCGGTCTTCCCATGGCGGTCTTTGCCCTGTTCAGCGGTCTTCACCATGGCGGTCTTTGCCCTGTTCAGCGGTGCTTGACTTTGCTGTCTCTGACCTGTGCAGCAGTGTGTGGCATGACGGTCCCTCAGTGCCCAGCGGGGCTGTGGCTGCCGGGGCCCTCTCGGGCACTGACGCTGGCGGTGGTCTCCGGACCAGTGACGATAGTGCTGCCCTCCAGGGCACTGACTCTGGCGGTGGTCTCCGGACCAGTGACGATAGTGCTGCCCTCCAGGGCACTTACTCTGGCGGTGGTCTCCGGACCAGTGACGATAGTGCTGCCCTCCAGGGCATTGACTCTGGTGGTGGTCTCCGGACCAGTGACGATAGTACTGCCCTCCAGGGCACTGACTCTGGTGGTGGTCACCGGACCCGTGACGATAGTGCTGCCCTCCAGGGCACTGACTCTAGAGGTGGTCTCCAGACCAGTGACGATAGTGCTGGCTGTGGCGTCCCGGCCGTCGGGGAGGATGGCGGCCTTCTCCGCCGTGCTGCTCTTACCAGACTTTGGAGACTTCTTCTGCCCCTTCACCACCTTGGGAGGAGTCACAGCTGGCTTGGCACTCCCCCCGGGACCCTTCTGAACTGTTTTGCCAGCAGGAGTTTTCACCCTCTCCCGTCGGGCACTTTCCAACTTAAGGTGCTTTACAGGGGGTGGACTGGCAGTGCTTTGGCTCCGTGTCACACTGGCTGCCCTGGTGGCCGGTGCACTCCACAGACCTCTAACACACACCACTGGTACCGGACTTTTTTTTGGCTGAGGTGCTACTACGGGACCTATGAATTGGAGGGGTGGGGGTGGTGGGAAAGAGGTCAACATTGCTCAGGAAGAGTTTCTGACTAACACTGGGATGCGTAGCTGGAGGGGGTCTGGGAGTGGAGGAAGAAGAGGTGGTTGTAGGAGGTGTAACTTTAGGTGATTTGGGTGCAGGTGCAGGTACTAGAGGCTGTTGTGAGGTGGATGGATGTTGGGTGTGTGGGTGCCCACGTTTGTGTACTTTGGGAGGGGGCGTCACAGACACACTGGGAGTGGACACAGGGGTAAATGGTAGTGGGGGTGGTGAGTGCAGGTGAGTGGGGTGTGGTGCTGGGTGCTCTGGTGCGAGTCCTAGTGCCTGTAGATGTAGTGCATGCAGGTGAGAGTGTAGACGACACTGGGAGGGAGGAGGGAGACGACGACGAGGGGGACACAGTAGAGGCAGTGGATGTTGCTGTGTCTGTATGTGGGTGATGCTTGTGTGAGTGCCTGTGGGATGTGTGGTGCCTATGTTTGCCTGAGCTACTTTTGTGTGTTGAGGTGTGTGCATGCTTGTCTGATGGTGTGGTTGGGATAGGCTGGGGTACAGGGGATTGGGTCTGGGTGGAGGGACACAGGGACAATGGCTGCCATCAGTGCTGAGGCCAGATATTTCAGGGTTCGATGATGGGCAGCCTGACCAGAATGAATGCCCTCCAGGAATGCATTAGTGTGTTGCAACTCCCTTTCTACACCCTGGATGGCATTCACAATGGTAGACTGCCCAACAGTGAGTGACCTGAGGAGGTCAATGGCCTCCTCACTGAGGGCAGCAGGGGTGACAGGGGCAGGGGCTGAGGTGCCTGGGGCAAAGGTGATGCCCACCCTCATGGGTGAGCAGGCACGGAGCGAAGGCTGAGGGGCTGCTGGGAGGGCGGTGCTGGTAGGGGGGGGTGGCAGCTGTACCTGTAGAAGGGGGGGGCACAGATGGTTCCGCCAACACAAGGGAGATCCCATCGGTGGACGAGTCCGTGTCACTGTTTGCTGATCCGGTGACCGACGTGAAGCTCCCCTTGCCCTCCGTCCCACTGGTGTATTCAGAGTCTGTGGTTTGGCCCTCCATGGCCATGTGGGATGCAGCTCCCTCGTGCTCCGGTGCCACTGTACCTCCGCCTGATGATGCTGATGCACAAAAGTACAGGGAGAGCACAAAAAGGGGGGGGACGACAGAAGAAAGACAGGTTGAGTGCATGGCTTACTGCTACCGTTGGCGGACAATACAGACACAGCAGCTCCCTGCACTATGCCGTGCTCTTGGCCTCTACAGATGCAATTCCTGGGATATGGCCTCCATGGCTATGAGTGTCATCTCTCCACATAGATGACACAGGGGCATGTATACCTGTACTTGGCACTCTACAGAGGTGGGGTGGGGGGCCACAGGGCCATACCTTACGAAGGGGCCTAGCCTACGTAACTTGCCCTGGCCTAGGAAAACCCACAGCCCTCCTCCCTCACCCCGACTCCTCCACTGCGCGCAAAGTCCGCAGAATGAGAGTGTACTCACCCCCTTGTGGCTGCTGTGATGCCCTCAAGCGCCCATCCAATTCAGGGTAGGCCACCGCCAGGATCCGGAACATCAGGGGGGTCATGGTGCGACGGGCACCCCTCCCACGTTGGGAGACCATCCCCAGCTGAGCTTCTGCCATCTTCTTGCTCCAGCGGCGAATGTCCTCCCATCTTTTACGGCAGTGGGTGCTCCGTCTGTGGTGGACCCCCAGGGTCCGGACGTCCTTGGCGATGGCACGCCAAATGTCCTTCTTCTGGTGGGCGCTGACCTACATGACATGTACAGGGAAAGAAGAGAAGTCATTACCAACTGCACCGTCGGAGTGAGTGGCCCCCATCCCTACCCTTGCCATGTGGCACATGCATTCACAGTCCTTCATGGTCACAGAACTCTGCCCCCTTCC
Source organism: Pleurodeles waltl (assembly GCF_031143425.1). Classification (NCBI taxonomy): domain Eukaryota; kingdom Metazoa; phylum Chordata; class Amphibia; order Caudata; family Salamandridae; genus Pleurodeles; species Pleurodeles waltl. The sequence continues at coordinate 290,371,257 of NC_090443.1, read as the reverse complement.
TACTGACATCCAGCCCTCTCCACCCAGCATAGCCCATACAACGTGCTCCCTGTGTACTTACCTGTTGGTCTGGAGGACCGTAGAGTAGCGTGTACTGGGGGAGGACCCCGTCCACGAGCTTCTCCAGCTCCTGAGCAGTGAAGGCAGGGGCCCTTTCCCCAGACGCAGCAGCCATTGTCTCTTCCAGACCGAGGTCACAGCAGCACTTGCAGTGTAGGTCTTCTCCTGTAGAAAATCAGGTATCGAGTGATTTAACAGATAGAAAATGGCGGTCACTTCCGCGGCGGTGTCGTCCGCGGCGGTGCGTATCATCACCGCCGGCGCACTTCATCATTGGCTCCTGGGACCCATAGGGTCCAATGTTAACCAATGCAGCATTGCGCCGCGGTCTACGACAGCCTACCGCGACGGTGTACAACGCCAGCGCAGTTACCTTACATCCCATTGTCCCAGTTTAGAGGTCAGGCAGCCGCCATTTCAGGGGCCCACATGGCTTCATTTACTACTGCGTCACACATACCTAGGCCTACATTCAACATACATGCAGGAAGAGTTTTGTATTTGGTGTCGTGTTCTGTGTAGCTGTGGGTACATACTTGAGAATTTGTTGACTCTGTGGTCACTGTTGTCCTTCTTAGGCACCGTCAGCTGGGACATTTGAGGAGATGGCGGAATCCTCCGGTGTACCGACCGCTGGTGAACCTGTTAACAATGGAGGAGCGACATTTGATCATCACCTACAGGTTTGACCGTGCCACAATCCAGGAACTGTGTACCCAGTTGGAGCCAGACCTGATCTCACCAATCCGCCATCCCACAGGAATCCCCCCTCAAGTGCAGATGCTATCAGTGCTCCATTTCCTTGCAAGTGGATCATTTCAAACAACAGTGGCCATGGCATCAGGGATGTCCTAGCCTATGTTTTCCAACGTGTTGTCCAGTGTTGTCTGCCCTGCTGAAACACGTGAGGAGCTACATCGTTTTCCCTCAGGTGGAGGATTTGGCTACAGTTAAAGGTGACTTCTATGCCCTGGGACATATCCCCAACATCATAGGTGCTATTGATGGCACCCATGTAGCTCTGGTCCCCCCGCAGGAGTGAACAGGTGTACAGGAACCGGAAGAGTTATCATTCGATGAATGTACAGATGGTATGTTTGGCAGACCAGTACATCTCCCAGGTAAATGCTATATTCCCTGGCTCTGTGCATGACGCCTACATCCTTCGGAATAGCAGCATCCTGTATGTGATGGGTCAACTCCAGAGGTACCGTGTGTGGCTATTAGGGGACTCTGGTTACCCCAACCTGTCATGGCTATTGACCCCAGTGAGGAATCCCAGGACCAGGGCAGAGGAATGCTACAATGAGGCCCATGGGCGGACTAGGAGGGTGATCGAACGCACCTTCGGCCTCCTGAAGGCCAGGTTCAGGTGCCTCCATATGACAGGTGGTTCCCTATTCTACTCACCAAGGAAGGTGTGCCAGATCATCATCGCCTGCTCGATGCTTCACAATCTTGCTTTGCGACGCCAGGTGCCTTTTCTGCAGGAGGATGGTCCAGATAACGGTGTTGTGGCAGCTGTGGAGCCTGTGGACAGTGATGAGGAGGAAGCTGAGGAAGAAGACATAGACAACAGGGAGTCAGTCATACAGCAATATTTCCAGTGACACACAGGTGAGAACAATTCTTTTACCATTACATTCACTTTCGCACTTCTACCTCTATCCTGTCTGTCAATTTGAAGCAGTATTTGGTAACTGAGTTGTACATTTCCATTACGGTTTCACAGGTGTGGTTACCAACGTGTGTCATCTGCTTGCATCCTTCATGGACTTGTGATGTGTGACATAGGTATGTTGGCATTACATTTGAAAACGCATTTTGTCACTGTCATTGCTAATACACATTTTCAAAATCACAGACTGACTCCAGATTGTTTTGTGGTTCAAGGGTGTTTATTGAAGTGCTAATTATTGGAGGGGGTGGCAAAATGGTGATGGGTGATGGTGGAGGAATGTCCATGGCAGAGTCCAGTCTATTAGTCTCACAGGTGCACTTCCCATATGGGCATAGGAAGTGGAGCTGGGGCAGTTCCAATCTGGACAGGGTAACAAAGTGGGATAGTGAGATGACAATCAGGGTGGTCTCATTTCCTGGTGGGGGTCTTGCCATCTTGCTCTGTCCTGTTCCTGGATCTCAGGGACCGCTTGCGGGGTGGTTCTCCATCTGCAGGGGGTGGGGTGCTGGTGTGGTGGTCCTGTGGCGGGGCGTCCTGTCCACTAGCGCCGGCAGAGGTGGTGGGCAGTTCATCGTCCAGGCTAGTGTCAGGGGCCTCTTGGAGTGCCACGGTGTTCCTCATGGTCTTTTGTATGTCCTTCAGCACCCCTACGATGGTGCCCAGGGCGGAGCTGATGGTTCTGAGCTCCTCCCTGAACCCCAAATACTGTTCCTCCTGCAGGCGCTGGGTCTCCTGAAACTTGGCCAGGACCGTAGCCATCGTCTCCTGGGAGTGGTGGTATGCTCCCATGATGGAGGAGAGGGCCTCGTGGAGAGTGGGTTCCCTTGGCCTGTCCGCCCCCTGTCGCACGCAGCCCTCCCAGTTCCCCTGTGTTCCTGTGCCTCCGTCCCCTGGACCGTGTGCCCACTACCACTGCCCCCAGGTCCCTGTTGTTGGTGGGATGGTGGGTTATCCTGGGTTCCCTGTAGTGGTGGACACACAGATGATTGATGTGTCCTGGGGACGGAGGTATGGGTCCGCTGGGTGGGTGCTGTGCTGGTGTTACCAGAGGGTGGAAGGTCAGTGTTGGGCTGTGCCTGTGCAAGGGGAACCGACTGTCCTGAGGCCCACGATGGTCCGGGCTGGTCATCTGGATCCAGCTGGCCAGAGCTGCTGTCATCACTGTGGGCCTCTTCTGTGGGTGGAGTGGAGATGTCTGGACCCTCCTGTCTGGTGACGTTACGTAGTGGTCCTGCAGGGGTATAAAAGCATGATTATTGCATGTGTGTGTATCATGGTGTGCAATGGGTGGGTGTGCGTGTACCCCAGTGCAAGCATTCCTGTGTGGGGGCTTGTGTGATGATGGTTGGGGGGTGGGGGTTATGGGTATGTGCAGTGAGCATGCTTTAGTGATGTGTGTCCATGCTTAGTTGTGTCATGCAGGGCTTGGGGTTGGGATGTGTGGTTTGTGTTATTAGTACATTAGTGAGGAGTTGGAGTGATAGGGGAGGGGGTGAGGGCGGGGGGGGTGATAGCATGCAGGTAGGGTGAGGGATATGATAGTTAAGATTTGACTTACCAGTGTCCATTCCTCCACCGACTCCTCCGAGGCCCTCTGGATGCATGATGGTCAAGACCTGCTCCTCCCATGTTAGTTGTGGGGGAAGAGGTGGGGGTCCGCCGCCAGTCCGCTGAATCGCGATGTTGTGCCTAGAGACCACTGAACGCACCTTCCCCCGTAGGTCGTTCCACCTCTTCCTGATGTCCTCCCGATTTCTTGGATGCTGTCCCACAGCGTTGACCCTGTCCACGACTCTTCGCCATAGCTCCATCTTCCTGGCTATGGAGGTGTGCTGCACCTGTGATCCAAATAGCTGTGGCTCTACCCGTACGATTTCCTCCACCATGACCCTGAGCTCCTCCTCCGAAAACCTGGGGTGTCTTTGGCTTGACATGGGGTGGTGTAGGTGATGTGTGGGGTGGTGTATGTGTTGATGAGTGTGGTGATGTGTGGTGGTGTGGGGTGTTTTGTGCGTGGATGTTGTATGGGTGATGGTGTTGTGTGCCTCTGTGTGGTGGGGTTGTCTATTGCTGTGCTCTCAGTCTGTCACCTTCATCTATAGTTTTTGGTCGTAGGGGTTTGTGGGTGATGTGGGTGTGTGTTTTATATTGCAATGGGTGTGTGTATGTGTATCAGGTGTGTGTATTTGAAATTGTCCAATGTGGCGGTGTTTTGGAGATGTGTGTGTATTTTGAGCGCGCGGTGTGTACCGCCAATGGAATACCGCGGTTGAAAGACCGCTGCGTGGATTCGTGGGTCGTGATAGCATGGGCGTGTTTCTGTTGGCGTGACGGTAGAGGTTTTGTTTTCACCAGTTTATCACTGACCTTTGGTGTGGCGGACTTGTGTGGGTGTCTGAATTTCGGCGGAATCCGAGATGTGGGTCATGATAGCTGTGGCGGAATTCTGCGGCCGCGGCGGTGTATTGGCGGTCTTCTGCACGGCGGTAAGCGGCTTTTACCGCCAATGTTGTAATGACCCCCTATATCTTTTCTCCCTACATCCTGCTGTCTTGACCACTTAAAACAGATAAGGGGACTGAATTTCTTGGACTGCACCACCTGTCAAAAAACCTAGGGTGCAGGGCTTCTTTGTCACCTACACCTCTAAGCCCCTATCAGGTGGAATGGCACACCCCAAGTACCACACTACACTGATATGGTTGATAAAGGTTGCTTTAATGAGAGGTGTGTATAAAAAGAAGTGTAACCCTTGGCCATTGCTGTTCGGACATTAAGTCCTCACTATATACAGCAATATCTCTATCAAGACGATTCAGGTTGACCTGTTCCCATTGTAGCAAAGCCAAGCCTGATTTGCATATGGCTGGGTTCAAACTGAGGTGGCATGAGGGGTTTAAGACTGATGGTTTGGAATGCTACTACAAATGATTGCCAGTGGTTCAGTTTATTGCATGCATTCCTTCCATCACATTTTGTATGTCTGATGCACCGCATTAAGTGTGATGTACCGCAAGTGGAAAGGATATAGCAAGGTGTGGGTCCCGTGCTCACTGTGCCACTAGAACCAACCTACACCCCACTGACAAGCCCTAAATAGGGTGAAACTTGTCTTTGGTTGCTTACGCTTCTGTTCGGGAGGATCTGGCCTGAGCATTCAGGCTGAACAGTCACATGGATATTGTTTTAAATCAGGAATGGTAAAGAACGTATCCCCCAATTGAGAGACTCGTAATCAAGGCCCTAATCTCCTATCTCTCAAAACAAATGGCAAAGAGGTCAGAGCCTAGTCACCCTCTTTTTCGAGTGACCACCTCCGCCACAGATTCCCTCACTAGCACCCCTTAACAGTGCCCCTCAGGTCTTTATAACCACTCTCTCTCAGATGCATTTAATTGGTTTGATAGCGTCACTCATGCTAGTGTAGGGTATCAGAGCAGTTTACATCAAACACACTTTACACAGAGACAATCAATCATATCTGTGTAAATCAGTGTAGAGGAAATATTACATAAGACAGAGGCCTGCAAGATGTAGGGGCCACATGTCACCCATACTGGTAGGCAGTATGAGTGATTGGTCTGGAGAAGCACAAAACTCAGAACTTAAAAACATAACACCATGGCTGGGCGTTCTCTTTAATAATAAGAATTGATTTCTACCCAAATTAACCTTTTTTGCAACATCAGGATAATGAAAGACTGAGGAAAATCATAAAGCTATAATCTACACCTTGTGATGTGCATTCATGTGTTTAAAAACAGTTAACAGCTCACTGTTCCATATTAGAATTTTAAACTTATAAACTGCAAGTAATACAAGCATTTGAAATGCAGTAAGTCTCACATTTACTTGAGTTAGAGCTATTGGCATTGTAAATGCAGAACTGGACTTTTTTGCCCCATTAATTGGTCAACCCAGCTGCATATTTTGGTCCTTTCTGCCACATAATTCCAGTGGCCCTGCAAATAGCTAAAGAGCTGGTAGGCCTACTGGAATATTTTTTTGAACAAGGCCCTTAAAACACAAAATACTCCCAGGTGCAAAATCTATTTACTTGGCAGATGGTACAGGTGACATTGCCCGCGGGGCAATAATAAATAATTGTACTCCAAGAATGCGTGCTTACTGGATCACTGTCCCTTTACTGCAGACTGGGGAGTCGAACAAAACGCCCATGATTTTTCACAAGCTTGAGGAGAGCCACCTCACATTATATCAATGATCCTCAGTCAGTGTAGAACCGAAATATTAGTTATAAAATATTGACCATTGTAGAGCATAATCAACTGTAAGCTTTCCTCGAGGTTGGTTCTATAAATACACGCACACAAAGCTCACGTTTAACAGACTCAAACGTGTGTAGTTCATCTAGTCAGGTTTCTGCTTTGTATTCGCAGCTTGTATCATGTTATAAAAATAAAATTACAAGTCCCAAAATGAATATGTGTGCTGCAAAGTATGTGTACTAACCAGATCAAAGTGCATATAATGTAAAAATGTCAAAATAACTCTGGCGATTAATATTCTTTTACAAGAGAGAACATACATTTTTCAAGGGGAAGTTTGAACTCATTATGAGGTAGGGCAGAAGATTAATGTTCTTTCTGGAGAAAGAATGTGCTTTTGTCTAGTGGAAGCTTGAACTCATTATAAGGTAGCTAAGGAGGGTTAATGTGTCTGCTGCAAAGAATGTGAGCTTGACAAGTCACAGAGTGCATAAAATGTAAAAATGTCGAAATAATTCTGGTGATTTACGTTCTTTCTGGGGAGAGAATACACTTTTGTCTAGTGGAAGCTTGGCGTCATCATAAGGTAGCACAGAGGGTTGTTGTGCCTGCTGCAAATAACATGTACTAAGCAGATCAGAGTGCATATAATGTACAAATGTAAAAATTACTCTAGTGATTAATGTTCTTTCTAGAAAGAGGATGCACTTTTGTCTAGTAGAAGCTTGGAGTCATCATAAAGTAGAGCACAGGGTTAATATGTCTGCTAGCGAAGAACATGTACTAAGCAGATCAGAGTGCATATAATGTAAAAACAATACCGCTGATCGAGTTCGCGCTCTGAACTTACTTGTGGGAGAGAGATAGCAATGATCCTGACTGACCATTAATTACTAGTTGTAAAACTGACACTCGTTTCATTTTTTCAAGTCATCAATAAGACCTAGAGTGGCTGGAAGGAGACTATAGATTGAAATAAGTGATTCATCTAAGTCAGAGACAAAGGGTAAAACACCTCAACTAATTTCCATGAAAACCCAAGTGGACCAATTACCCCGAAATCCTGACAAAACCCATCTAAGAGAAATAAACTTTGACTAAACAGCTTTCTGCTCTTTCACCAACTACACTGGGTCACCTGCCAATTGTGGCAGTAGTCTGAATCCTGTCCCTTACTGGCAGGATCAAATGGAGGGAGAAAGTGAGCAGAAGTCAGGCTTGCTTAAGATGGTTTGTCGTGAGGACCTCTTTGACCTATGTTGGTTCTTCCTGCTTTAGTTTCATTTAACTTCATTTTACATTTCATATTTTATTCGTTTTAGTAAAGCTGCTCTTAGCAATGACTTTTTACACATTTTATCACGCTGATGGTTTAATAAGCATTTGCATGTCATGTAATCAGTACTTTCTGTCCAAGCCTAAAGAACACTGTGTTATGCTAGTTTGTGTTGCCCGTTCAGGCGACAGCTTCTAACATCTAGACACAGCATTACATCAGGACTGTCCTTCCAATACGGTATGATTTTATTATATAAGTGATGTACTTACCCGGGAGGGGCAAAGGGCATTTCGGCCATAACCATCCTGGGACGAATGCTGTCTGACATGCGGTTCCACTGGTGCTAATTACCAGCCCAGAAAGGATTGTCATCTCTACCGCAGGCCGACTCCTTACGCTAGCCTAAGGTATGTAGCTGAGGCTAATTCCTTAGATTGTGCTAGGCAGAATTTGCTTTATGCTAGATTGCAACCGTTTCAATAAATGTATTGAAAACTTAATTTGCATCTCTTTTTTCTGATGTTGTCATGCATGAGTTATATAACAAAAGGGTAAGATCTGTTTCCACAACTTCCTTAGGAAGTCAGTGACATGTTCAGGTTTTCACAATCACCTTCAGTCTGGGGTCCAGGTGAGGCACTGTGAGCTAGCCAGGAATGGGGCCAACAGTTTCTGACGTGTGGATGGACTCAGTCTCCCAGACTCCGAAGTTCTGTTGTCCTAATATACAGTCCTATTATCACAGTTGGAGCCGTATAACAGGTTTTCTTAATAAGAGGACTGGCTTCATTTCTTCTCTGGCCATAGTAGGTGTTGTGATTCCTTTGCTGCCTCTGGGTGTGGCTGGTTATAGAAATAGGAGAAATAGGAGCCATAACTAAATCAGCGTCAGGGGCAAAAATTCCCACTCTGGTCTGAGTAGCCATTTTGATTATTTTGACATCAGTAACCAGACGTAAAACAGCCTCTACAACTAAGTCTTTACCACACAGTGCCTTTACCATGCAGGTAAGTACCATGTAGGTAAGTATTTGTACCTTCAGCATGCATGCCTTCACCACGCAGGTATTTTTTTAATAAAATAATTATTATGTTATATTTTAAAAAAGAGTTTAGGTGCGGGTAGTAGTAAACGGATCTAAGGGTAATTTTTGGGTTTAGGGATGAGCTCTCGCAAAAGGCGCTAAGGGTAATCTTAGGGTTAAGGGTGGGTGGTGGTCCAGATAGTTAAGGGTAAATTTGGGGTTTTTGGGTGGGTAGTGGTAAAGGGAAGTAAAGGAAATATTAAGATTTACGAGTGGGCAGTGGTAAAGGCAGAAATGGGTAATTTTAGGGTGTAGGGGTGGGCAGAGGTAGAGGGAGGTAATGGTAATTTTAGAGTTTAGGGATGGATAGAGATAAAGGGTTGTTGGAAGTAAATTACAAATACATATGAGATAAGTTATTCAAAGAACAAAAAGTATCCATACTTACCTGATATATGCATCCTTACCATGCATGGTGAAGATATCTGCATGGAATAGACATACGTGGAAATTGCGCTGTAAAGATGCATTCTAATAAGACTATCCTTGACGGTGTTGCAGAGTACAAAGATGTGGCACTGTCTGTGTCTGCCTTGATTGTGTGCAGTCATTAACGTTTCCCAAAACGTTCACCTCACCCAGGAGCAAATCGTTGTCAAAAAAGGGTTTTATCAGGTTGCAAAGAAATCCTAGTATCGACATCAAGAATGCCATAGGAATCTAATAACAAGAACATGGCGTCTATGTCCAGTTTCCCCGTGGTGGCATCGGTACAGTGTTCGTCCAGACCAAGATGGAATGTTCCCTTGCGCTTAGACCTAGGCTATTCAGCCACTGGTGATCCGTACTGAACTGGCAGGCACTTGTTCGAACTACAAAGTGCTCATTTTTTGGCACTTAGGAGGAAGATGACCGGATTCTGTCATTCAACATAGTAATAATGTAACACTGGGCCCTGCCCCCATGGCTTCAGGTTTGAAAGTAGTGACTGTGAAGTAAAACAGAACCCAAGTCCATTAAGACATCTATTAGCACGGCAGGTATATGCTCATCTTTCCTTAGTAAAGAGCTAACTTGTGTCCCATCCTCCTCTGGTAATGTGTCTAAAAGTGGATCTGTGTCTTGAAAACGGCTGGCTGTCATTTCGAGAGAATGGCACAAGCATTAGATACTGTAACATTAGTGAGTGCAAAGGTGCTAATCCTCTTACCTGTCGTGTCCCATTACGGCCCAGCTTGTCTGGAGGCGTGGTACAAGAAGGGAAGGGTTTCTATGAAGGGAATGGGCCCCAGCCGAAATGATTAAGTAAAGTTTGCTCTCGCTGATCAGGATAGCAACAGAGTACTAAAGAGCTTATTTTTTTCTCTATATTTTCTCCTATAATCGATCGAGCATTGGTGTAGCTCGATCATTCATCTGTCTCTCTCTCTTTAAAATAAAGAAAAACACTGACCTTCTGAGAAGAGGTGTCTAGTAAATTAAACTTCCATAATGCTTTTAGAATAAAGTCAGCGCTGGATAGAAAAAATGCCCAGGAACCAAAATAAAAGTGGCCCCAATTAGCTAATCATATAGCTAAAAAAGTATCCCACATTGGCAAATAGGGGAGTTAAGAACTTGTAAAGACACGTTGTTCATGTGTTTTGCAAGCAAGGGGAGAATGTATGCATTTGTGCTTTCTACAGGCAGTGTTTGTGGTTATGTCAGGGAAATCAACAGTAAAAACAGGCCCCCAAACTTCCAGAAAACCACCCCCCAGACTTACCAATCAAACCAGCCCCTCAGCCACTGCCTGACTGCCCTGTAGGCCAGTCCGATCCTGCATAGAAACACACAATGTCAGGCAGCAAATCCCTAAAGTCACCAAGAGCAATTAAAGCACTCCATTCTGGTCCTTCGATGGACGATGGCTCATCTGAACAATCTGCTGGAGTGTCAGAATCTCCATTATGTGAGCCCAGCATTTTCCGTGTGTCCTAATACAGCCCAGTGTTCAAGGATTCCTAAAAGAACTAGGTAAGGAGCCCCATACTTTTCTGGGAAATAGTATTATTTGTTTTAAAGTTTTTTTACAGCTATCCATGCCTGTTTTACTGTAGAGTGTTTCAGGCAGCTTGGCCTTTTAAAGTGGTGTTTTTTTTAGCCGTGACTGTGTGAAATTCCTTTCTAGTTTGTGGCACAAGACTGCATAACCACCCCCCTCTTTTCTAAGTAAAAAGGCTACATGCATCTTGCAGAGTTTGTTTAGGAAACTGCTTAATCTGTTTCTGTGATTTAAATTGCTTTTAGAAACTGTCTGCTTCCCCTGTTGTTTTGCATTAAAAAAGCCGCATTTCAGAGTGCGCGACAAGCAGTATTTCAGTGTTTGTTTTAAACAATCTCTCCCTTACCTGGAAAATAGACTCTACTAGCTTGGAAGTGTGGATTCAGCCTGTCTGTATCCAAGGAGATTCTGAATAGAGCAGCAGCTGCCTCCTCCCTTCCCACAGGGACTGGACTTCAGTTAACTTGTCCCTTATATAAGTTCCTATCGGTTGTTGTAAATGTTGCTGTGATAGGTTGTTGGGGGCTGTTCTTTCTATTGGCTTAGGGACTAGGGCTGGGGTTGTGATTGGTAGATAGGGCTGAGATTCTGATTGGTTGCTGGTTCTAGGGCTGGGGTTGTGATTGGTGGATAGGGCTGAGATTCTGAATGGTTGCTGGTTCTAGGGCTGGGGTTGTGATTGGTAGATAGGGCTGGGATTCTGATTGGTTGCTGGTTCTAGGGCTGGGGTTGTGATTGGTGGATAGGGATGAGATTCTGATTGGTTGCTGGTCCTAGGGCTGGCGTTGTGATTGGTAGATAGGGCTGGGATTCTGATTGGTTGCTGGTTCTAGGGCTGGGGTTGTGATTGGTTGTCAGGATTAGGGGTATGAATGGCGATTAGGGCTGGGTCTACCATTGGTTGTTAGAATCAGGGTTACAAATCTGATTGGTTAGGGTTAGGGCTAGGTTTCTATTGGCCAGTAGGGCTATTTAAGCCTAGGACTCAGGGTGTCTCAGCCCAGGCGTCTCAGCTAAGGGCAGTGAGGACAAGGGTGGAGAGGACAAGGGAGGAGAGGACAAGGGAGGAGAGGACAAGGGTGGAGAGGACAAGGGCAGTTGCCTGTTTGGGCCTGTTTGGGCATGTTCTGGACTGGGAGGACCTAGGGTCTAGGTTCAGAAATGCTGCCCAATTCTCAATTGACCAGAAATGAACTTACTCCCTACACATCCATCAACATGCAAACACACTATCTGCAAAGACGTCCAACTCATGCATCACAAACTGACCACAGACAGATTGCAATGTCCCATCATCCAACACAATACCCATTAGACAACACATATACACATATCCTCCACAACTACAACAGTCAAACACCTGCCTTGTCAAAGCAAACATTACTCTGTCCACTCCCACTAACCCAACCTGCCATCACCCACACAAAACCACACTATACTTTACTTTCAGCCTTCCAGATACACACTCCCTGTTCACACAAACCAACAGCACTATCCTCTATTTGCTCCACATAGACCACCTTTCATCCTGACAATTCCTAAACCCAGCCTTCCAACACACCATCTACAAACACCCTTCCCCTCTCTTCACCAATTACACACAACCATACAATCCCCACACTCCACTCCACCACATATATTACCTCTTCCAGTCATCACAACTAACACAAACTCCTCTGACACACATCCATCCCCTCTTACACACCTCATACATTCATCTCCAAAACACATCAACACCCCCTGTAATACTCTAATTCTACTCACCAGAACTAACTCACATACAATTCCCTCACCGAAAACAACTACATCAATATCCCCTCTCACTATTCCACAAAAACAATACAGACCACACACATCAGCACATCAAATCAACACAAACTTTCATTATACTTATCGTCACACCCACTCCCACCCTCATGACTACACAAAGAATACAAGTCCCGTCCTATCTTTACCCCTACATTTTCACTCTTCACAAACACCTACCACAAGCACCCCAACCCAGCAAATTTCATTCACTCGCCTCTCCTCCATTGCACAATTTAGAGCCTTACATCACGATCCACATGCTCCTCCACCACCCCAGACCCATACTCCATCCACACTAAACAGACGCAAACAAAATAAACAACATGCCACTCTTAACAACCTTGCATCCCCTTGTCTATTACTTAATAAGGCTACCCTAGAAAAAACAGTACACTCTTCATGTCTCACTCAGCCACCATGTCCACCACCCATACACACAGACCCAACAAAATGCCTCATTAACCTGCTGGAAGAGGAACACTATATTGAAAAACAAGACTATTGTGAGCCCCACACAGTTATCACAACTAACACACCTGCTTCAAGCTCAAATTATACTGCTTACCCTTTTCCTAAACAAAACAACACTGCCACTAACACACTTTTCTAAGCTGCCAGCTCGTAAATGCTCGATCACTCTCAAAAAACAAACACCACATCTACGACCTGCTCACAGACACACAACCTGACTTACTATTCATAACACTATCATGGTTGGGAGATGACATGGCCCCAGTCATCCACGAAGCCCTTCCTCCGGGCTATCAAACCATCACACAAAACCGTATAGGCAAGAGAGGAGGTGGACTAGCTATTATGTTCAAACAGGCAATAAATCTCAGTAAAACAGACAACATTTCCATACAAGGTTGTGAAGCCCCCCCTTACCAGATGCCACACTACTCCAACTTCCTCCTGTAACTTTCCCCTCCTTTACAGACCTCCACCTAACAACTCAACATTCCCAGATGCTTTTCTAGATACAGTCTCAAACCTTATTACACTATACTCCAACCTATGCATTCTTGGGGACCTAAACATTTGGTTTGACAAACCCAATATGCCCCATCCAAAAGCTATCACCACTGGCCTAGTCGCAATGAACCTACATCAGATTGTACACAATCCCACACATCATCATTGGACACATCCTAGATGTCATTTTTGCTAAGCTTGAACTAGTTACTGTTCATAGTATCATGCCAATCACATGGTCAGACCACCATTTGATAACTTTCCAACATAAAACTCCACCACTGAACACACCCCACAACTAATTACATAAATGCACCTATCGACCTTAGAGCAAACTCAATTTTGATGACTTAGAAACACAACTAACAGCCAACACAGATCTAGATACAATTAATTCTGTTCCAAAACTTTGAGTGGCTACAGGAAGCTTTTGATATCCTAATACCACTCAGAAAAACTAAGCACAACAAAAGAAAACCAACACCTTGGAGGAACACAGAACTTAAAAAGATAAAGCAACAAATCAGAAAGTTGCCACGGATCTGGCTCAAAACAAACAACAGTCAAGACAAACTGCAGCTACACAGATGTAACAGAATATACAAATCATCAATCAAAAAAAGCTAAAAAAAGGTACTACTTAGACAGAATTCAAAATGCTAAATCTACAACCAAGAAATTTTATAAAATTCTCCATGAATTTCGAAAACTTACATGTCATCCCACTACTCAAGATTTCACAAACAAACTGGCAACTCATTACACAACCAAGGCAGACACATTGGACTCCTATTTAAAACTGAAGAAAACCATCAGCACCAACTCCTTTCCTAAAATACCCTCTAAGACTAAACCAACCCAGCCTCTACAGTCCTTCAAACAAATATCCCAAGGTGAATTTATGGATTTGGTCGAATCAAGCAGTCCTTCCGGTTGCCCTTCTGACCCTTGTCCACCACAAATACACATATTCCTGCCAGGAAAATGAGTTCTGACTATGCTATTGACACCACAAGCAGGACTTTGCCACCTAAACCATAAGAAATCATTGATGAAGGTCTCTATGCTTCTTTTAGTATTGTCATGCATGACTGAGAGAGATTCAAATGTCCATACTTTCATAACACATAGCTGTGCTGTCAGTCTTTGAAAGGTTTGGAGGGAAAAGTTAGCGCTGCAATCTGATGAATATAGTTGGTTTGCATGCAAGTCATCTGTATGGTTTTAGAAACATCTGAAAAAGGTCTAGAGCCCCACTGCCTGGGTCTTTTTGACGAGCTTTATTGTCTTAGAGTTCAGAAACTTCAGCAGGGCCAGTAGTATCAGTGGAATTGGGTGAGTAGCAGAAGAACATTTCTCTGACCAGTTTGTCAAAAAGGCATTACCCAAAGAACCTGTTCCTACATTCTGGAAACACATCTTGGGCATTTGTGGAGTTTTGGTAGGTATCGTACATGTTTATTTGCAGTAAATGCTAAACTGAAAAAAATAGTAGAACTTTGTCATAGAGGAGCCACTCATACTTTTCCTCGAACAACCTGGTAAATATTTCTTCTTGGAAATTGTATGCAACTGAAAGGTGGACCGCTGGTACTGGTACTGAAAGGTCGCCACAGAGTGGAGTATGAATCTGGTACCTCCTTATCTGTTCAGACGGTGCGTCTTGGTCGTACTGTCATCTAATTTAGAACTCCAGCCATCATCAAAGGTGATAGAAAAACTTTGAGAGGTTGATAGACGACTGAGTTCCAGAAAAATGATGTGATGCAACTTTTCTTTCATCAACTACAGACATTGAACAGATAAGCTGCTTAAATGTGATCCCTGCATGGGAGAGTCTGTGACAATTTTTTGAGCAAGCAGATCCTGAAGGAATAGGAATCTCTGGACAAGACGTATCCTCTTACACCACTATGAAAAGGATTTCTTTGCTGTCAAAGAAAAGCAGAGTTTGGCATACTACATTGTTCCTTTAGTCATTGCTGTTGAGGCCTCAAGGGTAGCTTTGCATTCTGGGCAATAAAGCTGAATGAGTTCATTGACCCCAGGAGAGAGAAATTTTAATGAGCTGTTGATTTCTGTCTTAACATGAGCTGACTACACTTTTTCCAAATTGATGACACTTTCTCCTCCAGAGAAATAACTTTTCATGTCTAGAGCTGTTCCTAGGTATAAGAGAATGAACTGGAGTGGGTGTACAACTTTAGAGACTGACTTGTAGACCCAGACACTGTAATAGGATACTGTGTACAGTCGATCCTGCTATACTTTGCCTAGACTGTGATCTTTGATGATCCAATTGTCTACGTATGTATGAAGATCCTTGGGCAAAGTAAGTATGCCTCCACTACTGCGATGCATTTGGAAATGGTCTGTGGTGTAGACTGCAGTCAGAAGGGGAGCACAGGTTACTGGAAGTGAGACTTCCTTACCCAAAATCAAAGGAATGTCCTGTGCTTCTTTGCTACTAAAATGTGAAAAAGCATATTCTGTAAGTCTGCAAAACACTTGCAGCCCAGTTTTCTGAGATGAGGGAATATCTAGAGCACATCTTGCATGAAGAACTTCTCATTAGTCATCCAGTTGTTGGCGAGTCCGAGATCTAGAATAGATCTGAACTCCTTGAAACCTTTAGTTTGAAAAAGTAAGTATGTTAAATATGTGTCTTTACCCTTTCAAGGAGATTGACAGAGTCTATGCCCACTTCTTCAGTAACAAGGCTGTCTCCTGGTGCAACTACGTACAGTGGCACTTCAGACTTAGGGGGTGATTCTAACTCTGGCGGGCGGCAGAGGCCGCCCGCCAGAGTTCCCCCCTCCAGAATACCGCACCGCGGTCAGAAGACCGCTGCGGTTATTCTGGGTTTCCCACTGGGCTGGCGGGCGACCGCCAAAAGGCCGCCCGCCAGCCCAGTGGGAAACACCCTTCCCACGAGGAAGCCGGCTCCGAATGGAGCCGGCGGAGTGGGAAGGTGCGACGGGTGCAGTTGCACCCGTCGCGAATTTCAGTGTCTGCAAAGCAGACACTGAAATTCTTTGTGGGGCCCTCTTACGGGGGCCCCTGCAGTGCCCATGCCATTGGCATGGGCACTGCAGGGGCCCCCAGGGGCCCCACGACACCCCATACCGCCATCCTGTTCCTGGCGGGCGACCCGCCAGGAACAGGATGGCGGTATGGGGTGTCAGAATCCCCATGGCGGCGCAGCAAGCTGCGCCGCCATGGAGGATTCTGCAGGACAGCGGAAAACCGGCGGGAGACCGCCGGTTTTCCTCTTCTGACCGCGGCTGAACCGCCGCGGTCAGAATGTCCTGAGGAGCCCCGCCAGCCTGTTGGCGGTGCTCCCGCCGACCCTCAGGCCCTTAATGTTGTTGAGTTGCTATGGACGTGCCTTGAAATGGAGGGAGTAGCTAGCTCACAAAATGGTCAGCATCCAGTTGTCACTGGTGATATTTTGCCAGTCTCTGAAATGCCAAGCTATACAGCCCCACTGGAGTGGAGTACAGAGAAGACAGAGCACTCACTGTCTGGCATTATGCAGTAGTTTTCTGACAAATTGGTAGGCTAAGGCTGGTAATTCTTGCTTCTGGGGCCACTTCTCTGGGAGGGTGTCTTTGACCTAACTGTTGTTGCTGCTGCGGCTAATACGACCATCAAGGAGATTAACCCCGCCTATATTGGTAGTAAAAGCGATAGTTTTGCTTGAACTAGGATTTGAAGACATTTATTTTCACTTTCAAACCTACAACTTTTAATGTTCAACCTTATATTTCATATGTTGCATCTCTTCTGCTATATGCTGACCAAAAGAGTCCAGAGTTAGAGTATGGGAGGTTCAAACTTTTCAACTGGGCATCTGGTTTAAGAGTAGTTAAAGGCAGGCAGGAGGTACTCCTAATGATAATAATACCATGACAGTAGCCTGACACTAAAGTTCCCACTGATACAATGGCAGCACTTAGGATCCAATTAAAGAGAAGACCTTCATGAGCTGCCTCACAGAAATCTTGCCTTGGGTCCTTTGGTAAATCATCAGCAAACTTCTGCAGCTCTCCCACAGTGCTCAAAAGAGCGGTTGCATTGGTCGCTTTTAAAACTGTAAATGCTACGCAACACATTTTGTTGCCAGCCACATCTATCATTCAGCTTCCCCCATCAGAGGGATCCAATGTTCCAGGAGCAGTCGCGTGTCATTTCTGAACTTATCATTGTTATGGAGTTGACCTTAGGGTCCAATCTAAGAAAAGCAGGGTCTGCTCTGGAGGCTAGTGTTTTTAGTACCATTGAAGTAGCATTGAAGTGGGTACTTTGATCATTGTTGGTGTGGGAAATGTTTCCTTTGCCAAAGCCTTGAAAAAGGGGTAAAAATATGTCTAAGCAACACTAAGGAGAAAGGTCTTGTTTATCATAGAAACTGCAGTTCGAGAGGCTTCCATTTCAATGTTGAGCTTACAAGCTCTTCCTACTTAGAAGTTCAGAGAAGTAATAATGCTGATCACCAACGAAATACTTGAGGGGGAACCTGTCAGAATTTGTTTTTGAGATGAAGAGGAGCAATCATTCTATGTGTATACATGTCTCCACATAGGAGATGGAGTCCTTCGCAGGCTGACGTTCGGAAGAGGCCTATCTGCATTTGTGTCTGCTGGAGGGAGAGGAAAAGAAGGAGGAACATTCGTAGACAGAGTTTGAGGCATTACAGCTGAACATCATGGAGAAGAATTTCCATGGCGGCGTGGCTGTACGAAAGTACCATCTTTCTTGGTATGTTACCCCCATTTATACCTGTATGTCAGTATGTTTTTGCCTGTCTCACTGGGATCCTGCTGGTCAGGACCCCAGTGCTCATAGTTTATGGCCTAATGTGTGTGGAATATATAGTGTTTGACTGTGTCACTGAAGCTCTGCTAATCAGAACCTCAGTGCTTATGCTCTCTCTGCTTTTAAATTTGTCACTATAGGCTAGTGACTTCATCTACCAATTTCAATTGGCACACTGGACTCCCCTTATAAGTCCCTAGTATATGATACCCAGATACCCAGGGCATTGTGGTTCCAGGAGATCCTTATGGGCTGCAGCATTTATTTTGCTACCCATACAGAGCTCAGACAAACCCTCCCACAGGCCTGCCATTGCAGCCTGTGTGAAATAGTGAACACACTATTTCACCGCCATTTTTACTGCACTTAAGTAACTTATAAGTCACCTATATGTCTAACCTTCACTTGCTGATGGTTAGGTGCAACGTTACTAAGTGTGAGGGCACCCTTGCACTAGCAAAGATGCCCCCACATAGTTCAGGGCCATTTCCCGGGACTTTGTGAGTGCAGAGACGCCATTACACGCATGCACTACATATAGGTCAATACCTATATGTAGCCTCACAATGGTAACCTCGAATATGGCCCTGTAAGGTGTCTAAGATCATGGAATTGTCCCCCCATTCCACATCTGGTATTGGGGAGCCAATTCCATGCATCCTGGGGGCTCCACTATGGACCCCAGTACTGCCAAACCAGCTCTCTGAGGCTTGCACTACAGCTACAGCTGCTGCCACCTCACAGACAGGGTTCTGCCCTCCTGGGGTCTGAGCAGCTCAGTCCCAGGAAGGCAGAACAAAGCATTTCCTTTGGGAGGAGGGTGTTACACCCTCTCCCTTTGGAAATATGTGTTACAGGCTGTGGAGGGGTAGCCTTCCCCTAGCCTCTGGAAATGCTTTGAGGGGCACAGATGGTGCCCTCCTTGCATAAGCCAGTCTACACCGGTTCAGGGACCCCTTGTCCCTGCTCTGGCGCAAAACTGGACAAAGGAAAGGGGAGTGACCACTCCCCTGTCCATCACCACCCTAGGGGTGGTGCCCAGAGCTCCTCCAGTGTGTCCCAGACTTCAGCCATATTGCTTTGCAAGGTGTGGGGGCACTCTGGAGGCCTCTGAGTGGCCGGTGGCAGCAGGTGACGTCAGAGACCCCTCCTGATAGGTCCTTACCTGATAAGGTAGACAATCCCCCTGTCAGGGCTATATGGGTCTCTCCTGTGGGTTCTCTTCAGATTTTAATTGCAAGTTTCCAGCAGGAACTCTCTGCAACTACTACTTCATCCTCTGACCTCGGATCAACTGCAGACTGCTCCAGGAACCGCTGTAACAGCAACAAAGTATCCAGAAGGGCTACTTTTCCTCTGCAACTACAGCTTCAGCCAGCAACTGCAACAGTTTCCACGGTGTGCACGCTCTGGGGACTCCCTGTCTTCACCCCGCACTAGGAGGACCAAAGGAATCTCCAGTGAAGTGACGGAGTCACTTCCCTCCTAACGCAGGCACCTTCTGAGTCGACGACTGCTTTTCTTGGACTCCCCTCCTGGCGACGAGCGTGCTTCTTGGAACACAGAGGTTGGACCCCATTGACACAGACTGTCCTGAGGTCCTGCTGCCCCAATTTGGAGGAGTTAAGACCTTGCCTTCCCCTAGAACGACAGTACCACTGTGCGCTGCGTCTTCTTCACCTCCTGGGGCCTCTGTGCACTACTTGCAAAATTCCTGTGTGGACAGCCTGGCCCAGGTCCCGAGAACTCTATCCTGTGATGCGCAACTCGCTGAGTTATCCTCCGGCGTTGTGGGATCTTCCTTTGTAGTGCTGCACCAACTGCATTTTGCACCTCCATTGTCTCCGTGTCCTGGGACTCCTGTGGGTGTTATCTGGTGTCCTGAGGGCTCTCTGTAGTGCTGAGAGTCTCCTGTTCCTCCTCACACAGAGTTGAGGCCCCCAGGTCCCTCCTGGGTCCAGATAGCACCTAGTTGATGCAAAACACGACTTTGCCGGAACCAAGGCTTGTTGTAGGAATCCAGTGCCAAAACTCGCCTGCATCCAAGTTCACGACGTGGGACATCCAGTGCATCACGTAGGAACCCGCTGACATCTTTCTTGGGTGCATTTCTGCAGTCTTCCTCCAACCGGGGACTCTTCTTTTGCACCCTCTTCTGGGTTGGCAGGGGCTCCAGTCCTTCCTGGAACTTCTTTTCACTCTGGACTTGGTCTCCTTCTTTTGCAGGTCTTCAGGTCCAGGAATCCACCATTTGTTGTTTGCAGACCTGGTTGGTTCTTGCAATAACTTTAATCACGACTTGTAGTGGGTCCTAAGGAAACTTGCAGTACTTTACTCCTGCTTTTCTGGGCTCTGGGGTGGGGTAATTTACTTACCTTTACTGTATTATTACTCTCCCAACGATTCTTCACACACTACACTTGTCTAGGGGGGGAATTCGTGATTTGCATTCCACTTTCTTAGTATATGGTTTGTGTTGCCCCTAGACCTATTTTCTCCCATTGCATTGTACAGCATTTCCTATTGTTTGCACTATACTATGTCTGATTACTTACCTTATTTTTGTGTCTATTGTATATATTATGTATAATACTTACCTCCAGAAGGAGTATTGCCTCTAAGATATTCTTGGCCTTGTGTCACCCAAATAAATACCTTTATTTTTGGTAACACTGAGTATTGCCTTTAGTTGTGTATAAGTACTGTGAGACTATAAGTGGTTTTGCAGGAGCTTTGCATGTCTTCTAGTTCAGCCTAAGCTGCTCCGCTATAACGACCTCTATCAGCCTAAGCTGCTAGAACACTACTACATTTCACTAATAAGGGAAAACTGGACCTGGTATAAGGTGTAAGTACCCAAGGTACCCACTACAAACTAGACCGGCCTCCTACAGTGGCCACGGAAGCCAAGATGGCAGATGCTCACTATTGGAGCACTGCTACCAGATCCCATGAAGTGCCATACACCCCCGTAACTGGCTGCTATTGTTAACGCGTCAGAACTTAATAAGTAAACTTACAAGGAAACGCAAATAGGCCGATGGACCTTTTGACTGCACTTTGAGTTTTTCCCACCATGTAACCCCGTACCAATACAAATCACTAACAATAACAATAACAATCAATAACATCAATCTTCAAAAGGAGTCAGTAATTTTCACACCCCATGACCTTGCGGCCATGAATAACCACACCTTGGTATAAAAAAGTTAGAATGTTTATTTCCCTATATTAACAATGCTTATGTCACGTATCTTAGTCTCAAAATCAAATGATAAACATACAGAAACAACACTGGCTGATCAAAGCGATAAAAGAATCACAATCTAATCAAAGCTTGCGCCTTTACACATTCTAAGGTTACAGTATAAATCAATAGCAAGAATAGCTGAGCAAATGATATTATATACATTTAAGTTCAGCAAAGAAAAGACATTAAGGCCCTCATTACAACCCTGGCGGACGGTGTTAAGTCGGCGGTAGCACCGCCAACAGACTGGTGGTAATTACCGCCATATTATGACATTGGCAGTTTGGCACATGCCAAACCGCCAATGTACCACACCGTCCGCTACGGCGGTAACGTCTGCCACGGCGGTAACGACCGTCAGGCTAGACACCATGGTCTCCAGCCCGGCAGCCGTTACTAGTCTGCCTGCGGGATCATGTCCCCGCATACCGCCATGGATTTTGTGGTTTTTGAACTGCCACGAAAACCATGGCAGTAGGTACTATCAGTGCCAGGGAATTCCTTCCCTGGCACTGATAGGGGTCTCCCCTGCCCCCTCCCACTCCCCAGAGTCCTCCCGCAACACCCACAACCCCCCTACCACCCCCTGAAGGTGGTAGGGCCCCCTCCCCTCCTCTGCCCCCCTGACCTCCATAAGCCCTCCCAGACAAAACCCCCACCCCCCCACTCACATATGCACACACACACTCACACACATACACGCGCACATACATGCACACATACATACACACATCACACCCCCCACAAACATACACGCACCCACACGCCCCCTCTAAACACTCACACTCACACCCCCATTCACGCACACACCACATAACACCCCCACCCCCTCCCCCTCCCCTGTCGGACGATCACCTTACCTGCCTTGGTAGTCGTCCGGGAGGGAACGGGATCCATGGGGGCTGCTCTGCCGCCAGCATCCCGTCACCAGAACACCACCTCGACGAATACTGAAACGTAACTTGGTGGGGGGTGTTCTGATGACGTGGCGGTGACGGAGGAACAACCTCCACTACACCGCCGACCACCAGTATGGCTGCTGGTGTCTCTCCATCCAAAAAATGGCAGAGGGCCGCCGCCAGTCATAATATGGTTGGCGGAAGACCGCAAACACTGGCGGTCTTCGGTCCGGCGGGACCTCAACGGTCTTCAGTGAAGACCGCCGAGGTCATAATGAGGGCCTAACTGTTATTACATGTAGCGAACTTCATCAGTGAGAACCCTAACTAACATGAGATTAGAAAAGCATGTTTGGACTTCATGCAAAACAATTTAGTCAACACAAATTTGGAAAAACATCTAACTATAGCTCTTTCAAAAGTAGTGGTTGGTACCTAGGAACAAAAGGAAATAGACATAATAATCAGTGCCATTGTATACCTGTTCTCAATAAGGTTCAGCAAGCTGTGACAGTCTTCGTCAATTGGACATCAGTTCGGTCAGCCAGTCATAAGGATTCAGCATTAAAGTTCAGAAAAAAGCAAAGTCTCTTCAAGCAGTTCAGAAAGAATAGCTAAACTCTCAAAAAGAATGGGGAGAATGGCGCATCTCCTCGGTGCAGTCCGGCTAAGCTAGATTTCCTAAAACTACTTCCCATGACTCTACTGGTTAAAGAATTGCATGTTTGCATTTAGTCCAATGAAAATAAAACCCTAAATCTACACTTTTACTAATACATGGTTCACATGTCGATGATTGGCTACTCGTCTCCTCTTCCCATAGTTTGACTTGTCAGGTATCAATTTTGTTGCAGCTTATACTCCAGTCAGTGCATCCATTGTCTTCTCCTGGGAAGGTCAGTCTTACACACATTACATTAAAAAAAGTATCCTAGCTAGTACATCATCTTCTAGCAAGCAGTTTTCATGAAAAAGACTTTCAGCTACGTTCGCTTGGTCAGCACAGTGAAAAATCACAATTTAATTCTCTAAGCAGACATTTTATAAGTTGATTAAGAAAATAAAGCTGGACATGAGGCCGTGCAACTAGGCCAAGACCTTACTAAGTTAAGATCTACGATTAATAAAGCTAATACATAATACATATCCCTTAAAATGACATATTACTACATTAATCAAACATAAGCTCATCATTTCATATTGATAAGCTCTTGATAAGTACACTTCGTGAAAACTGTCGGCCACTCAGGTAGTCGCACCTTCAAATCCGTGCATTATTTTTCTCTACATTAATTAATTTTCTATGCAAATTCAACACTCAGGATACATGAATAATCATTATTAAATTCCGCATTAACAATCCCTCCTCTGATGAATAAATGTGTCATCACACTAAATCTACCCACACAAATTTTCGCCTCAGCCTAAAATTCTGTCATATCTACCCCTTCAAATCCTTGCTCCCTTTTTAAATTTCTTCTAAACAAATTTCCTCTCTTAATTTCTTCCCTCCTCTGATTATTGTTCATTTTCTTCAATTTTATCCTCCTACACAATTTACATATTCCCCATGCTCCAATTATGCAAACCACAATATTCAATATCCCTTGCATTATTTTCAATAATATCCCTTCCCAATGTTGCTGAGCCAATTTCCTACTGAAACACATCCTGTGGCAATTTTCTCCCAAACACCTGGTTCTTTGAATTCTTACAAATCAGCACTTTCATAAGTGAGATTAGTAAGTAAGCTTCTAATTTCTTTACTGTTATCAGGAATAAATGAGCAGCGATGCCTAGAATTAAGCATTTTGCAAACTTTACCATCTTTTGCTAAAAGAATGTCTAACACAAGGCAGTTCTGAAGAGTCATATTACTTTCAGAAGCTAATTCTGTATCTATCAGGATCATGGCTCCTGAAAAATTTGACATCATGTTGTCCACAATAGTAGACAACTTTTAAATCTTTATAGAATTCAGAACAACTCCTACTGAAGGAATCATTGTTCCAAATATATCTCTCACTATACCAGAAGGAGACTCTCTCCTCTCTCTAATGTGATGTAATTGTGTCACTTTCGGAAACCTTTTCAGGTCATCAAGTTGAAATATCTTAGGGAAAACTATCCCCAAATAACATGTACCATACCATCCTCTTGGAAGACGGTAATAAGGATTAGGCCCACAAATGTAATATATGCCAGGAATCGCTGGATCATAAATGTGCATTTACTGTGAAACAAAAACACGTCTACATTCACTTGTTCCCACAAATAAATTTTCAGTGCAAGATTTAGGTTTATATACACAAAGCTTTCCTACGTGTTGCGCATCTAAAGCTAAATTCCCTTGTGTTTTTATTACACTAAAAGCATAATCATTTCTAAAAGTCCTTTTCTCTAAACCCTTTTCTAACTTTTCCTTCAATGCCTTTCTCCTATCATCTGTGTGATCTGAGAAGCTCTTCTCAAATGGTGTAAGCAAGCATGTCAGGTTGTTTCTGTGTGAATAAGCTGTGCTAAAAGATAATGTAGGCTCAAAGAGACCTCTCACTAATACTATGTCATTGTGCTTAGCTACTCTACTCAGGTATCTAATTATGGGGAAAAACTAAAACACTATGGCCCATATTTATACTTTTTTTAGCGCTGTATTTGCGTCATTTTTTGACGCAAAAACAGCGCAAAGCTACAAAATACAATTGCAGTTTGTAAGTTTGCGCCGATTTTGCGTCAACAAATGACACAAATGCGGTGCTAAAAAAGTATAAATATGGGGTTATGTCGTGGTTGGAGTAGAAATACTGAATATACTCCTGGTCATAGAATCTTGTTAGTAACAGAATACAACTTATCCCATAAGTAAGGCGCAAACTTTGATACGTAACTCCTTCTTCGACTGATGAAGGAATCTGCGTACACACATGACAATTCTTTGCATACATCGTTTCAACATACTCAATAAGCATTAGAAGACATTAGAAGAAAGTTCCCCTTGTGTATTAACTATGTGCAGATACTTCTCATCTAACCTAAACTTCTCTATTACTGTTAATGCAGTAGTTGTCTCTAAAGCTGAAGTATGGTTGGCTTTACTCTTGTCAAGAACGGTCATACCCACAATCAATGTTACGAACAATATCATACACACAATTGGCAAACCAATACTCATGTATTTACAGCACCCGTTCTTCCTACCCTGCTGGCTAATGTTACTCATGATCTGTAAAGAATCAGAAAGTAGAAGAGAAAAATTTAGAAATTATGCAGCAAAAATCAAAAACAAAAACAAAAATCTTCTTTCAGCAGTTATTCACATCTTTTAGTCTCACTTCCTGGATCCTTTGTCAAAAATCGGTTTAGCAGCTTGTCAAATCAGGTTATCTTGTCAAAATCAGGTTTCAAAAGTATTTTCTGGTTACTTTCAACAGCCTCTTTTTCTTTGCGCTTTTTCTTAATTGGTCTCAACAATTCAGTTCATTAGCTTCCTTCAAGTGCCAAAATATTGACCTGGAATGTCTTGATCAAAACAAATGGACAAAAATTATCTTTGCATTCACTTATTGTTGCATACGCCCATTCAGGACCTGAGTACCTTCGACTTGCTATTCTCTTTCTTTTCAACTTTCGATCTCCATTCAGTTTTCCTTCACTCAGGTCTTCTCTCCTTGTTGTATCTACTTCTTCCTCGATTGTTGCCACAACAACTGCTTCCTTTCTCTTTGCTTGTGACTCCGGCTACGTATCTCCTTTCAGTGGACCCTTGATCAATGCTCTTTTCAGTGTTGAACTTGAAACTTATTCTCGCTCTGCAGGATTTTCTCTTGACGAACCTGCAATTGGTTCAGGAGGATTCAGATCACATTGGCTTTGATCCGCCTCAACTCCTTCTCCCTCAGGGTCTGGCGTTTGCTCTGTTTGTCTCTCAAAATCATCTACTACTGGGAGAGTCCTCCTCTGACTAGACTTACCTCCTGCCTCAATTGAGATTGGCTCACTGTCAGCCTCCTGGAGGTCTTCTCCTTTGTCTTTCACAGGAGTGACTGAGCCGTCCTCAACTTGCTCAGATCCGGTCTCAGTTCCTCTTTCTTCTCCATCTGGCTCTGAGGCTTGTCTGGTCATTGTTGGTACTCTCAACAATTCTTTATTGTCCAAAGGACATGCCACTTTTTTCAGGTGGCTGGCATGGATCCAGTTCGGAACTCCAGCGCACTTCACAGCTGTGGTACTAACCAGAACTACCTGGAAAGGGCCTTTCCACCGAGACTCCAAACATGTCTTCCTTACGAGTTTCCGGACAACCACCCAGTCACCCGCTCTCAGGGTGTGTCCTTGATCTTGGATCGATGGCAGTGTGGTGGCTTCCACCTGCTGAGAGAAAGAGCGAACCACATCAGCCACACCTTTGCAGTAGTCCAATACCATATTATCTTTTATGTTCACAGTGGCATTTGCAGGAACTGCTGGCAACCTCATTGCTCTGCCCATGAGGATTTTGTGTGGTGACAATCCTGTTTTCCTGTCCGGTGTGTTTCTCATTGTCATCCAAACTAAAGGCAGCACGTCAGACCATTACAAATTCGTGGACGTACACATTTCCGCCGTTCTTGATTTCAAAGTACCATTTATCTGTTCCACTAGTCCTGATGCTTCAAGGCAGGAACTACAATGCAACTTCTGCTCAATATTTAAGGCTGCACATAGCAATGTAATTACTTCATTGTTGAAGTGACTTCCCCTATCTGATTCTAAAGAGATCCAAAACCCAAAACGTGGTATCAGTTCCCTAAGCAGTAGTTTCGCTACTGTAAGGCTGTCATTTCTTCGTGTAGGGTACGCTTCAATCCAATGACTAAAGATGCAAACAATCACCAACACATATCTCAAGCCTCCATATACAGGCATCCCAATAAAATCCATTTGCATTTTGCTGAATGGACCTCATACTCTTCCAGTTTGGCTCAAATTAACCACTGTCCCTTTCCCGCATTTATTTGCTGACAAATGACACAATGATGGCAAACTGCTTCAGCAACTTGTCTAAACGTTGGGTTGAACCAATTATGCTTTAAAAGACAAATCATGGCATCCCTCCCAACTTGTGCTTGACCATGATAAAACCTAGCCATTTGAGAAAACAGGCTATTTGGCAAAATCAATTGACCCTCTTCTGAAACCAACCATTCATCTTGTCTCTGAACACATTTCATTTTCCTTCACGATCGTTTCTCCTCCCTGTCAACATTATTCTGCAGTGTTTTCAATTCTTCAATGTATCTATTACATGCAAAGCAAAACTTGGACATGTTTCATCTTCTTCAGATAACAATTCCCACTTATCTTTGAATGATATACAGTTCAATGTGCAAAACCTTGCAACTTGATCCACATTTCCATTTCCCATTGAAACAAAATCTTGCGATTTAAGGTGTGCACTGCATTTCACCACGCCAATCTTTTCAGGCATTTGGATAGCTTGCAACAATTCTTTAATTCTCTCACCATTTCTCACTGGTGAACTAGAAGAGGTCATGAAACCTCTCTCTGATCATAACTGTCCAAAGTCATGGACTATTCCAAATCCATACTGGCTATCCGTATAGTTGGTAACTTTAAGCTGAGCAGAAACATGGCACGCTCTAGTAAGGGCAACCAGTTCCGCTACTTGTGCAGAGTATACTCTTCGAAGCCAAGATGCTTCCAGTGTACCAGAAACTGTGCACACAGCATATCCTGCTCTCAATAATCCTGTATTGTCTCTTAGGCAGGAACCATCAACAAAGATAATTTGGTCATTTTCTTTTAATCGGGTGTCTCTAATGTCAGGTCTCAGTTTTGTGCACAAATCAGTTACTTCAAGACAATCATGCTCAATGTCTTCCCATTTTTCAATTTAAACATTTTCATTGGGAAGCAAGGTTGCTGGATTAAGCACTGTACATCTTTTCAATTACACATTTGGTGACCCTAAAATACTTGTCTCATAACGGGTCAATCTGGCACCTGTCAGGTATTGGGTTTTTGTTTTAGTAAGTAGGATCTCAATGGAGTGAGGAACCATGATAGTTAAGGGGTGTCCCATCACAATGCCTTCACATTGTGTGAGGCTCTGTTCAACCGCTGCAACTGCATGCAGATAGCCTGGTAAAGCTGCTGCAACTGGGTCCAAAGTAACTGAAAAATATGCTACTGGGCAGTTTACACCTCCATGGACCTGCATCAAGACAGACAAAGAACATGCATCACGCTCATGACAAAACAATGTGAAAAACCTTGTGTAGTCAGGCATACCTAAATATGGAGCTTTGCACAGACTCTCTCTCAAATCAGAAAATGCTTTCATGCAAGTCTGATCTAACACTAGGGGTTTGGTGACCTCTTTGTGGGTCAGCTTCTGCAAGGGCTTGGAACTGACTGACAAATTTGGAATCCATTGGTGACAGTAGCCTACCATCCCTAAACACATCCTGACATCTCTTTGTGTTGCTGGGGAACTCATCTGCAATTTGGTTGTGACCATTTCTCTGGATATTTTCCTTGATCCCTTCTCAACCTCGTGACCCAAGTATTTCACCTCTTTCTGACAGTATTGCAATTTAAGTGGCGACACTTTATGAACATTCTTTCCTAGAAGGTTCAGTAAGGCAATCGTGCCATACTTGCACTCTTCCTTCATTTTGGATGCAATCAATAAGTCATCAATGTACTGTACCAATGTCGATTGGATAGGCAATTCCAATGACTCCAGATTCTTTTTCAAGATCTGAGTGAATATGGATGGTTATTAAAACCCTTGAGGAATCCTACACCAACAGTAAACCCTGTCCAAAAATGTGAAACAAAAGAGAATTTGGCTATCCTCATGAAGGGGCACAGAAAAGAAGGCTTATGACAAGTCTATGACAGTGAACCATTCAGCATCACATAGATTCTGAAACATTATCAAAGCTGAATCTGGCACTACGGGGCAACATTTGATCACAATGTCATTTATTTTTCTCAAGTCTTTAACAATTCGAGCTTTCCCACAGGGCTTTCCAATCCCATTATCAGTGAATTACATGGGCTGCTCAACACTTTCTTCAAGACCCCTTGGTTTACAAATTCTGCAATTATGTGAGCAACATTTATAAAAATGTCCTTTTGCATGTGGGACTCTGGGGAAAAATTGCATTTGGCTTTACAAGAACTTTAACTGGCTGAACTCCCTATTTCAGGCCAATCTCTTTCCCTGTCAAATCCCAAACTTTTTCTTCAACCGTTCCCTGTAAATCAGGAGGAAGCTCCTTCACAGTGAACACTGGAAAGCAATTAATCAATGGGTACTCCTCATTTATAGTCTCACACTCTGTCCTATAGCTGGGTCATCCTTATCATCACTATTCATCTGTATCTCTATTCCGTCATATGAACAAGTAATCGAGCACCTGGTTTTACACAGCAAGTCTCTTCCTAGTAGGGATACCGGACTTGAATCGCAGACTACGAATTTGTGCAATCCTTGAAAGTTGCCAATTTTAACCTGAACTGGTTCTGTAATTGGGTTGGTCAAATACTGATTCGCTACTCCTACAATCTGGACTGTCTTTCCTGAAAGGTGCAAATTTGGAACTTCTGTAGTTCGCACTGTAGAGCATGTAGCTCCTGTGTCAACCAAGAATGAAACTCTGTGAGCCATGACTTTTCCCTTTACATAGGGGCCTTTCTGATCTACTTCTAAAGAAGCTGCAAGCACACATTCCTCCTCATCCGAACTCTTGCTCACCCAATCATAATTTATTCCACTCTCACATTGTAACGGGAATTGGTGTACTGTGTTATTACTTTGGTAGACCTCTGACCTGTAACCTGGTGAGGAAGCATCACCTGCTGCTGTTCAATTGGGGCTTGAAGCATTTGAATTTGCTGTATAGGTACCATTGGAAACTGCTGTTGCATTGGCTGCCACTGTGTCATCTGTACACGTGGCATTTGCACTTGCTGCATGGGTTGAAAATGTTGCATCTGATTCACATTGTTATGAAAATTGGGAGTATGACCTCTCATTCTTGGTCCTCTCATGTTTTGGTACAAAATTATGTCACCTGTTTGCTGAACAACACCTTCCTGTACCATCATCAGACACTCCCGCTTCCAGTGTCCAACCGCTCTGCAAGTGTGACAAAGCAAAATGTCTTCATTCCCTGCACATCATTCTGAACCACTACAGTACCCAAATCGGGACTATGGTTCGCATTACCTCTGTGACCTCTACGTCCCATCTGATTCTGAAATACCACATTTCCCTGTTGCTGCTGTGGAAATGTTCCCTGCATGGCTGTTTGTGCAGCTTTAATCTGCATCACCATCACCTTCTCTTTCAACTTTCTCTGCTTCAACTCAATCTTGTCACTACAGTACTTTGCGTACTGCAACACCTCTTCAATTGGCTTTGCTTGCCAGCAAATCAAATGACTCTTAATCATCTGGTTAATTTCAGGTCTCAATCCTTCCACAAACCTGAACACAAAATGAATTATGTCTTTCGGCTCAATTGTTTCTGTACCACTGTAATGCTTGAACGCCTGCAACAATCCCTCACAATATGCATGTATTGATACATGCATACTGAGCTGTCCTGTCTATTCTCTGCCAGGCAATGTTTTGGGGCGAAATTCTCATTTTCAAAAATTCAGTCACTTTGTAATAATATTTCATTACCTCAGGAGACAGCGCACCTGTAACCTGAACTCTCTCTGGCTCTTTTTTTGGCCGATCTATACTCCTCTTGCACTCCATCCACAAATCAGCTGGAATTACTGTCACTAATAGAGTGTTCAAGTCTTCCCACAGGCATTATGCAAGTTTCACGAACCTGTCTGTCTACTGGTACCATTCTACTGGCTTCTCCCTCAACCTGGGATAGTCATTTGTAAAAGACAGAATGTCACTTCTGCTCCAAGGGACATGAACAAAATTCCCTCTGGGAATCTCTCTCATTGGTAACATTTTCACCGGATCCTTACTTTGCTGCATATTTGCAGTAAGCTCCGCAGAATCCCTTTTCCTTTTAATCTGTTTTCTTTACCCATCTGACTTCCCACTTGTCTAATGCTCCCCATGTCTGGACATTTTGGAGTAACTCCCTAGGGCGTGCCTCCATTCCTGCAGATCTCATAATAATAAGATTCTGGGAAACAGTTATTGCCATGTTAAATAAGGTACTTAATCGTACCCTCTCGTGTACACCAGAGAATTGGTTGGTGGGATTGTACCCTAGGCCTGGACAGAAAAAAGTGGGTAACAAGGTTTATGGATCTGGCCATGGTAGTGGCCAAACGCTGCATAGCAAAACAGTGGATGTTAAGGTGGGATCCTACAGTGCCAGGTTGGGTACGGGATGTAACGACATGGCCTAGGGCAGAGAAAAGGGCACTGCTTAAAGATGACAGGAGAGGGATACAGAGGAGACCACTGGCAGGGCAATGGGCTGAAATATTAGCTGCCTGGGAATGTAGGGGAGCAAACTCTGGAGCAGACAAAGATACAAGTACAGACTCACATGACTCACTGGAAAAGGAGGGCACTAATTGAACACCTTTGATAACTGTGACTCACTAACCACAGGTCCCGCTTAGAAGACCCCCACACGACAGTGCATGATGTAAATCCCTAGGAAGGACCAAGGTTTGAATTGCTCAGTTATTATTTTGTTGTATAGTTAAATTTATATTGGCTGCCACTAACTCTACCTGTTGAAAAGTACTAAACCAGGGGACAAAAACATGTTACACCATCTGACGATGATGTGCTGTTTCTGCTAATGTGAAGTAAGATCTCAACCTTTATACTTACTGTATTTATCATAGCAGGACTAGGCTGAAATATGGACAATAAGGATATTCATGTCTGAAGTGATTTGGTGCTGTACTGTGTTTTCTTTGCTTTGCTACTTGAGAAAGCCAATAAAAATAAGTGGAAAAAAAATGATTGATCTGAAAACACCCTCATATAAATGTTGTCTGACAACAGGAATGATTTTTTGTTAATCACTGTCTTCAGATTCTCCTCTTTAACCCAATAGTCTGAATAGTTGACCAAAATTACTCTTGGATACATAGCATTTACTGGCTGATGTCCTGGGACTCTGTGAGCCCTCATGACCATCACGTCAGCTGGTGAGTCCACCAAGATATGCTTCCTAATAAGAGAGTCCATCAACTGTGTTAGATTCTGGATTGACCCTTTAGATTCACTTCCTTCCGGAATCCCAGTAAATCAAAGGTTTGAACGTCTCACATAATTTTCTATTTCTTCCACCTTGTTTTCTAAATGTCAAACCTTCTTTAGTTCAACCATAATTTCTTTCTCAAAAATCTAATTCTTTGTTCTGCTTCTTGCAGCCTTTTCGGAACTTGATCCAGCTGCTGCTCAATCTTAGTCAGTCTTTGCTGTAGCTTTTCAATTTCCTGTAACTGCTTCTGTCTTAATTCATGGAACTCAGAAAGAATCATCTCAAACAAAACTTTCAAAGACTCTACTGGCAGCACGGAAGCCCAATCAGTGCTTCTTTTATTGCTACCTGCAGGTTCCTCCATAACCCGGGGGCCTTCATGTCCCTCAGAAATTAAGGAGGTCTCGCCCAAACTCGGTCACGGCCTGTAACACCTTTGTACCCAAACCAGTTGTTGCTTGAGGACAACATCAGTTATCTCGGTACTGTCAATCTGCCCAGCATCCACATCTGAACTCACACATGAAACCTCTTTACTTAATTTTTGCTTAAGCTTTGTCTCCTTATCCAATTGGTTGCTTGCAACTTTCTGAAATAATGGGTATTCTTAGACCTTTGTTGCTTCCCTAATTATTGTAATAGTGTCATACGCCCCCTTCTGCACTACTCAATAGTTGTGCTACTGCGAATGGGCGTTTACTCCCACCTACACACTCAGTTGCTGGCTGCGCTGTTTGGAAGAGGGTGGTAATTGGAGTGGTTGGAGCAACACTCACTGTTAGATGGTCTGGTTGACCTGGTTGAGTTAGATTAGTCTTTTGGCTGGGGGATGGATGCCTCTCCGCCATATTCCCACTATCTCAGTCCCATGCTTCTACTGGCTGTCGTGGCCAGGCCTCCTTGCCCTACCCATATTTTATTTTCTGCGATTTTCAGCGATATATTCTGGCTGGTAGCTGGTCTCCTCATATTAAACTCACCTGGCCCCACCACATTCCTTGGACTGATCCCTCTGCCATGATTCCTTGTGGCAGACGGTTGCTTACCTTGGAATATTGGAAGTTGGTCAGCTTCACGTACCCTGGATTGTCACCTGAGCAACGTCTTGCTTCAGGCGGTTGTCCACCAGCTAGCCAGCAGGCTCGTATCAGACCTGTCCTTTCAGGCTCTGGCTCCTCTGGCTCCTTCGTCTTCTTTTCCCATGGACTGCGGTGTAATTTTTCATTTGACACACCAGAACTCAGGATTTGAAAAGTTACCAAAGGAAACTCGCCCTGAAGGCATGGGTCGATGTCCGCACTCGAACAGCGTTCGCCATCGCAGCCAAGCTCGCACACAACACGTGTGGGGGAGAGATCACAGGTATGAACGTTAGCAGCAAGCTATGAGGGCTCCGCCTGCTGTCCCCTCTGAGGGCTCATGATTTGCACTTATGAATGGACCACTTTGTCACCACCGTGGACATACTATCCCATGTTACACACACAAACGATCTAGGCAGGACGCACTTGGATCACAACCCACAACACCTGCATATAAGATGTGAATGTAGACTGATTCCTATCTCCACTTTGCACATTCACGTAGATACATTGGATGACCCACCCGTCAGGACCTCCCTGGACAGCTGCATTTCCGAATACTTTGACATTAACATGGGCACTGCCACTTCCAGGCTAATCAAATGGGATGCGTTCAAGGTGGTGATCAGGGGACACTGTCTCTGGAATACCCTAAACATGTGATGCCTATTGAATAAAGAGATCACAGTTGCAGAATGGAAGTTGATGCAATTAGAGGAGCTGGCCCAGAAGACTCAGGATGTCAGGGAACAACTGCAACAGGTGCGGCAAAACAACACAGCATTACTGGAGTGGCTACGCTGCCTCAATTTTGCAGCCCACACTGTTAAGACACATTCCGAAGCCAACAAGGCAGGAGTGCTATTACAATGGCTGATCCGCCAAGAGCAGCCATGTCTACTCAGACTATCCATACACCTGGGTACGGGGCATCCCACCTGGGTACCAGCATGCACATGCACTGTGGCATACATGATGCACTCACATGGCATTACACCTCTCAATATGAATCCACAGCGGCTACTACACCAGACTACACTTTGTCCAACTGGACCAATGGGAGGAACTTAACAGGGGCATAACCCTACACGAGATCCAGAAAGCTAGCAACATGCAAACTCCCATCCCAGATAGGCTACCACTCAAGTTCTATAAAACATACACGGCGCTATGGGCCTCTAAACTAAAAACACTACATGATGAGGCCATGGCTGCTTCCCACCTCCCGCTCTTACTGTGCTTAGACACTGCCAGACAGATTGGCTACCTTGTTTCCGCAGCTGGTGCACCCGGACCAGAATGGATTTGTGCTGGCCAGGAACACCTCACTGAACCTGTGTCAGTATTTCCAGGTCCTTGAATATGCACCCAGTGTTTGGCAACACGCCGGCTGCCAGGAGCTTGATCTAGAAAAGGCCCTTAACTCCCTGAAATGGCCCTACCTCTTTGCGGTGCTCCCTCTCTATGGCCTGGGCACCCATTATTTTGCCTGATCAGACTATTATACACTAGCCCAAAGGCCAGGGTTAAGACAGGGCGACTTATCTCAGACCCAATACAGATCCACAGGGGCACTCAACAGATTGCCTAATGTCTCCAATGTTATTCTTGTTAGTCATGGTCCACAGGCCACAGGCTCACATCCTCAGGGATGATAACCAATGATGCGGAATAGCGCTGAGCGGTGGACAACACTCAGTATCACTGTACACAGAAGATCTGCTCTTATGTATCAAAACTATCTGAGCTCTCCCTGCCGCAATAGCATGCACGCTAGGCAGGTTAGCGGTAGTCTCTGGCCTCAAGGTCAACTGCAACAAGTCTTGCCTCTTCCCCTTTACGGCTACCACATGTGACCCTACACTACAAATCAACCGCATTCATCTTCAGTGGCAACCCATCATGTTCCGTTATTGAGGTATCCGTAAATACCATACTCCTGCTGACCTACTGGATGGTAACCTAACCTGGGCGGTAACCGCCCTGCGATCACAAATGGCATTCTGGCAGATTCTACCATTTACAGTGGCGGGTCATATAGCCCGCGGCAGCTGCCGCAAATCTCAAGGGGTGGCGATGGAGACAGAGGGGGAGTGTAGAAAATAATTAAAAAATAATAAACTTACCTTCAGGGACATCGCCTGCTGCCTTGCTCATCGCTCCTCTTCTCTCGATGTTGTGTCCCAGCATTCACTGGGACACCAGCACAGGCTCCCCAGCAATCCTGGTGCTTCTTTCATGCTAAATCTAGCATGAAAGCAGCGTCAGGATTGGTCTGAGCGGCTTGGACTGCCGCTCAGACACAACCTTGGGGCCTGTGCAGTTGCTGCAGCCCAGCTGTTCAACACAGCCAGGCTGGAGAAATCTAAATGGGAATGCGTGTGTGGCGGGCCTGTCATGGCCGGCCAAACACACATGTGCACTTTCTCCTTCTCCCCCTCCCCACCTCCTGTGGCCCAGCCCTGCCCCTCACTTCACCTGCTGCTGGCTGAGCCAGCAGCAGAAAAATAAAACAATAGTAAACAATTGTTTTATTTTTCTGCTGCTGACACAGTCAGGACGGATGATGCTCCTTTGCCATTGGGAAGGAGCAACACCTGCTTATAGCCCTCACTAAAATGGCCATGCTACCACTCCTCATCATATTTCGCCAATCTCCCTTTATACCTCACAAACCTTTTTTTTGCACACTGGAACAATCCACCAGAGACTTGGCCCTCATTATGACATTGGCGGTAAGTTCCGCTTACCGCCATGCCGACTGCCACCAACATAACGCCACCGCAGCAGTTTACCGCTACCCATATAATTACCCACACATAGCAATCCGTCACTATACAGCCACACACACAAGTCCGGCAGCCCCAAGGTCAGTGATAATCTGGGGGTACCAAAACCCACACCGTTACACCAACAGAACTACGCCCACAGCATTATAACCCATGAATCACCGCAGCGGACATTCAACCGTGCGAAACCATTGGCGGTACATACTGCCCAGCTCAAAATACACACACACACATACAAAACAGCACTACATTGGCCAATTCAAACTACACACACCTGACACACATACACACACCACTATAAAACACACACACACACACTACCCACAACCCTTTACGACTCAATTTTTTTTACAACTGAGAGAGAGACACCCAGAGCACCCACAGAACCAGAGCCACAGAACACCATCACTCATACACCATCCACGCACCTTACAGCACACACCCCAACACATCATCCCACACACCCTCACACACACCACACACACTACACCCATGGCACCACAAAGTCACCCCAGGTTCTCTGAGGAGGAGCTAAGGGTCATGGTGGAGGAAATCATCTGGGTTGAGCCACAGCTGTTCCGATCACAGGTGAAGTAGACATCCATTGCTAGGAAGATGGAGCGATGACAGAGAATTGTGGACAGGGTCAACTCCGCGGGACAGCACCCCAGAACAAGGGATGCATCAGAAAGCGGTAGAACGACCTACGGGGGAAGGTACGTTCTATGGTAGCAAGACACCAGAAAGCTGTACAGAGGACTGGCGGTGGACCCCCACCTCTTCCCCCACAACTGACAACATGGGAGGAGCAGGTCTTGGCAATACTGCATCCTGAGGGCCTGGCAGGAGTAGCAGGAGGACTGCACTCTGGTAAGTCAACTCTTTACTACTTTCACCCCCCCTACCTGTATGCCATCACATACCCCTAGCCCTACCCTCACCCCATCAACCCACCACCTCACTTACACCCCACCATTACAACTCACCCATCCCAATACTAAGCCCTGCATGCACTACGAATGCATGGACATCACTCACAACCCTGCATGGACACCCATCACTAAAGCATGCTCATTAGAGAGAATCACTTAGCCCACAAAATCACTACTCATACAAGGGAAAGCTGACAGGGCAATCACAACCATACAGGGCAACACACCCATGCACAAGATGTCACACGCAGAAACAATAACACTGAATTTACATCTCCACAGGTCCCCCACCCGTCACCGGAGAGGAGGTGCCAGCAACATCCAGTCCTCCCACAGAAGAGGCCCACAGTGATGACAGCAGCTCAGAATCTGGATGACCAGCCTGGCCCACCAGGGATCTCCGGTCAGTCGGCTACCCAGGCACAGTCTCATACCACCACAGAGCCCCCCCCCCTTAAGAAACCAGCACAGCACCCACCCAACGGGCCCATAACTCTGTCCCCAGGACACATCAATCAGCAGTGTGTCCACCACTACAGGGACCCCAGGCAACCCAACAAACACAGGATGATCAGGGACCTGGGGTCAGTGGGCACACGGTTCAGGGGACAGAGGCACAGGACAACAGGGAAGCTGGGAGGACTGCTGTGCGACAGGGGGAGGACAGGCCCAGGGAACCGACTCTCCAGGAGGCACTCACCAACATCCTGGGAGCATACCCCCATTCCCAGGAGACAATGGGCCAGATACCAGACAAGTTGCTGGAGCCCCAGTGGCTGCAGGAGGGACAGTACCTGGGGATCAGGGAGGACTTGAAGGACATCAACACCACTCTGTTGACCATTGCAGGGGTGCTGGCTGACATGGCCAACACCATGAGGGAGGCAGTAGCACACCACCAGGCCCCTGACACTAGCCACACCAACGAACAGCCCTCCGCTGCCGCTAGTAGACAGGAGGCCCGCCACAGGAACAACAGGCCACCAGCACCCCTCCCCCTACAGAAGAAGAATCACCTCGCAAACTATCCCTGCGATCTAGGCAGAAGCCAGAGAACGTTGCCAAGACCCCTGCCAGGAAATAGGACTCTCATGATTGTCACCCTTGTGTCCTACTCTGTCACTCTGTCCACCTTGAACTGCCATTGCTCCCCTTCCTATGCCCCCTTGGACAATACACCTGTGATACAAATAGACTGGACTCTATCCACCAGCCCCCAATACCCCTGTACTTATTAGCACTTAAAGAAACACCCTTTGAAAAAATATGGAGTATGCCAAATGATTTAACTATGGCCCTCATTACAACACTGGCAGTAAAAGCCACTTACCGCAGTGCAGAAGACCGCCAACACACCGCCGCGGCCGTGGAATTCCGCTACAGCTATTACGACCCACTGCTCAGAAACCGCCAATGTCTATACACCCACACAAGTCCGCCACACCAAAGGTCAGTAATAAACTGCGATAACAAAACCTCCACCATCACACCAATAGGAATACGCCCACACTATCACGACCCACGAATCCACACAGTGGTCTTTCAACTGCGGTATTCCATTGGCGGTACACACCGCCACGCTCAAAATACACACACATATACAAAGCACTACCACATTGGAAAATTCCAAATACACACACCTGATACACATACACACACCACTCCCACACACCCAATACAATATAAAACACCCAACCACATTACCGACAAACCCTTACAACCAAAAATCCGAAGAAGGCCAGAGAGACAGCAAAGCAAAGACAACACCAGCATACAGAGGCACACAACACCATCACACATACACATCCACGCACAAAACACCTCACACCCCTAAACATCACCCCACACATCACAAAACACACCACCTCACACATCACCCACACCACCCCATGGCACCGCAAAGACACCCCAGGTTTTCTGAGGAGGAGCTCAAGGTCATGGTGGAGGAAATCATCAGGGTAGAGTCACAGCTATTCGGATCACAGGTGCAGCAAACCACCATGGCTAGGAAGATGGAGCTATGGTGCAGAATCATGGACAGGGTCAATGCAGTGGGACAGCTCCTAAGAACACGGGATGACATCAGGAAGGGGTAGAACGACCTACGGTGGAAGGTGCGTTCCGTGGTCTCAAGACACCACATTGCGGTTCAGAGGACTGGCGGCGGACCCCCACCTCCTCCCCCACAACTAACAACATGGGAGGAGCAGGTCTTGGCTATACTGCATCCTGAGGGCCTGGCACGAGTAGCTGGAGGAATGGACTCTGGTAAGTTAACTATTTAACTACTTCATCCCCCACCCTACCTGCATGCTATCACATACCCCCACCCTCGCCCACACCCCCATCACTCCAACTCCTCACATATGTCCTACTAGCACAAACCACACATCCCAACACCAAGCCCTGCATGCAACAACAAAGCATCAACACCCATCACCAATGCATGTCCACTACACATACCCACACAGACCCATAAACAATTATCACACAAGCTCCTACACAGGAATGGAAGCACTGGGGTACAGGGTCACCCACCCATTGCACACAATGGCACACACAGATACTAAAACTATGCATTTACACCCCTGCAGGATCCCTACCCAACGTCACCAGACAGGAGGTTCCAGACATGTCCACTCCCCGCACAGAAGAGGCCCACAGTGATGACAGCAGCTCTGTCCAACTGGATCTAGATGACCAGCCTGGCCCATCTGAGACCTCGGGACAGTCAGTTCCCCTCACACTGGCACAGGCCACCACAGAGCCTCCCCCCTCAGGAAGCACCAGCACAGCACCCACCCAGCGGGCCCATACCTCTGTCCCCAGGACACGTCAAGCGGCAGTGTGTCCACCACTACAGGGAACCTAGGCTAACCCACCACCCCAACAACAGCAGGGACCTGGGGGCAGTGGTAGTGGGCACACGGTTCAGGGGACAGAGGCCCAGGAACACAGGGGAACTGGGAGGGCTGCTGTGCGACAGGCCCTCTCCAACATCATGGGAGCCTACCATCATTCCCAGGAGACGATGGCAACAGTACTGGCCAAGTTTCAGGAGACCCAGCGGCTGCAGGAGGAACAGTATTTGGGGTTCAGGGAGGAACTCAAGTCCATCAATACCACCCTGGGTACCATTGTAGGGGTGCTGAAGGACCTCGTGAACATCAGGAGGGTCACTGTGGCACAACAAGGGGCCCCTGACACTAGCCTGGACGATGAACTGCCCTCCACCTTCGACGGTGCTAGTGGACAGGAGGCACCGCCACAGGACCATGACACCAGCACCCCACCCCTGCATATGGAGAACCACCCTGCAAACGGTCCCTGAGATCCAGGACAAAGACAGAGAACAATGTCAAGACCCCTGCCAAGAAATGAGACCACCCTGATTGTCATCCTTCTGTCCCACTTTGTCACCCTGTCCACCCTTAAAAATGCCCTAGCTCCACTTCCTATGCCCCTTTGGACAATGCACCTGTGAGACAAATAGACTGGGCTCTGCCATGGACATTCCTCCACCATCACCCCTGACCATTTTCCAACCCCCTCCACTAATTTGCACTTAAATAAACACCCTTGAATCACAAAACAATCTGGAGTCAGTCTGTGCTTTCACAAATGTGTATTAGCTATAACCAAGGAAAATACCAATGTCCATTGTATTGTCAACATACCTATGTCACACAGCTCTAGTCCATGAGGTTACATAGAAGAGGTCACAC
This sequence comes from Pleurodeles waltl, assembly GCF_031143425.1. NCBI lineage: Eukaryota > Metazoa > Chordata > Amphibia > Caudata > Salamandridae > Pleurodeles > Pleurodeles waltl. The sequence goes on along the minus strand of NC_090443.1, from coordinate 290,330,447 downwards.
AGTGGGACCCACATCTGTGAAATCGAAAGGGAAAATGACAAATCAGGGTCCATACACTGGGTGAACGTGACAGACAGATGAGAGGTCGAACAATTTTATCAGATGTAGGTGGCAGTGATGTCTTCTTACCTGTGTCTCACTGGAAGTATTGATGGATCACAGTGTTTCTGTTGTCTATGTCCTCTTCTTCTGCCTCCTCTTCTTCATTGTCCACAGGCTCCACAGCTGCCACAAGACCTCCATCTGGACCATCCTCCTGCAGAAAAGGCACCTGTTGTCGCAAAGCCAAGTTGTGCAGCATACAGCAGGCCACGATGATCCGGCACACCTTCTTTGGTGAGTAGTATAGGGAACCACCTGTCATATGGAGGCACCGGAACCTGGCCTTCAGGAGGCCGAAGGTCCTCTCTATAACCCTCCTAGTTCGCCCATGTGCATCATTGTAGCGTTCCTCTGCCCTTGTCCTGGGATTCCTCACTGGGGTCAGTAGCCATGACAGGTTGGGGTACCCAGAGTCACCTGGAAATGTCGAGGGACAACTGTTAGACACACACTAACCCTTAGGGACAACCCCAGACCCAGACAACTATTCACACCGTTCAGGGTCCATGTACTCACCTAATAGCCACACACGGTGCCTCTGGAGTTGCCCCATCACATAAGGGATGCTGGTATTCCTTAGAATGTAAGCGTCTTGCACTGAGCCTGGAAACTTGGCGTTCACATGGGAGATGTACTGGTCGGCCAAACACACCATCTGCACATTCATTGAATGGTAACTCTTCCGGTTTCTGTACACCTGCTCACTCCTGCGGGGGGACCAAGGCCACATGTGTCCCCTCAATGGCACCTATGATGTTGGGGATATGTTCCAGAGCATAGAAATCACCTTTCACTGTAGACAAATCCTCCACCTGAGAGAACACGATGTAGCTGCGCATGTGTTTCAGCAGGGCAGACAACACTCTGGACAACACGTTTGATAACATAGGCTGGGGCATCCCTGATGCTATGGCCACTGTAGTTTGAAAAGACCCACTTGCCAGGAAATGGAGTACTGACAGGACCTGCACTAGAGGGGGATACCTGTGGGATGGCGGATAGCTGACATCTTGTCTGGCTCCAACTGGGCACACAGTTCCTGGATTGTGGCACGATCAAATCTGTAGGTGACTATTACATGTCGCTCTTCCATTGTCGACAGGTCCACCAGCAGTCTGTACACCAGAGGATGCCGCCATCTCCTCACCTGCCCCAGCGGACGTGCTGTATGGATGAGAACAGCGATCAGAGGGTCAGCCAACACTGAGGTGCGAAAACACAACTTTATTGCACACATTTTTCAATCCGCTATGTGCCTGTCTTAGTGTGTATGCAAAGCCTAGATATGTGTGACTTATTTAAAATTAATGCTATGTGGCCCCTGAAATGGCGGCTGCCTGACCTGTAATGTGGGACAATAGGATATGAGGTAACTGTGCTTGCGCTGTACACCGTCGCAGTAGGCGGTCGAAGACCGCAGCGCAATCCTGCATTGGTTAACATTGGACCCTATGGGTTCCAGGAGCCAATGACGATGTACGCCGGCGGTAACGGTATGCACCGCTGCGGACGTGACCGCCATTTTCTGTCTGTTCACTCACTTGATACCTGATCTTCGAAAGGAGAGGACCTACACTGCAAGTGCTGCTGTGACCTCAGTCTGGAAGCGACAATGGCTCAAGTGTCAGGGGAAAGGGCCCCTGCCTTCACATCGGAGGAGTTGGACAAACTAATGGATCGGGTCCTCCCCCAGTACACGCTACTCTACGGTCCTCCAGACAAACAGGTGAGTACACTGTGAGCATGCTGTATGGACAATGCCTGTCTGGAGTGGTGTGGATGGGAGATGGGGAGGGGAATGAAGCGTGCATGAAATGACGGTGAGTGGATGTGTGTCAGGGCACTGGTGGGAACATGGGTCAATGACTGTGACGGTCCGGACGGTTATAGTTTCTCCTTTTCCCCTGTACTATTCCTGTAGGTCAGCGCCCACCAGAAGAAGGATATTTGGCGTTTCATCGCCAAGGAAGTCCGGACCCTGGGGGTCCACCACAGACGGAGCACCCACTGCCGTAAAAGATGGGAAGGCATTCGCCGCTGGAGCAAGAAGACGGCGGAGGCCCAGCTGGGGATGGCCTCCCAACGTGGAAGGAGTGCCCGTCGCACCATGACGCCCTTATGTTCCAGATCCTGGCCGTGGCGTATCCAGAGTTGGATGGGAGCTTGAGGGTATCACAGCAGCCACAAGGGGGTGAGTACAGTCACATTCATCTGATTCAGCGTGCATGGGAGGTGTCTGGGTGGGAGAGGCGGGCAGTAGGTTCCCCTAGGCCAGGGCAAGTTTTGTAGGCAAGGTCCCTTCGTGCCGCAGGCTATGTGTCACCTTACCCCACCAGTGTTAAGAGCCATCTACCCCTAGTCAGGCTCCTGTGACTTCCATGTGTGCAGCAATCGGGCATAGGCCTTGTACCTCATGTCCCTGTGATTAATTAGGGAACTCTAAGTGCATGGCGTAGTGCAGAGGGCTGCTGTGTCTGTAGTGTCTGCCAACGGTAGCGGTATTGCATGCACTGAACATGTCTTTCTACTTTCTTCCCCCCCTTTTTGTGGTCTCCCTGTTCTTGTGTGCATTAGCATCATCATGCGGAGGAGCAGTGCCACCGGAGCAGGAGGGAGCTGCATTCCACATGGCCCTGGAGGGCGAGACTACGGACTCCGAATTCACCAGTGGGATGGAGGGCGAGGGGAGCTCCACAGCGGCGGCAGGAGCTGAGACCAGCGACACTGACTCCTCCTCTGATGGCAGCTCCCTTGCAGTGGCGGGCCCCTCTGTGCCCACCGCATCTACAGGTACAGCCACCCTCCCCCCCACCAGCACCGCCCGCCCAGCAGCACCTCAATGTGTGCCCCGTGGCTGCTCACCCAGGAGGGTCGGCATCTCCTTCACCCCAGGCACTTCAGCCCCTGCCCCTGTCAGCCCTGCTGACTTCAGTGAGGAAGCCATTGACCTCCTGAGATCCCTCACTGTTGGGCAGTCTACCATTCTGAATGCCATCCAGGGTGTAGAGTGGCAGTTGCAACAGACAAACGCATACCTGGAGGGCATTCCTTCTGGTCAGGCAGCCCAACAGCGAGCTTTTCAGACTCTGGCCTTAGCACAGGTGTCCAGCCTCCCCCCTCCAACTTCCTCCACCCAGACCCAATCCCCAGTACCTCAGCCTATCTCAAGCACACCATCAGACCACCATGCATACACCTCAACACACAAGGGTAGCTCTGGCAAACATAAGCACCACACATCCCACAGGCACTCACACAAGCATCATACCCATGCAGACATACCAACAGCCACTGCCTCCACTGTGTCCCCCTCCTCCACGTCTCCCTCCTCCCTCCATCTCACGTCTCCATTCACACCTGCATGCACTACATCTTCAGCCACTACATCCATCACCAGCACGCCCATCATCACACACCGCTCACCATCCCCACTACCATTCACACATCTCCTGTGTCCTCTCCCAGTGTGTCTGTGAGCCCACCTCCCAAACTACACAAACGCAGTCACACACCTACCCAACAGCCATCCACCTCACGAAAGCCTCCAGCCCATGCACCTTCACCCAAAGTCAGCAAACGAACACCTCCTACAACCACTACCTCTTCCTCCACTCCCAAACCCCCTCCATCTACCCGTCCCAGTGAGTCTAAAAACTTTTCCTGTCAAACCTTCACCTCTTCCCTACACCTCCCCCTCTTCTCCGTCCCCTAAGGCCTGCCTTTCCAGGTCCCAACCCAGCACCTCAGCCACCACATCACCGGGAACAGTGGTGCCAGCAGTAATCGGCTTATGGAGTGCGCCAAGCAGCAGGGCAGCCAGGGTGCCAAGGAGCCAGGCCAAGGACATTTCCCCACCTCAAAAACAAAAGAAGTTGGCCACAGCACGGAGGGAGAAGGCCAAAACACCTGCCACCAAGGGCTCTCCCAGGACTACAGTTGGGAGTGGCAAGACAGCTGCGCCACCATCCAAGGTTGGGAAGGGCCCCAACGAAAGGGAAGTCCCCCAAAGAAAGGGAAGTCGCCGCCAACCTGCACGGCGGACAAGACCGGCACCGCCACATGCATCGCCGCCACGGGCACCACTGCTCAGGACACCGGCGCCAGCAGCACGCTCACTGAGCCCCCCACCAGCACTGCTGCCAGCAGCACGCTCACTGCGCCCCCCACCAGCACCGCTGCCCAGGACACCACCACCAGCAGCACACTCACTGAGCCCCCCACCAGCACCGCCGCCCAGGACACTGCCGCCAGCAGCACGCTCACTGAGCCCCCCACCAGCACCGCCACCCAGAACACCGCCGCCAGCAGCACGCTCACTGAGCCCCCCACCAGCACCGCCACCCAGAACACCGCCGCCAGCAGCACGCTCACTGAGCCCCCCACCAGCACCGGCGCCCAGAACACCGCCGCCAGCAGCACGCTCACTGAGCCACCCACCAGCACCACCGCTCAGGACACCACAGCCAGCAGCACGCTCACTGAGCCACCCACCAGCACTGCTGCCCAATGAGCGCCGCAAGCACCGCCGCTACTGAGGCTGCCGCCAGCACCGCCAGCGGCCATGCCACATCCTGTGCCAGTGGCACCACCGCAGACATGGCTGCCATCCCCAGTGGTCAGTCGTACGAGGCTGGTGGTCAGTTCCAGGGGCCTGGACAGCTTCCATGTTGGCCCATCGTCAGTGGAGTATCACATCCACTACCTCAGTCCTTGGCAGGATGAAGCACTCTGGGCACAAAGCCCGCTCCAGAACCAGTGGAGAATGGCATCCACTACCTCAGTTCTTGGCAGGATGAAGCACTCTGGGCACAAAGCCCCCTCCAGAACCAGTGGAGAAAGGCATCCACTATCTCAGTCCTTGGCAGGATGAAGCATTCTGGGCACAAAGCCCCCTGCAGAACCAGTGGAGACAGTTATCCACTTGAGAGACTGTGGCTTTGCACTCACCAGGATAAAGCAGTGGGCAAACCACCCACTGACAAGACTTGAGAGACTGTGGCTTTGCACTCCCAAGGATAAAGCAGTGGGAAAACCACCCACTGACAAGACTTGAGAGACTGTGGCTTTGCACTCCCCGATAAAGAAGTGGGCAAACCACACACTGGAGTGACTTGAGAGACTGTGGCTTTGCACTCACCAGGATAAAGCAGTGGGCAACCCTCCCACTGGAGAGACTTGAGAGACTGTGGCTTTGCACTCCCCAGGATAAAGCAGTGGGTAAACCACCCACTGGAGTGACTTGAGAGACTGTGGCTTTGTACTCCCCAGGATACATCAATGGGCATGGAGCCCCCTTGTGGAGCTGCCGACGTTCACTCATCCGGCTGAGGTGCCCCCCTTTCCCTTCCCCCTGAGGTGCCTGTTTTATTTCGATCTGATGCCCCTGCAGTGTTCTCTCCGTTTGGATCGGGTATTGAGTGTGGGCCTCGCCCATGCATTTTGGGCCCAATGGTCCACGGACTATGTAGGTGCAGTACATGGACTTGAAATCTTGGTGTACATATTTGTTAATAGTGTATATATATTTTTGAGTAATGGATTTTCCCTGATTACAATTGTTCAAATCATTTCCTTTTGTCCTTGCGTTCTTCCAGGGGGGCCTGGGGGGTGTAAATGTAATGTTTCAACAGTATTGGTGTGTGTGTTGTGTGTGAGGGTGGGGGTGGGGGGTGTTGCATGTGTGTGTCAATCTCTTTTCCCTCCCCCTCCCTGTGTCGTAGGTGCAGTACTCACCGCGGTCGTCGCCGCCGTCGGTCGTGCTCCTGGTAGAGGAGCAGGAAGACAATGGCAGGTAGAATTTGGAGTTTCGGCTCCATGGCGTCCTGGTTCCTCGTGGGGTGTGTAGAGATGAGCGTTTTCCCTTCCAAGTCCTGTTTCCGCCGTGTTTTTGTTCGCGTTGAATCCGCCCCAGAAAAGGTGGCGGATTGGCCTCTCATAATCGTGTGGGCGGTACATTGTCTTCCGCCTGTCTGTTGGCGGTGACGCCATGCTGTTTGTTTGTACCGTCGTGGCGGTCGGAGTGTTAAAGTGGCTGTCTATGTTGGCGGTTTCCGCGATGGTCGTGATTCAATTTTGTTTTTCCGTCGGCCTGTTGGTGGTCCTACCTCCGCTTTACCCCCGACCGCCAGGGTTGTAATGAGGGCCTATGTATTTGTTTAACAAGGTTTAAACACTGCAATACAACTGTACAGTAATGTATACATAGGAATGACCTGTAGTTGGCTGCAGTCAACACACCAGGAGCGATAGTGAGGCACAAATATCTGCAAATAGAGATGCCAAAGGGTACAGTAAGTGGCCATAGAACTGTCAGAATCTGCCTGCCATATACAATGTCAAATAAAAAACTGTCAATGGAAAGTGAAGTTACAGTGTCTTAGCTGTGTATCACTGGAAGTACTGTTGTATAATAGCTGTTCTGTTGTCCTCATCCTCTGCCTCCTCAGCTTCACTCTCCACGGGGTCCACTGCTGCCACACGCCCATCTCCAGCATCATCCTCCTGCAGGAAAGGCACCTGGCGTCTCAAGGCAAGGTTATGCAATATGCAGCATGCCACGATTATCTGGCAGACCTTCTTGGGTGAGTAGTACAGAGATCCACCAGTTAGATGGAGGCAACGAAACCTGGCCTTCAGGAGGCGGAATGTACTTTCTATGATTCTTCTTGTTCGCCGATGTGCCTCATTGTAACGTTCCTCTGCCCTTGTCCTGGGATTCCTCACAGGGGTCAGTAGCCATGAGAGGCTGGGGTAACCAGAGTAACCTGCAAATATCGAGGGATACCTGTTAGCCAAACACTAACCCTTATGGCCAACACCATACCCATACACCAACACCAACTGGGTGGGAACCATGGGCTCACCTATTAGCCACACCCGGTGCCTCTGGAGATGAGCCATCACAAATGGGATGCTGCAATTCATCAGGATATAGGCATCATGTACAGACCCAGGATACTTAGCATTGACATGGGAGATGTACTGGTCCGCCAGGCACACTATCTGCACATGCATCGAGTGAAAGCTCTTTCAATTTCGGAACACCTGTTCATTTCTCCAGGGGGAGGGGACAAATGCAATATGTGTACCATTTATTGCCCCATTAATGTTGGGGATATGTCCCATTGCATAGAAGTCAGCTTTCACTGTGGCCAAATCCTCCACCTGGGGGAAAACAATGTAGCTGTGCATGTGTTTAATCAGGGCAGCCAACACTCTGGTCAGCACTATTAAGAACATTGGCTGAGACATTCCTGCTGCCAAGCCCACTGTCACTTGGAAGGAACCAGTTGCCAAGAAATGAAACACAGATAGGACTTGCACAAGAGGGGGGATCCCAGTGGGGTGACGGATAGCAGATATCAGGTTTGGCTCCAATTGGGCACACAGCTCTGTGATTGTGGCCCTGTCCAGTCTATAGGTGAGGATAATGGGCCTGTCCTGTACAGGGTCTATACACGGGGGATGTCTCCATCTCCTATTCATCCGCAGTGGTTGTAATCTAGTGGGCAAAACGGTGAGCAGCTGGTCAGTATTCCACATTTCCAAACACTACACTGCATTGTATGTTGTAACTGTAACAGTATATTGTTGGATAGTCCCAAATGATGCCTAGGTGTACTGTGACGCAGTTAGGTGCCATGGCCTGCCCCCCCCGAGATGGTGTCCACCTGTCCTGTGTGGATGGACATGTGGAAATGAGGTAATGCTGCTGATGTTGTGCGCCGTTGCGGGAAGCGGTCGAGTGTCGCCGTGCCTCATTGGTTGTCATTGGGCCCTATGGGTTACAGTGGCCAATGGTGATGTACGCCGGCAGTGACTGTACGCACCGCCACGGACGTGACTGCCATTTTCTATTTGTTCACTCACTTGCTCCCTGACCTTCAACAGGAGAGGACCTACACTGCAAGTGCTACTGTGACCTGTGTCTGGAAACGACCATGGCTTGTGTCACTGGGGAAAGGGCCTCTGCCTTCACGCTGTAGAGTTGGAGAGACTGGTGGATGGGGTCCTACCCAGTACCGATTTCTGTATGGGCCTCCAGACCAACAGGTGAGTACACTGTGAGCACGATGCAAGGGGTATGAATGCATGGAGTGCTGTGTGTGAGGGCCTTGTGTGGTGGGGTTGGTGGAAGGGTTCTGGACAGCGTGCTGCATGTATGGTGGTCACTGTCTGTGCGTAATGGGCTGTGAGGGCTATGGTGGGCCATGAGTGTAACATGCTGGACGGTATGACTGATATCTTTTTCTATGTTTCTTTTCCTGCAGGCCAGTGCCCATCAGAAAAAGGGTACATGGCGTGCCACCGCCAAGGAAGTGCGGACCCTGGGGGTCTACGGCAGGCGGAGCACCCACTGTCGCAAACTGTGGGAGGACCTGAGACGCTGGGCAAGGAAGACTGCGGAGGCGCAGCTGGGGATGTCCTCCCACGAGGAAGGGGTGCCTGTTGAACCCTGACCCCCCTGATGGCCTGCATACTGGCGGTGGCCTATCCAGAGCTAGATTGGCGCTTGAGGGCATCACAGCAGCCACAAGGGGGTGAGTACAGTTTCCCAATATACTACTTGCGCGTGGTGGGGTGGTCTCCGGGTGGGGGATGTGGGCCTGTGGGTGCCCCTAGGCCAGGCCGGACTTTGCAGGGTAGGTCCCATGTTGCGCATCTATTGTCTCTCCTCCCCTTTCTGATTTGTCACCCTGTCCTTATGTGCATTAGCATCATCTGGTGGGGGATCAGAGGCACCGGTGACGGAGGGAGTTGCATCCCACAGGGCCCCGGAGGCCGAATCTGCCAACGGTGAGGGCACCAGTGTGACGGAGGGCGAGGAGAGCACCACGGCGGAGACAGGAGTGGACAGTTTGGACAGTGATACCTCCTCCGATGGAAGCTCTCTGGTGGTGGTGGACACCCCTGTGCCCACCCCAACTACAGGTACACCTGCCAACCCCGTACCAGCATCGCCTTCCCAATAGCCGCTCAGCGTGTTTCCCGTGCCCGCTCACCCAGAAGGGTGGGCATCTCCTTCACCCCAGGCACCTCAGGCCCTGCCCCAATTAGCCCTGCTGCCCTGAGTGAGGATGCTATTGACCTCCTGCAATCAATCTCTGTTGGGCAGTCAACCATAGTGAATGCCATCCAGGGGCTGGCAGCCCATTTGCAACAAACAAATGCATTCCTGGAGGGCATTCACTCTGGCATGGCGGCCCAACAGAGATCAATCCAGGCTCTGGCCTCCTCCCTGATGGCAGTCATTGTCCCTGTTTCTAGCCTCCCCCCTCGAACTTCCTCTACCCTGTCCCATTCCCCTCAACCCCAACATATCCGAAGCACACATTCAGACCAGCATGCAGCCAAGACAACACACAGGAGTGGCTTAGGCAAACACAAGCACCACACATCATCCCACAGGCGCTCACACAAACACCCTCCAGATGCAGACATACCAACATCCACTGCCTCCACTGTGTTCCCCTCTCTCGTCATCCACCACCCTCCCAGTAGCATCTCCACTCACACCTGCATGCACTACATCCTCATCTACTACCTCCATCATCAACATGCCTATCACTACACACCCCTCACTGTCAGTCACTACCCCACATCCATGCACACGTCCCCTGAGTCCTCTCCCACTGTGTCTGTGCCCCCTCCTCCCAAAGTACACAAATGCAAGCAATCAGACACCCAACAGCCATCCACCTCACAACAGCATCCAGCCCATGCACCTGCACCCAAACACAGCAGACAGACACCTCCTTCAACCACTTCCTCTTCCTCCACTCCAAAAACTTCTCCCTCTTCCCGCCCCAGTGTCCCTAAGAAGCTTTTCCTCTCCACCGTTGACCTCTTCCTTACCCCCCGTCCTTCACATTGGGCCATGGTGGTCAGAACCCAGGCGGGCACCTCAGCCACCCAGTCCGTGGCCACAGTAGTGTCGGCAGCTATTGCAAATGGGAGGGGCTCCAGGGAACCAGCCAACTGCACCAGCTGCCAAAGGGAAGGACAAGGAGGCAGCACCAGCTGCCAAGGGGAAGGGCAAGGAGGCACCACCAGCTGCCAAGGGGAAGGGCAAGGAGGCTTGTAGGAGGCTGGCCTGGCTTATAGTGGGTACCTGATGGTACTTACACCATGTGCCAGGTCCAGTTATCCCTTATTAGTAGATTTGTAGTGTTCTAGCAGCTTAGGCTGATAGAGGTAGCTATAGCACAGCAGAGTTACTAAAAATAAAGGTACTTTATTTTAGTGACAATGTGCCAAAAATATCTCAGAGGATATACTCCCTTAGGAGGTAAGTAAAATACACAAAATATACACACAAACCAAAATCAGGTAAGTAAACAGTTAGAAAAGTAGTCCAAACACTGTAGAATACAATAGGATGCAATAGGCCTAGGGGCAACACAAACCATATACTAAGAAAGTGGAATGCGAACCACTTAGGGACCCCAGACCGAGTGTAGTGTGTCGCTGGGAGTGTTAGCAAACACTAAGGGTGTCCAAGATACCCCACCCCAAGACCCTGAAAAGTAGGAGTAAAGTTACACTACTTCCCCAGAAACACTCTAAAGTTGTCTTAAGAGATTCTACAAAGACCACAAGTGACTGCAAAGCACTGAAGATGGATTCCTGGACCTGAGGATCTGTAAAGGAAGGGGACCAAGTTAAAGAGTCAGGGGGGCAGGAGCCCACTAAACCCCAGATGAAGGTACAAGATAGCTGCTTCTGGGTGGAAGAAGATGAAGATCCTGCAACAACGGAAGATGCCAGGAACTTCTCCTTTGCACAGAAGATGTCCCACGGCGTGCTGGAGGATGCAGAGTTGTTTCCAAGCAGAAAGACCGGAAGCAAGCCTTGCTAGCTGCAAAGGTCGCGGTTGAAGAAAAAGGGTGCTGCCTGGGCCCATGAAGGCCCAGGAGGTCGCCACTTGGACAAGGAGACAGAGGAGGTGCTCAGCAACACAGAGAGCCCGTGCAGAAGCAGGCAGCACCCGCAGAAGTACTTGAACACGAGTTCAAGAAAACTGAGCATGGTGGTTGTTTCAACACTACAAAGGAGGGTTTTGTGGGATCCTCCTTTGTAGTGTTGAAACAACCACCATGGCCGGTGGCCAACTCAGCAAGTTGAGCAATGCAGGACGGAGTGCTGGGGACCTGGGCTGTACTGTGCACGAAGGATTCCTTGCAAAAGTGCACAGAAGCCCTAGCAGCTGCAGTTCACGCAGTACACAGGATTACTGTCTGGCGTGGGGAGGCAAGGACTTACCTCAACCAAATTTGGACAGATGGACCATTGGACTGTCGGGGGTCACTTGGATCCAGCTCCTGTGTTCCAGGGATCACGCTCAACAGATGAGAGGGGACCCAGAGGACCGGTGAAGCAGAGGTTTGGTGCCTGCGTTAGCAGGGGGAGGATTCCGTCGACCCACTGGAGAGTTCTTTTTGGCTTCCAGTGCAGGGTGAAGGCAGACCGCCCCCAGAGCACGCACCACCATGAAACAGTTGAGAAAGCCAGGATTAGGTGCTACAATGTCACTGGTAGTCTTCTTGCTACTTTGTTGTAGTTTTGCAGGCGTCCTGGCGCAGTCAGCGGTCGATCCTTGGTAGACGTCGAAGAGGGAGATGCAGAGGAACTCTGGTGAGCTCTTGCATTCGTTATCTGAAGAGAAGCCCACAGGAGAGACCCTAAATAGCCCTCAGAGGAGGATTGGCCACGTAGTCAGGTAAGCACCTATCAGGAGGGGTCTCTGACATCACCTGCTGGCACTGGCCACTCTGAGGCCTCCATTGTGCCCTCATACCTCTGGATTCAAGATGGCAGAGGTCTGGGACACACTGGAGGAGCTCTGGGAACCACCCCTGGGGTGGTGATGGACAGGGGAGTGGTCACTCCCCTTTCCTTTGTCCAGTTACATGCCAGAGCAGGGGCTGAGGGATCCCTGAACCGGTGTAGACTGGTTTATGCAAGGAGGGCACCATCTGTGCCCTTCAAAGCATTTCCAGAGTCTGGGGGAGGCTACTCCTCCCCAGCCCTTAACACCTATTTCCAAAGGAAGAGGGTGTAACACCCTCTCTCAGAGGAAATTCTTTGTTCTGTCTTCCTAGGACTGGGCTGCCCAGACCCCAGGAGGGCAGAAGCCTGTCTGTGGGTTGGCAGCAGCGGTAGCTGCAGTGAAAACCCAAGAGAGATGGACCCAAGAGACCCGGGTCCATGCTGGAGGCCAGGGGATGAATGGGATTGGCACCCCAATACCAGATGCAGCATGGGGGGACAATTCCATGATCTTAGACATATTACATGGCCATATTCAGAGTTACCATTGTGAAGCTACATATAGGTATTGACCTATATGTAGTGCACACGTGTAATGGTGTCCCCGCACTCACAAAGTCTGGGGCAATTGCCCTGAGATATGTGGGGGTACCTTGGCTATTAACTTTGCACCTAACCTTCACCAAGTGAAGGTTAGACATATAGGTGACTTATAAGTTACTTAAGTGCAGTGTAAAATGGCTGTGAAATAACGTGGATGTTATTTCACTCAGGCTGCAGTGGCAGTCCTGTTTAAGAATTGTCTGAGTTCCCTATGGGTGGCAAAAGAAATGCTGCAGCCCATAAGGATCTCCTGGAACCCCAATACCCTGGGTACCTAGGTACCATATACTAGGGAATTATAAGGTTGTTCCAGTGTGCCAATTAAAATTGGTAAAAATGGTCACTAGCCTGCATTGACAATTTTAAAGCACTGAGGTTCTGATTAGCAGAGCCTTAGTGACACAGTTAGGCACCACACAGGGAACACATTCAGGCCACAATTATGAGCACTAGGGTCCTGGCTAGCAGGATCCCAGTGAAACAGGCAAAAACAAACTGACACACAAGTAAAAAATGGGGGTAACATGCCAGGCAAGATGGTACTTTCCTACACAACCCCCCCCCCAAACGAGGGACAATAAGGCTAACCTTGCCCAGATGAGTCTTCATTGTCTAAGTGGAAATATCTGAAGAGTCCATCTGCATTCGAGTGGGTACTCCCAGGTCTATGTTCCACTGTATAGTCCATTCCCTATAGGGAGATGGACCACCTCAACAATTTAGGGTTTTCACCTTTCATTTATTTAAGCCGTAAAAGAGGTTTGTGGTCTGTCTGAATAATAAAGTGAGTGCCAAACAGGTATGGTCTCAACTTTTTTAATGCCTAGACCACAGCAAAGGCCTCCCTCTCTATGGCAGACCAATGCTTTTCTCTAGGGGTCAATCTCCTGCTGATAAAAGCAACAGGTTGACCCTGGCCCTCAGTGTTAAGCTGCGATAGTACTGCCCCTACCCCTAATTCAGAAGCATCAGTCTGGACTATGAATTTCTTGGAGTAACAAGGGCTTTTTAGGACAGGTGCAGCACACATGACCTGTTTTAGCTCATCAAAAACATTTTGACAGCTAGCTGTCCACAATTCCTCTTTAGGCATCTTCTTACTAGTGAGGTCATTAAGAGGAGCTGCAGTGGAGCCATAGTTCTTAATGAACCTCCTATAGTACCCTGTGAGGCCTAAGAAGGCTCTCACCTGGGTTTGAGTTGTAGGGGGAGCACATTCCATAATGGTCTGGATCTTCCCCTGCAGTGGTGCAATCTGTTCCCCACCTACCAGGTGGCCCAGATAAACCACTTTCCCCTGCACTATCTGGCACTTTGAAGCCTTGATAGTGAAGCCTGCCTTTTGCAGGGCCTCCAAAACTTTCCATGGGTGAACCAGGTGCTTATCCCAGGTGGAGCTAAAGACAGCTATATCATCTAGATATGCTGCACTAAAAGCTTCCAAACCTTGCAGTACTGTGTTCACCAACCTCTGAAAAGTAGCAGGTGCATTCTTCAAACCAAAGGGCATAACAGTGAACTGATAGTGCCCTCCAATGGTGGAAAATGCATTTTTAGGTTTAGCATCTTGTGCGTCAAAAAGTATAAATATAGGCCAAAGGGTGTCCAAGATACCCCACCCAAAGACCCTGAAAAGTAGGAGTAAAGTTACCCTACTTTCCCAGAAACACACTAAGGTCATTCTGCACAGACCACAACTGACTGGTCCACCCCGGGGATGCATGGGATTTGCACCCCAATACCAGATTTGGCATGGGTGGACAATTCCATGATCTTAGACATGTTACATGGTCATATTCAGAGTTACCATTGTGAAGCTACATATAGGTATTGACCTATATGTAGTGCATGCGTGTAATGGTGTCCCCGCACTCACAAAGTCCGGGGAAATTGCCCTGAACTATGTGGGGACACCTTGGCTTTCATCAGGGTGCCCTCACACTTAGTAACTTTGCACCTACCCTTCACCAAGTGAGGGTTAGACATATAGGTGACTTATAAGTTACTTAAGTGCAGTGTAAAATGGCTGTGAAATAACGTGGACGTTATTTCACTCAGACTGCAGTGGCAGTTATGTGTAAGAATTGTCTGAGCTCCCTATGGGTGGCAAAAGAAATGCTACAGCCCATAGGGATCTCCTGGAACCCCCAATACCCTGGGTACCTAGGTACCAAATACTAGGGAATTATAAGAGTGTTCCAGTGTGCCAATTAGAATTGGTAAAAATGGTCACTAGCCTGCAGTGACACTTTTAAAGGCAGAGAGAGCATCAGCACTGAGGTTCTGATTAGCAGAGCCTCAGTGAGACAGTTAGGCACCACACAGGGAACACATTCAGGCCACAACTATGAGCACTGGGGTCCTGGCTAGCAGGATCCCAGTGAGACAGGCAAAAACAAACTTGCACACAAGTAAAAAATGGGGGTAACATGCCAGGCAAGATGGTACTTCCCTACAAGGCATCACCAGCTGCCAAGTTGAAGGGCAAGGAGGCACCACCAGCTGCCAAGGGGAAGGGCAAGGAGCCACCACCAGCTGCCAAGGGGAAGGGCAAGGAGGCACCACCAGCTGGCAAGGGGAAGGGCAAGGAGCCTGCACCTGCAGGCAGTTAGGACAGATGGCCTGGTGCTGGGACTGATTCTGAGCCCCCACCACCAACCATGACGGTTCAGCTGACTGAGGCTGCAGGGGATGGGCTGGAGCCTCCACCTACTACTGCCTGCACCAACACCAGTACAGCCACCAGCAGCCCCAGTGGGCAGCCGTCTGAGGCTGAAGGGGAAGGGCTGGAGCCTCCACCCACCACTGGCATCCCGACAACAGCACAGCCACTGCCACTACTGAGCAGCCGTCACCGCCGGCGGGCAGTGTGTAGTGCTGCCTCCATTGGCTGTAGTGTGTCCTGGACCCTGCAAATCCTGTAGGTGGGACGCCCAGGTGAGAGACTGTGACCTTGCACTCCCCAAGTGCTGCATCACAGGGCACAAGGCCCCCTCCAGAACCAGTGGAAGAAGCAATCCACTCACCCCATCCTTGCCAGGATGAAGCACACTGGGCACAAGGCCTCCTCCAGAACCTATGGAGAAGCCATCCACTCACCCCCTCCTTGCCAGGATGAAGCACACTGGGCACAAGGCCCCCTCCAGAACCAGTGGAGAAGCCATCCACTCACCCCCTCCTAGCCAGGATGAAGCACACTGGTTACAAGCCCCCCTCCAGAACCAGTGGAAGAAGCCATCCACTCACCCTATCCTTGCCAGGATGAAGCACACTGGGCACAAGGCCCCCTCCAGAACCAATGAAGAAGCCATCCACTCACCCCCTCCTTGCCAGGATGAAGCACACTGGGCACTGGGCACAAGGCCCCCTCCAGTACCAGTGGAGAAGCCATCCACTCACCCCTCCTTGCCAGGATGAAGCACACTGGGTACAAGGCCCCCTCCAGAACCAGTGGTAGAAGCCATCCACTCACCCCCTCCTTGCCAGGATGAAGCACACAGGGCACCAGGTCCCCTCCAGAACCAGTGGGCAAACCACCCACTTGAGAGACTGTGGCCTTGCACTCCCCAGGACCAAGCAGTGGGCAAACCACCCACTTGTGAGACTGTGGCTGTCGAGACGGGCCACTCATCTGAAAAGCAGGATGTCTGCAGGGGCGATGGTATGCCCTCTGACCTCCTGGAACACCTTTCAGCACTTCCTGGTAGACACAGAAACCCCGGCAGGTGTCCCAAAAGGAAAGAGGTAGTAGAAGAGAAAGAGACAAAACACTGCCACGTCTTGCCGGTCCAGCCAGGCACCCTGTATCTTCTTGGGGGCATGTTGTTGTTGACAGAGTGATAGTAGAGTTAGTGCACTCAACATCCTTGAAACTGAATCTCTCTTTCTGATATGGGCTCGGGAGCAGTAGAAGAACACCGGGATGCTCCGGCACTTTTCTTGGATAATAATAACTGCTGCCACAATTACTAATACTGCATTACCAAAAACCCAGACTGAGTACTATACTAATAAGTACTGTGACACTAGAGCTTGCTTCACAGAGATTCACTGTTGCACACTACAATTAGAACTATGTTTGCACTTATCATGCATAAGAAAGATAAACAAGGGCAATAATTATATCACGTATAACTTTCCTGCATGCATAGGGTTCAACTAAAAGGAACAAAAACAGTCCAAAAAATACAAATGTCCACTCTGGGTTTAAACAGTTAGGCTGGCACAATTTGGTTTGGTTTCACTGTGTGTGTGAAAAACCCTTCAAAAGCAAATTCTTCAAATCTGAAACACAGACATGAACAACACAGTTTAAATCCAAGAGTTATGCTACTAGAGAAAGAAAAGGCACGTAAATACTCTTTCAAAATTGCACTGTCACTTTTTGTAGTACTTGAGCTCAAGCAGATTTCCTGAAGCATATTTAGGCAAGTAACTACAATAATAATGTAGAATGTTCAGAAATGCATTTGTCTCTTCAAGATAAGCACTCTGCCAAAATACGAGGTCTGAAATATGCCAGCTGTTCTAGGAAAGCGCGGCGCTCAAAGAACAAACTCCCTGGGGAATACTAGTCACTTAGCTGCAGTCTTTTCCAGAGTGCTGGAGGAATGCCTGGTGTCAGCTGGTACAGGAACGAAGAAAAGAATTGCCTCAAAGGTCCTGAATACAAGGATGACAGCAGGGGCTGGACTGCCAAATCAGATGCTGAGATCAGGAAGCAAAACAAAGCCAAGCAGGGAGGCATGCTTCACTCTGCTATTTATAGCCAATTAGGAAAGCAGTTGAGTTTCCACATGTGAATGAGTCACCACACCCAATTAGAAGCACATGTCTACACCACACGCAATTAGAAGCACGTCTACACCTGCTCACATTAGCAAACAAGCATTTGTAAAACAAGCATTGATAAAACCAATTGTGTAACACAGTACATTATGTTTACTTAGAAACATGAAGGTTTAACCAAGAACAGAGATATGATTTAACTCTAATCTCTGGTGAGGCTGACAGATAACACTGGAGGCACCTTGGCGATTCCTGACAGTGGCTTTGCACTCCCCAGGACCAAGCAGTGGGAAAACCACCCACTTGAGAGATGGTGGCCTTGCACTCCCCAGGACCAAGCAGTGGGCAAACCACCCACTTGAGAGACTGTGGCCTTGCATTCCCCAGGACCAAGCAGTGGGCAAACCACCCACTTGAGAGACCTCTCAAATGGCGGGGCTTGGAAGGGTGCAAGAGATGGAATTGTTTAGAAAGATATAGGGCATGAAATGTAGAAGCTGGTTCCCAGGAATTGTCCTTAGGCTCATATCCTTTCTAAGCCAATAAATAGTGTAGAACACCACGGAGGCGCCTTGAGTCAAGAATTTTGCCCACTTCAAATTCCCATTGCCCGTGTACTTTTACCGGGGGAGATGGTGGGGCATTGCGGGTATCAGGGGAATAGGGACGGAGTAACAACACATGAAACATGGGGTGTACCTTGAAATCATCTGGCAATGTCAGTTCTACTACCACATGATTGATGATTTTGGCAATAGGAAAGGGGCCTAGAAATCGGGGGCCTAATTTTCTGGATCCTGCAAGATGGAGATTTTTTGATGAGAGCCACACCTGATCTCCTATCTGATAAGAGGGATTAGGTCTCCTTCTTTTGTCTGCTTGTTTTTTTACTTGAGCTTGGTAGAGTTTTGAAAGGTGTTGTACTTGTTTTTGAATCTCCTGTAACTCTTTATGGTGTTTCTGTACTGATGGGACTCTTGTGCATGTTTGGGACCCAGTTACAGGTAGCATTCTTGGCTGCAGACCAAACAAACAGTAACATGGGGATACTCCTGTAGCCATGTGGACACTGTTCTTATATACAAATTCAACAAGAGGTAAAGCCTTATCCCACTCAGTAGACCATGTGTCAATGTAACATCTCAGGATTTGCTCCAGCGATTTGTTGGCACGTTCCGTCTGCCCATCCGTTTGTGGATGATATGCAGAGGCAAGCGGACGCCCATACCGACAGAGGAACAGAAGCTACGCCAAAACGGTGATATAAATTGAGGGCCACGATTGGAAACAATTGTGGTGGGAAACCCATGAAGCCATACAATGTGTTGGACAAACAAATCAGAAAGCTTGGAAGCCGTAGGGAGGCATTTTAATGGAACAAAATGAGCCATTTTAGTTAGGTAATCTACAACCACCCATGTGACATTATGTCCATTGGAAGCTGGGAAATCAGAAATAAAATCCATACTTATGGTATGCCATGGGGCCAGCGGAATTGGCATGGGAAGTAACAATCCTATGGCTGGAGTATATGGAGTTTTAGCCCGAACACAGGTGGAACAAGTCTGGACATAGCTTCTGACATCCTGCACAAGTGTGGGCCACCAAAACCATCTTTGGCAGAGATCTAACATCTTTTTCTCACCCGGGTGACCTGCAAGGACAGAATCATGTCCCCAATGTAACAATGTATCCCGTAATTCTTTGGTAGGGACCTACAACTGATCAGCATGATATAGTAAACCCTCTTTTTCATACACATCAGTTGAACAGGGAACCTTGTGTTGGGCTACCAGTATTTTCTCAAGGTACCCTTGGGAAGTGCACACAGCCACGATTTTGTCTGGGGTATAATGCCTCTGACCTGTTCTAGCGCAACATCAGAGGAGAAACCCATCCTAGACAACGTGTCTGCCTTTTGTTGTGCAGTACCAGGCCTATAGGTATTTACGAAGTCAAACTCGTTAAAGAATAGAAGCCAGCATAATTGACGAGGTGTCAGGGCCTTGGTCGTTTGAAAAAACTGTAAATTACGGTGATCTGTGTATATAGTTACGGTGTGTCTAGCTCCTAGTGGGTGGTAATGCCATTCCTGGAAGGCAAGCATGATGGCCAGAAGTTCCCGCCCCGCCACCGTGTAATTTTGCTTTGCGGGTAGCAATTTCTTTGAGAAGTAAGCTACTGGATGGAAATGCCCAGACTCAGGATCTCGTTGGGACAAGACACCACCTACTGCCATTTGGGAATCGTCTGCTTCCACGAAAAATGGCTGAGCCGGGTCGGGATGATGGAGAATGGGTGCTTCAGTGAATGTGTTTTTAAGATGTTGGAAGGCTTTCTCAGCTTCTACATCCCAGAGGAACTTAACCCCCTTTCATAGGAGACGAGTTATGGGAGATACTACGGTAGAAAAGTGGGGTATAAATCTCTGATAAAAATTTGCGAAGCCCATAACCTGTTGCACTTCCTTGATGGATCTTGGGGCTACCCAATCCAGGATAGCTTGTACCTTGGACCTATCCATGGGAATTCCATTGGGAGTGATCACATATCCCAGGAATTCTACAGTTGTAGCGTGAAAAACACATTTTTCCAGCTTGACGAAGAGATGATGCTCACGAAGCAGTTGTAAAACCGCTCTTACATGCCCTATATGTTCCTCAGTGGAAGACAAATAGATCAAAATGTCGTCTATGTATACCACAACACAGATATCCAGAAACTCCTGCAGCACTTCATTGATTAAATATTGAAACGCTGCAGGAGCGTTACACAACCCAAAGGGCATCACTGTGTACTTGAAAAGTCAAAATTTAGTTCAGAACGCCATCTTCCACTCATCCCCTTTCATCACTCGGATCAAATGGTAAGCACTCCGGAGGTCGAGCTTAGTATAAATGGTCGACTGACGTACCTGATCTAAAAGTACCGAGATCAACGGAAGTGGATACTGATTTTTTATGGTCACTTTGTTCACTGCGCGATAATCTATAGAGGCGCGCACTCCTGATTCTGCTTGGGCACGAAGAACAAAGACGACGATACTGGTGACATTGAATGACAAATGAAACCCTTAGCCAATAGATCATCCAGGTAGTATCGCAGGTATCGATTCTCAGGCTCAGAAAGAGCATACACCCTATTACACGGTAGCGCTGCCCCTAGAATCAAGTCTATAAGACAATCTTATGAGCTATGTGGTGGCAGCTGGGTGGCCTTCTGTTCACTAAAGACATCATGGAAGTCTTTATATGGTGCAGGAATGGCCAGCGTGTCATCCGGCTTGATAGCCGTACTATGTGTGGACCCACAATGCAAGGGTGTCGCTAGTAATGGTTTGTCTTGGTAACAGGAGTGCCAGCAAAGTTTAGAGTCTAATATCACTGTCCTTGCTGCCCAGTCAATTTTGGGATTGTGTAACTGAAGCCAGGGTATCCCCAAAATGGCTCCAAATACTGGGGTATCTAAGAGGTCAAACTGAATTTGTTCTGTATGGTTGTTTGCACAAAGCATGGACAAGGGTATAGTTTGGTAAACAATAAGCCCGGAGGACAATACTGAGCAAGCCACGGCTCTGACTGGTTCAGGGACGTCTTTTCTGACAGTCGTAATAATTAGGGTTTTAGCCAAACCCAAGTCTAAAAGGTTTCCGGTAGCCCCAGAGTCAAGCACTATGGGAATGACCTTACGAACTTGAGGGGACAACACTAACGTCACAATAAGAAAGAGTTAGATGTCGAAGTACTGAGCTGGTGGTATCAGCCAGTAGATGTGAGACCATATTGAAAGAAGTGCTCGATAAAATGGTCTCAGAAGTTATTGAGCCAGTTAGCTTTCCGGCTGGTCAGGAAGAGAGAATTCAGGCCCTGTTACTACTCCGATGGCTTTCTTTGGAGTAGTAGGCTTGTTAGGACATTCCCGAGCAAAATGCCCCACCTTACCGCAGTATAAAAACAGTTTCAATTTTTTCCTATGTTCTTTCTCTTCCTTAGATAGTGGGCCCGCACACTGCCAATTTGCATGGGCTCAGGTGTATCATGAGTGGGAATGATGGACTCCTTTTTCTCAGTATTGAGCACCACTAAGCGTGTGTCACCCTGGAATTTTTCTTTCTTAAGTTCACCCAAGCGGTAATCCAATCGTACCACCAGGTCAATGAACTTGGAAAACTCCCCAGGAGGTTTCACAATTTGGGCTAGAACATCCTTGTGATCATTCTGAAGACCATGATAGAAGAAGGAGGTCCTCTTCTCCTCGGGCCATTTAGTCTCTGCCACCAACCGATTGAAAGAGGTGATATAGGACAGTAGATCCTTGTTTCCCTGGCGTAAATGCAGCAACTCATTGTCACTGACTTGCACAAAGAGGTGTTTGGCAAACAGTTTCCGCAAGGCTTCCTTGAACTGGTTGAAATCATACAATATAGGGTCATTGCGCTCCACTAGCGGAATAGACCAATTAGCTGCGTTGCCTCCCAAATAAGAGATAATAAAAGCTACCTTTGCAGCATTGTTGGGGAATGCAGCTGCCCGACACATAAACTGTAGCTGGCACTGCTTAAGAAAAATGTTGAACTTGGCACTATCTCCAAAAAACCTTTCTGGAGGAGCTAAGGGCACAGGGGTTGGTGTTGTGACCATTACCTGCATGGGTTGTGTGGTGGAAGTCATTTGGCCTGAATCGGGTCTAGGAACATGATTGACGGGTCAAACCGAGGGGCCTGTAGTACTGGAGATCTTTGTTTTCGTTTGACTCCTCCCCAGGGGGTGTCTATAGTTCAGAGTGCAACTCCATGTTCTCTTGCTTTAAGGAAAGAACTTACTTCTATAATCCCGCTATGGTCCTAGTTAAAACTAATAAAGATGGAGCATCCTGATCAGCTGGTAAAGCCTGTGCTAAACCTTTGAAAATACCCATTGAGGAATTCATCGCCCAGGCAGCCCTGTATGTTGTGGCTTAGCTTTATGTCGAGACGTGGCCACTCACCTGAAAAGCAGGATGTTTGCAGGGGCGATGGTATGCCCCTGACCTCCTGGAACACCTCTCTCACCTCCTGGTGAACACAGAAACCCTAGCAGGTGTCCCAAAAGGAAAGGTGGAGTGGAAGAGAAAGAGACAAAACACTGCCACGTCTTGCCAGTCCAGCCAGGCACCCTGTATCTTCAGGGGGGGGCAGGTTGTTGTTGCCAGAGTGATAGTAGAGTTAGTGCACTCACCTTCTTTGAAACTGAATCTCTCTTTCTGATAGGGGCACAGGAGCGGTATAAGAACACCGGGATGCTCCAGTGTCAGGGAGACCAGATCCTCGGGGTCTGCGCACGTTCCCAACATGGCACCCACAAGACAGCTCCCAAACTCCGATAGGAATATCACAGAGTCTAAGAGACTCCAAGTGGGGAAAAGGGGATTAGGTAGGGAACAGTTGGGAAGGAGACCTGTGGGAAGCAAAAGGTTAAACAACACAATATCAGAATATAATCTCATTGACTTTCACTAGAATATGGTTCTAAGCATTGTCTTACTGTAACCATGGATAATCTAAGAAGTGACTTAAACTAGACCTCAAGAACTCTGGATACCTGGAACAAATCAAGAATGTTTAATGCAATGTTTCATATGAGCTTTCATAAAATGTCACATAATGTTTAGAAATACATGAACCTTCTAAAATGCTGTTTTCAGAATAAACACTGCTTTTTTAACATGAGGACCAAAAGTCAATCTGAAAAAGTTACTGGAAAACAATTGGAATTGTACCAGGGACTTAATATGAACTAAGAACGTCACATTTTGAATTTAGCATCTTCACAGGAAAACCATAGACTCAGGATAAATGTGTGAACTTCAACAAACATTACATGTCAAAGTTTTAGTTGCCATGAAATGATCGCGCACACCTTTGCCGATCTGAACACCACTTTTACATGCTGGAAATGAATCACGCACACTGCCGATTCTAACAAGAATATGTAAATGCCATGAAATGATCGCGCAAGCCTTTGCCGATCTGAACACCAAACTTTACATGCTGGAAATGAATCACACACACTGATGATTCTAACAAGAATATGTAAATGCCATGAAATGATCGCGCAAGCCTTTGCCGATCTGAACACCAAGTTTTACATGCGGGAAATGAATCACGCACACTGCCGATTCTAACAAGAATATGTAAATGCCATGAAATGATCGCACAAGCCTTTGCCGATCTGAACATCAAGGGGGTCATTACGACCCTGGCGGACGGCGGAGAAGCGGCGGTAAGACCGCCAACAGGCTGGCGGTCTAATTTTTGCAATTATGACCATGGCGGTTACCGCCATGGTCATCCGCCGCTTCTCTGTTCCGCCCGCTGGGCTGGAGACCTGGGTCTCCAGCCCGGGGTCGTCACTGTACCGCCGGCGGTATTTGGACCCGGCTGACCGCCATTCATGCGGTTTGGAACCGCCATGAAATCCATGGCGGTAAGCACTATCAGTGCCAGGGAATTCCTTCCCCCACCACCCCTGTCACCCCCCAAAGGTGGCAGGACCCCCCTCCCCACCCCGACCCCCAACATCGCATCACTCATTCACACACGACACGCACGCAGGCACCACCAACACACATACACGCACACACACCGACATACACGCCAACATCCACACACACAGTCAGACACGCTCACCCACATTCAAACATACATGCACACATCCATACAGACATACCTACAGACATACACGCACGCATTCCCAAACACACAACACCCCCGCAAGCATACACGCACTCACACACCCCCTCTACATACACACATGCACACCCCCATGCACGCACACAACACCCCCCCACCCCCCTCCCCTAATGGACGATCGACTTACCTGGTCCGTCGATCCTCCGGGAGGGGACGGGAACCATGGGGGCAGCTCCGCCGACACCACACTTTCAACAGAACACCGCCACGCCGAATCACAGGACGTGATTCGTTGGGCGGTGTTCTGTTGATGTGGCGGTGGAGGTGGAGCAACCTCCACTTCCCCGCCGCCCGCCAGTATGGCTGTTGACGGCTCTCTGTCCGAAAAAGGACGGAGAGCTGCCAACAGTCATAATACGCGAGTGGAAAACCGCGACCACTGGCGGTCTTCAGCACGGCGGTCTCTTGGCGGTCTTGACAAAAGACCGCCGAGGTCAAAATGACCCCCAGAGTTTTATATGCAGTAAATGGATCGCGCACCGTGCCGATTCTAACAAGAATATGCAAATACCATGAAATGATTGCGCAAGCCTTTGCCGATCTGAACACCAAGACTTATATGCAGTAAATGAATCGCGCACACTGCCGATTCTAACAAGAATATCCAAATGCTATTGACCCTTTACGTGGTGCCAAAGACTGCGCTCCCTACGGAATCAAAAGGGAGAATTAAATTAAACGTACGTTTGTCATAAGGTACCAAAGAAATGAAGGTTACATCAGCATACTCACGGATCCTCCGCGCTCAATATGTGGTGACCTACCTGTTATAAATGGAGTCTCTCGTTGGCAGAGGTAGTCACACTTGTCCAAGTATGCACCACAATCCTAGTCAGGGTAAGTCACACACAATCCAAATTATCCTGTGCTACCCTCTGGTAGCTAGGCACCAAGCAGTCAGGCTTAACTTACAATGCAATGTGGAAAGTATTTGTGCAATAAATAATGCAATAAACAATGAAAACACCACAAAAATACACAGGTTTAGTAAAATGTAAGATATTTACCTAGTTAAATTAAGGTCAAAATGATAAAGATTCAATAAGCATAAGTTGAAATATCACTTTTGCACTACTATAAAGAGTCTCAAATCTTAAAAATCAACAGTTGTCTCTTGTGTGCACAAGGTACCTGGTTTGCATCAACATTACACGCACGGAGAATGCAGAGGAGGAGATGCATGGAAAAATAAGGTGTGCGTCGGATTTTCTGACACGGCACAGACAATGCGTCATTTCTCTCCACGCTGCAAGAGGCTTTGTGTCTATTTCTGGTGTGCAGTCTTGGGTCCTCACTGCGATGCGGGGTTCTTTTGACGCCCAGGGACGATGCGTGGAAATCCTGAGTGTGTAAGACGAAGTCACAGGCATTGCGTCGATCCGGTAGGTGTTGCATCAAATCTTCTGTTGCACGGCTGGCGCTGCCTTGATTCTTCACTCAGTGTCAAGAACCCTCATGTTCTGACTCCTGTGAAGTGTAAAAGAAAAGCAATAGGTATGTAGGTCAAGAAGTACCCACAGTGGAAAAGGCGATGTCCTCATTGGCAGATAGTTTGTTGAGTTGTGTTGCAAACGTTGCAAGGAAAGCACAGAGAAAGAAATCCAAGGTGGCCGTCGGGATGTTCAGATTCGAGGTTGCAGTTCTAGTGTTGCACTCTTGAGATGAAACTGTGATAAGCGTGTGCCGCTCAGGCGCCACGCACTTAAACTGTATTCTGACTGGAATCCAGAGGTGCTTGAAAGAGCGCTCATTGTGAGGTAAACCTTTTCAGCAAGGATATCGCTACACACATATTTCCAAGGACTATTCAAGTAAGCTGCAGATTATACTTTAGTTGTTCAAAGGCGAAAAAGGTGCCAGGAGATTCAGCAGCATTTCTGAGAATTTCCGTCTGGGCTCTACAAATTAGAACATTATAAGAACATTTTTTCAATAAGACACAGACAATATCGTTAACTGGTTATAAACGACTAGAGTTCAGAAGTATACAGAGACATTTTATTCAGCACTCGTGAAGGAGTATCTAGCTTACTATTATCTGTAAAAGATTATAAAAGACAGTCAACAAGAATCTAATTTCCATGAGTCACACAACTATATGTAACTCCTCTATGTATATATATATATATATATATGTATATATATTTATATATATATATATATCAACAATTCAATTCAGAGAAAGTGTAAACAAATCGATCTCATACTATGGGGGTCATTTTGACCTCGACGGTCTTTTGACAAGACCGCCGAGGGACCACCGTGCTGAAGACCGCCAGTGGTGGCGGTTTTCCGCTTGGCGTTTTATGACTACTGGCAGCCCTCTGTCCTTTATCGGATGGAGAACACCGCCCACTGAATCACGTCCTGTAATTCGGCGTGGCGGTGTTCTGTTGACAGTGTGGTGGCGGCGGAGCAGCCCCCATGGATCCCGTCCCCTCCCGGAGGATCAACGGACCAGGTAAGTTGATCGTCCGTTAGGGCAGGAGGGAGGGGGGTGGGAGGGTGTTGTGTGTTGTGTGCGTGCATGGGGGTGTGCATGTGTGTATTTAGAGGGGGTGTGTGAGTGCGTGTATCCATGCGGGGGTGTTGTGTGTATGGAAATGAGTGCGTGTATGTCTGTATGGATGTCTGTATGGATGTGTGCGTGTATGTCTGAATGTGGGTGTGTGCGTATGACTGTGTGTGTGGCTGTTGGCATGTATGTTGATGTGTGTGCGGGTATGTGTGTTGGTGGTGCGTGTCGGGTGTGTATGTGTAATGTAATGTTGGGGGTAGGGGTGGGGAGGGGGGTCCTGCCACCTTTGGGGGTGGCAGGGGTGGTGGGGGGGTGTAGGGGAAGAACTCGGGGTGGGGGGTGGGGTAGACCCCTATCAGTGCCAGGGAAGGAATTCCCTGGCACTGATAGTGCTTACCGCCATGGATTTCATGGTGGTTCCAAACCCCATGAAATCCATGGCGGTCAGCCGGGTCATGATACCGCCGGCGGTATTGTGACGGCCGCCGGGCTGGAGACCCAGGTCTCCAGCTCAGCGGTCGTCTCCGCCTTGGCGGTCGGGACGGAGAAGTGGCGGATGACCATGGCGGTAACCGCCATGATTATAATTTCAAAAATGTTACCGCCAGCCTGTTGGCGGTAGGACCGCCGCTTCTCTGCCGACCTCCACGGTCGTAATGACCCCCATAATGTCTGCAAAGAGATCGCAAAGCAGTTTGACCTTCAATTCAAACAAGAGATCAACCTCAATGTAACTTATTTATTATTAATCTTAACACATATCACTGAGAGAAAGAAAGAGGCAAATACCTCAGGAAACTCAGGTAAAGAGAGTTGTGATATGAGCACAAGTAAAATTAATTTATTATTAGTGAATTTTGAAAGATTGTATAAATGAAACAGTGTGTCCCTAATAATTGTAATTATAATCTTTCAGGTGCCGCTTCCAAGATAAAAAGAGAAGAGTATGAAAGACTGATTTATTGAAGAAGCAGAACTCTGAGGCAGTCTTTCTTATCCCATTCCTCTTTGCCCCTCCAGGGTGCTCAATACAGAGAACTTCATTTGTTGCAAGTAATCTGGGTTGGGACTGAAGATTTATCTTCTGCTCCTGAGGAAATCGAACTAAAGTACCCTGGCAGATTGAATTGTCCTCCCTAGTAATTACTGGGAAGTTAGATTACCTCCTGAGCAGAATGGCCGACGGAATTGATGTAAAGCTATAAACCATCTTAGAAAGGTTGCAGAAACAGTTAAACAGTACTATAGAAAAGACAGGTCAGATAAAACAGAGAATAAAAGAGTTAGGAACCACCTCCAAGTCCAGTGAGCCAGTGTTTTCAGAGGCCCCTGGTACTTCGTAGACTACAGGTATATCTACTCAAGTGATTCATGCTTTTCCTCCCATAATTCCCCTTGCACAGCCTGAGAGTTTTGGTGGAGATCCAAATAAAGCACACATTTTTTTAACTCAATGTTCATTGCATTTTTTATGTAGACCCATATTTTTTTCTGAAGACCAATCCAAGGTGTCATTTATATTGTCTTATCTGACGGCTGATGCAGCTGCTTGGTCCATGCCAATTGCTTCCAGAAATGATCCAATTCCATATAATTTTCAAAATTTCAAAGAAGAGCTTTTAAGAATATTTGATAATCGAACTGCAGCTCAGGACACGGATAATGAACGTCTGGAAATAAAGCATGGAAACAAAGACTTAGAGGTTATTTAGCTCACTTTAATAAACTCATAGTAGAAACCCACTGACCAGAGTCAAAAAGGGCTGCCATATTTTATCGTGGCCTAAACGATGAATTGAAGGATGCATTGGCGCAAGTTCCAAACAGACCCACTGAAAGTTTAGACTTAATTGATCTCGTATTACAAATTGACCATCAGCTAACTGAACGGAGAGCTGAGAAGAGAAGAGATTATTGTCCCCTCCCACCAAGATTTGATCGAGTAAGAAGTGACCATATGAGGGTAGGAGATGGAGTGGCAGTGGAAGAACCAATGCAGATTAGTTCTATACGAGGACCATTGTCCAAAGAAGAAAAGGAAAAGCGACGAGCGAATCAATTGTGCTTATATTGTGGTGCATCCGGACACTTTGTTAAAGAATGTCCCAAGAAACTAAAGATAGGGCAGTCGGGAAAAGGCAAGCTTCATCAGTAGGAGAAGTTGCCCTGACGAAAACAAAAGCCAAGGCAACTCCCGCAGAACAGCAAGTGGCAAATACATTATAGACGGCTGCGCCTCATTTAGTACAAACTGTTTCAGCCTAGATTCAATTAAAGAAATTCAAGGAATCTCAGTTATGACTGATTCTGGAGCTACGGGCAACATTTTTTATATTAAATATGCCCGTAAAATGGGAATTCGATTTGTCAAGAAAACTGCCTTGGAAGTTTTAAGAGCAGTGGATGGCACCAATCTCTCTTCAGGCCCAATTACTCATGAAACTGAGCCAATTCAGTTACAAGGATTTGGTGGATATCTGGAACCAATACTTTTTAATTTAATAGATGCTCCACAATTTCAATTGATTTTGGGTCTGCCGTGGCTTACTGAGCATAATCCTCGCATTGATTGAAGTAAAAGAACAATTGAAAGGATTTCTCCCTATTGTAAAGAGAATTGTTTTCATGATCAAGTGGGGGCGTCCACAAAATCACAGGTGGCCTGTTTAACATCACATTCTCCAATGATTTGTGTTCTTGAAACTTCAGAAATTCCAAAAGAATATGAAGACTTGACTACCGTCTTTGACAAGAAAGAGCAGGAGAAATAGCCACCACATCGACCACATGATTGCAAAATTGAGATGGAGCAATACTGCCATGTAGTGGAATATATGCATTAAAAGAAGCGGAGAATCAACATTTGAGAGAATATATAGATCAATATTTAGCAAATGGTTTTATTCGGCCCTCTCAATCTCCAGTCTCTTCCCCACTGTTTTTCATTCCCGAGAAGGATGGAGGTCTCCGGGCTTGCATAGACTATCGAGCCCTCAATTAGGTTACTATCAAGAACCGATACCCGTTACCTTTGGTGTCAGTCCTCCTAGATCCAGTAAAAAAATGCTAAAATATACACTAAACTAGATCTGCGTGGTGCATATCATTTAGTACGAGTGGCATCTGGCAATGAATGGAAAACAGCCTTCCGAACTCATTATGGATTATTTGAATATCAAGTGATGCCTTACGGGTTATGTAACGCTCCTGCAGCCTTTCAAAACTTTGTAAATTATATATTACCAGAATATCTAGAGAGATTTGCTGTGGTGTACATAGATGATTTCTTGATTTTTTCTTACAATCTGCAAGAACATGTGTCACATGTCCGATCCATCCTCATGAGATTGCAAGAACACAATCTTTATGTAAAATTGGAAAAGTGTGCGTTTCATGTGGATCGAGTGGAATTCCTTGGATTCATTTTGTCACCTGAAGGGGTCAGTATGGATCCAGGTAAGGCAAAGGTAGTCTGAGATTGGCCGCCTCCTCGCAATGTTAAGGAAATCCAAAGTTTCTGGGGATTTGCCAATTTCTATGGAAGATTCATTTTCAACTCTTCACTAACCGTCACTCCCATCACCCGTTTTTGTTGAAAAAAGGAGTGAAGTTTGAGTGGTCAAAAGAAGCAGATGATGCTTAAATTTTTTTTATAGATTCCTTCACCACAGCCCCAATCTTGCTACACCCCAATCCAGATGAGCCCTAATATGTGGAATCTGACGCTTCAGAAGCCGCTATTGGGGGTATTCTTTCTCAGCGTCATAAAGATACAGGACAATTGCATCCATTTGCCTTCTTCTCTCGAAGGTTGACCCTGCCAGAGGTAATTTATTCCTTCGCTGATAAGGAGCTCTTGCCAGTCAAAGAAATCTTTACTTACACAACATATTGTAGGAGCTCACAGGATTCCAAAAATCTCGTTTCTGACTGAGGATCCCAATTTATTTCCCACTTTTGGAGAGCTTTTACCAAGTGGTTAGGAATTGAGTCACGTTTCTCTACCAGTTATCACCCAGAAACAGATGGGCAAACAGAGAGAGTGAATCAAGAGTTAGAACAATACTTAAGCTTCTATTTATTTGATCAAGAAGAAGAATGGTCAGAGTTGGGTTGGGCAGCTGAATTCACTTATAATAATGCTGTACATGCCAACACTGGGTTCACCCCCTTTTATCTAAATCAAGGCAGACATCCTAATGTAATTTTCGGTAAAGAAGATGACACAGTTCCAGCAGTCAGAGATTTAGTAAAGAGATTACAGACCACCTTAGTGAACGCTAAGAAAAACATAACTCAAGCACAAATGTCATATAAAATTCAGGCAGATGAAAAAAGAAGGGCGAGTCCTATTTTTACAAGGGGTGACAAAGTTTGGTTACCCACACGTCATTCACATATCAAAGGAAATCGAAGATTTCAGCCACGATTCAGTGGTCCATTTATGGTGGATAAAATGATCAATCCAGTGGCAGTCAAACTGCAGTTACCTTTGTCGTGTGGGCTCTCATTATCCTAAATGAGACTACTGGATTTCTAGGCAACAGGATCGTTCACGGTGTGGGGGACTGAGTCTAACCCACTTGGAAGGACCTCTGTCACCCTAAACCCGGTTTTGCTCCGGCTAACTAGCAGTGCCTCATTTCTCCAACAAGCAAGAGATGATTGGGCAGCCGAGCGCATGACATCTTTGGAACTTCTCAGGGAAATCGTGGTCACTCAGATCCAAACCAACTCTCTCATTTACAGTATGATCTCATATACAAATGACAAAGGCAGTATATGTTTTATATAATGTTTTAATAAAACGACTGCATTTTAGATAATAAAGCGTGAGCCGCAATAACCAGAACCATACAACACAGTAGGATTGAAATAGTCACGAAGAGAGTGAAACATAAGAACAACGCTATCATGGTGTTTAATAATTTCTACTCTCCCTCAGCTAGTTCTATTTCGAGCACAGCATGTTAAGCTTCTAACTTGCCTTTCTGAATCCCTTGGGAGACATCAGCCCTCATACCTGAGCAAAGGCCTGTGATCTGGTTCAGCATCTGCAACGAGGCAGTCAGCGTCTAGTTGTGGTTCCCTGGTCGGAATCTCCCTCTTGCGTGTATTGGGACAAGGAAGTGTTTTTATAACTAACATGTCAGCGTGATCACAAAATGTCCCTACGCAGGAATGCCAAAGACTAAACTCCTACCACGTCTATCGGCAATGTACCAGACTGTATCCTTGACTGAAGCACAGAGTGAACAGGAATGTGTTATGGAGAACTTCAGTGCTGAACAGTGTGATATGAAATATAAAACAAGACCGTAGAACTGGCTATTTGAAAAATAACAGTACGAAGCCGAATAAAAGCATTTAGAGCAAAGTGCACAGAGGCTCTAAGCTGCAAGAAAAGGAATAAAATACATCCAGGGCAAAATGCACAAAGGCCTAAAGCCTGAAGCTAATGCGCAAAGGATACGTAAAACTGACCACACTACACCCTCCCCTTGTCGGTAGCAAGTGGTTCTAATAATATAAAAGTATTCCCCAGATATAAACAAGACATAAAAATATACATTTCGACAAGGTCAGAGGACAACAAAGTCATAAATTTGGGAAGCATGTGACGATAAAGCCAAATTCAATATAATGTCAATTTTTCTTTTATTTAAAAAAATCCAATTATCAGACAGACAATAGAAAGCAGGAGTTCCTCCACTTCGACATATGTCAATACCAGAAGATCCACGCCAAAAAGTACCATGGAGCAGGTGTGTTCCAAAGCCCCAAAACCATTCAGGGTGGCACCCCGTGCAGGGCCTATGAATGACACAATACCATCTTCCTCCAGGAAGGGAATCTCATAAACTGCCTCACGATGCAAATGCAACCGCAGTGCACAAGTCTGGGAATGAGCCCTAATCGGGAACATCAACAGATCAGCATCGACCACTGGGGGGCGCTGCAGTGAGAGACAAAGAGCCAGTGCATGTTCAAACACCAGAGGCACCGAAACACGGGTTGCACACAATCCAAAACCGTCCAGAATGTCAGAGACCAGTCACACTCCAATTGTCCCAGGAGTGTCGCTCCAAAATGCTGCATCATGCGTTCACGACACAGCTGCGCTGACGGGAGCGCCAATATAGGATCTCGTCGCGGCGGGACAGCCATTGCGGAAGAACAGCAGCAACAGCAAAACCCCAGCCAATAAAGCCAAAGTAATCGGGAAACCCCCAAAAATGCTTCCGAAAATAGAGTGAATAGCCGAAGGTATTAAACCGAATATGGAAGAGAAGGTGTGAGCAAAACCAACACCAACGGCTTTGAAAAAATGTGCAATTCCAGCAGTGCTGGACGCATTAAATATACGTCCCATGAGTTCACCAAAGTGACTCGGAAAGTTAGTATTCAAAAGGGACTGTATTTCCGCCGATGACCTTGCCACCTGAAGTGCGTACGTCTCGCTAGCAGATGTAAGGGCCACATGCTTTTGAAACAATAGAGCCTTTAGTCGACTCAACTTGTCGAAATTTACCTTGGAAGTAGCAATATGAGGCCAGATGCCTGCTACCTCCCTAATTTGAGTGGGGGGAAACAACACATTCCCGCAGCACGTAACGGCCTTGGTGACAACGATCACGTAAACTATTCCGGCACGCAGGCCACAACAGGGTTCACTGTTAAGAAGGACATAACTGCCGTTTGAAAGCACCTGGAAAGTGTTTTTAATTACTGGGACTGGAACTCCCTTCAGATAACAAGCTAAGTTAGCAATCGAGGCATTACAAGCCCCGTGCAAGGACAGCTGTTTACAAACCATGGAATGGCTGACAAAAGTTTCGCATTCGCTACCGCTAAGAAAAACCTCCCTCAAACCATTAATACATCTGTATAGAAAGGGAAGTTCCCACACCTCGTGTATGTAACTGTCTCCCAACCGTTCATATCTACCCACCGGAATGTGCATTAAACAAGAAGTAAATTGCAGAGTGGAGATAGGCAGATTAATAACCCCATGAATCAACCACTCAGCTGAAGGAATCTCAGCAACCGTAAAAGGCAATTTCTCGAATTTTTCAATATGTAACATAACATACGTCGCTTCCTTTTTAGCCATCATCTGTTGTTGACGAGTCAAATTAAAGGAAATAAATATCTCCCTGGCACGAATGTGTTGCCACGGAACGCGACCTGCCTTCAAGGTCTGTAGAGTCCAACCCAGCTGCATGATGGACCGCGTCTGACTCTGCCCATGATATAAAGAAGACATATCAGATTTAATAATGTCTATAGCAGAGGAAACGATGTTGTCAATTGTGTAAACACGGTCTAAAAGGGTATGCATCCCATTATCCACAACAGACAAAGCCTGTATCAAATTTTCCTGATCAATTTGTCTCAACCGGGCCGCTGCCTCTTGTTGTGAAAGCTTCCAAATCTCATTATATACTTCATATAGAAAACGCTTCTTCCGCGGCTTCCTTGGTCCTGACAAAAAATCTTGTAAGTCAGTATCATTAGACAGTAACGTGAGATGTGACTTAACTGCATCCAGCGTGGATGACTTCAACCATTGCTGACAAAGCTTTCCCACGCTGTATGTAGTAATGACATCAGCATGTTCTGGTGATATGTATCGAGGGTCTGCCCTACTAGTCCTGAACCCCCCTGAAGAGGTGACAAAACGCTGATGACACCCATTAGTGTCTATGGGCCATAATTCCACCCGCCCGGATGTACCAATGAAGTGTTAAGCGTACCATTCTGGACCAGTGTGTAAACTCACTAAACGTGGCATTAACATATCGCTGCCAATTGTTCAATTTGGAAGGGACAGGTATACCAGGCAAATTCAAATTTCCAATTGTTGCTAAGCCCAAACAGCTAGTCTGTTGCACAGTGTCATTGAGGAAAATCATTTGGACAGGAATAATACACGCCCTAAATAAAGTGTCCCTGCCTCGCATTTGCCAATTTTTCGTTCCCCAGACACTTTTCAAGTCAACAGTCTTGGACCAATATTCATACCCCTCAACCGAAAGTTTAGATACAAACAAATTTGAATACAGTAATTTAGTATTGGTCAATAACATTTGCTTATTAGCATACGGAGTAACTTTAAAATAGTAAGACTTAGCATTCTGTTGATTGTGCCCAGAAAAATATGCAAATTTATCATAATACGTTTTAGAACTCCCCTGTGGAGGAGTCGGGCAATGTTCCCATTGCACATATTCAAATATCGACTTAGGGCTACTCGCTTTATGAATAAAGTGATGTCCATAATAATTGTAGCAAAACATGTCACCATGATTATCTCTAAATAGGTAAGCATCTTCATCGTCGTAGACAATATAATATTGCAATTCTGTCAGCATAGAATCTACTGTCTTCACATCCCAATCATCAGAAACAATGCCTGGTATAACGATATCATTCATTGATAACTCGAGAACATACGGTATTTGAATCAATTCAGTGGGACCATATATATCAAACATCACTTTATCCCACACAATCCCATCCGGAATCGGTACTGCAGAAATGTTCACATTGGTCAAGTCTCTTCAAACCATATGAGATGAAAAATGTGGTTTTAACACCGTCTCCACGTGCTCAATGTCAGATCGTTCAGGAAGAAAATGACCATGTATTACCAAAAAAAAAGTAACCACAAATCCCAACCACAAGAAAACAGTCATTACAGCCATAAAAAGCCACAAATAGTTCCAAGGAAAAACAAAATACATGTTTTTAAGCCAACACAGCAGCTTACGTGGACCTCGGATTGAAGATAGTGAGGACGAGGAGTCTGACACGGCATCATCAGTGTCGTTGAAGCAGCCAGAGGCAGTTCTTGCAAAAGGTGCAACCGTGAACAAAGAAGCAGATGGTGGTTCTCGCCTTGGCACGCTATAAACCACATGTTCAGAAATATCAGTAGAACGTACAGCAACTTGATCAAAAGATTCCAAATTAATCGTCGTCTGTGGAACAATCGCAGGATCAGCTTCCACCCTCCCCAAGCTCGGAGAGGAAACAGCATCGGTGCAAATGACCTGCAGCGGGATTTCTTCCCAAGTAGTGAGAGGGATTCCGGAACTACTGGGTGTCCCTCTTGGTCTGGTGTGCAGAATCAGCCACATGTTGTAACTTGACATTATCAATGGAAACAAAGCGATTTCCTTTAGCCCCGTGCAGCGGCGGTAAAATTACAGTTCTCGTGCCGCTAACCCCTAATACAGGGACTGGTGCTCGATAAGAAGGACCAAATTCTTTCTTTACTGCGACCTTTTCACGCACAAGATCCCCAATCCTGGGTATCCAACCAGTAGGTGTTACTGGCTCATCCTTAATTCCTGTGGAGGCAGCACTCGCAGAAGAGTTATCTTCACGGAATTGTTGTAAATCCTGCAAAACAGTGACACGATCATTTATGTCAAAGGGCGTATCTGCCGTCTCCACACCAGGACCATCTAGATCAGGAACATACATTTGTGTTCCAAACAGGCACTCATATGAAGTACGACCCCCCCAGGGACCTTCTAGGCAAGTTATTAAGTGCTCTCTGTACTCCATAAAGGTGGGCTAGCCAACTACGACCCGTACCTATAACTCTGGCCGTTAAGGATTGCTTTAAATAACGATTTAAACGCTCCACGACAGAATTTCCCTCGGGATGAAATGGAGATGAGAACTGGAGTTGGACCCCCAACGAAGCCATGGTGTCCCTGAATGCCTTAGAGCAAAAACAGGGCCCTGGTCCGAATGAAAAGCCGCAACTGCAAATGTATCGACAAAGATGCGCAAATCTTTAATAACAGTCCGAGCGTCAGCCGAGCGCTGTGGCCAGACCCACACAAATCTGGAGCACGAATCTACAGCAACCAATATATATTTGTATGCACTATCTGGCGTCATCAGACCACAATGATCCAAGTACACACACTGTAAAGGTTTATTTGAAATCAGAAGGGGCGTCTGCTGCGGGCGTCTAGCCGTCGAAGCTTTAATTTGTTGACAGACGTCACAACAAAGGACATACTGCTTTGTCTCTTTATAGAGACCAGGCCACCAGTAACGAGCCCGTAAAAGTGAAATTGTGGCAGCCACACCAGCATGTGCAGATGCCGCCCCCTCATGTGCTGCAGATATTAATCGAGGTCTCTCAACTTTATTGGGCATTTCACGTACACCAACGCCTGGAATTTTAACAACAGCATTAAGCATACTACCCAGGCAGTAACTATATTTAGAAGGGAATCCTTTAGGAAATGGCGTGCCATCAGCCGTAGCTTTTATGGCAGCTGAAATCTTTGTGTCTGGTTTGGAACTCGAACGAGTTACTGCGGCCACAGTGGCAACTGCCACTGCCGATTTAGCAGCTTCATCAGCCAAAGTATTTCCAGCAACGTGTATTCCAACGCGCTGGTGTCCAAGTGTATGTACAACATGGACTTTAGGAAGCGTTTCCTTCAGATTCGCAAACTTCCCCCACAGCAATTTGTGTTTAATGGTGTTGCCTTTAGAATCTCTGAACCCATTCAACCTCCAGTAGTGTAAATATTCATTGAAAGACTGAACACAGTAGTAGGAGTCACAGACCAGCAAGGTTAGTATCGCCGGATCCGCGTGTTCCAATGCTAACAATAGAGCTTTGAGCTCAGCCAACTCTGCTGTACAATCTCCCAAGGTCTGCGTATAAGAAGGTCGGGGGCAGAACACTTCCCCCTCCCTAGTGCCGCTCACCACCGCACATGCAGCAGAATACTGTTGTTTAGTCCCAACCGCTGGTTGCGCAGAGCCATCGGTATACATGACCACCTGATATTGGTCAATAGGCAACGTGCCAGCGGGAACTGGGTACTCCATTTCATATTGAAGAAATTCTTGAGTCTGCAGTTTAGGGTCAAAGATGTAATCTACATCAGTGGCTGTCAAAGACGTAGCCCATTGTATCCATCGCGGGTGTAAAGCTTTCGAATTAGGAACACTCGCTTTAGTAACAGCCTCTAAGGCAGGAATCAGGGAAACGACAATGATGCTTTGGCCCTGGGCCAGAGGTCTTTCTTTAATCACAGCCATCTGTACAGCAGTGAGTATTTTCTCAGTTTGTGCAAATCGTTGTTCTGCAGCAGAATACAAGTTGGACTTGTATGCTATCGGGACTGTCTCACCCTCATTAAAGGTGACATATGTAAACCCAACGGCACCAGGCATTACCCTGATGACCAGATGCGTTTTATTGTCCCTAGTGTGTAAATGTTGAACTGCTAAGAGATCAGTTTGTAGATCTCGAAGAATATGTGTATGCTCAATCGTCCAAAGTCTATTGGAAAAATTTGGGCGAATCAACTCGTATAAGGGTTTTATACGCATAGCATAATCAGGAATGTAAGTTCTGCCAAAATTCAGAAACCCCAACAATGACTGGAGCTTCCGAACCGTATTAGGAGGCTGCAATTGAGCACATTTCTCCCAAAAATGTGGCGCTAACCTCTTGCCCTCATTCGACAACTCATATCCCAGGAAAATGACGCTGAGGAAGGCAATCTTCGATTTCTTAAAATTAAACTTATAGCCAATTTCAGCAAACCCCACAACAATGCGTGCTACCCGCCTTAGATGTTGCAGAATCTCATTGTCTGTCAAACATATGTAATCAACATATGATAACGCTTCAGGGTCCAACTCGTGCACAATTTCAGTTACACAAGCCGAAAATAGTCCTGGGCTATTCTTATACACCTGAGGCAAACGACAAAACTTTTTCTGAGAGCCAAACGCACTGAAACTGGTATAGTCCTGACTTTCGGGCGCTATATTTTGGCAGAAAAATCCCTTCGAGATATCTAATGTTGTTTTGTATTTTTTACGCACAATATTATTCATAAGCGCTGCGCTGTGTGAATTCTGTATTGCATATGTGCGTGTATGTCCATTTAAGTGTCTGTAATCCACCACTATCCTATATGAATGGTCCAGTTTAGCAACTGGAAAAAAGGGATTATTCATCGGCGAGACACAGGGTTCAATTACACCCTGGTACTCCAATTGTGTAAGAATTTTCCTAACTGATGCCCTTGCCTCAAATTTGATAGGATACTGCGGCTGCGGCTGAGGTTTGCCCTTTATTGGAATTACATCATAAGGTGATTGTCTATCCCACCCCACGTTATTTCTATATAGGGCGGGGGCCTGTGCTAGAGCCCATGATTTACTATAGGACTCCGCTAGTTCTCTCGGAACCAGTGGTGAGAACGAAGGTGAAATAACCTCCTCCCCAACCGGACAGTCGCGAACAAAGTCAGGTGGCCAATCTTGTTCGGCCAGCAGAACGTCATATGATTTAACCACATGGTCCCAAAAGATGGCGTGTACAATGCGGTCAATGTCCCCTTCTAATTGCAAAGTTACTTTATATACTCTATCGGGATCAGAGACACGCATGCCGTTTCGACTTGTATGAAGTCATCAGTTGCTTTCACCTCCAGATGCTCTAGAAGACTCCGGCGAACTATTGTGACCTCTGCCGCGCTGTCTGACAGTGCTAACGCCCATGTCTTGTTCGTCAAGAGAACTCTCTTCTTGAGCGGCATGTCTAACTGAGACCGCTGCCACTTTCTTCTTTTTAAATTGTTGCTTTTGTTGGAGCTGTTTCTCTTCCAGTTTAACAGAAACCTCACTTGAGCGTTGTGATTCCTGTCTCGGTTTCACGTATTCAGTTCTCCGCTCTGACCGCCCACCTCTCTCACTTCTCTTGTCCGAGGAGTCCTGTAAGGAACGAGATTGGCGTGTATCAATATATTGACATCTATCAGGCGTCTTCAAATTATCCCTATTCCTGAGATTATACCTATTCTGCGGGGTCTCCGGTTGCGGAGACTGTCTCCCATCTTTCTTAGGTGTTTGCTGTTTCTTTTCCCAGCGCTTCTTAGTACCCTCAGGCTGCTGTTGTTTAGCATTATCTTTACTATTTTTACCCTGTAATTGGGGTTTTGTGGTCTAGCCCCTAGGCTATCTCGACCAATACTGGAATATGTTTCTGCTATTATTCTCGGGAGTTCCCGCTCCTGATTAATCTGCGGAACGTTTCGAAGACGCATACGCACGTCTAGCGCCACTGCCTCTCCCTTGAGATTACTCAAAATAATAGAAGAAACTGCGGCAAAATTGCCCATCAGCTGCATGCCTAAATCTAAGGCGGGGGCAGCCTCATATTCATCTTGAATTTGTTTAAGCACCTCCGGTAGATTAGCTAATGTTGGTGTACCGTGTGCTGTAGTGTAGAGCGCGGCAAACACCGTGCCCCAGGTATTACAATGGTCCACAGGAGGAACCATTCCATACGGCAAACACATCGTCAATATTCTATGTTTATCCTGAGGTCCCGTATGGGGAAATACTGCTTCCAGCGTATTAATTTTTTGCGCCAGCCAAAATGGAGTTTCCTCACGTTTAGCCGGTAACTTACCCATAACCGAGTGTACAGTGGCCGGATTAATACCCGGAACCACTGCCTGTGGGTGAGCCGGAGCAGCACGCGCTGCATTAGTATTTAAAGCCTGCATCACAAACTGAACCAGTCTTCTGTATGTAGTTGCTAAGTCTATATATAAACGACGAACGTCAGCCACTGCCAAGTTAGCAACCGCAGGATATGGTGTGTATGTAGCCAATAAAGGCCAGGTTGGACCATCATTACTCAGTGGACCTAACCTAACTTGTGCTATTGTGTGTGGGAGCGCACCATCAAGCCAATTATGGTGTTCTTGATAAGATAAAGGTATCTCTAAGTATGCATAAGCCCTGTACTGTCCAGGGACATTCGCAATTGTGTATTCATGAAAAGTGTTTGTACCCCCATCAACTGCTGGAAATACGACCCAAGAATAAAAAAGTTCTGTTCTATAGGCTGCATGGGCGTCCACCACAAAAGTGACCGGACCCCCCTGGACCGTCAGTCCATGTGCTATCAGATGTCCTGTGAGCGGTTGGCGCATATTAAGCGCTACGTTCACTACTTGAGGATTCGCCATTATAAAAATAGCACGAGGGCAGAGAAAGCACACCAATAACGGGGTTTTCCTTTCAAAGTTCAAGCTTGAACAACCGACCACTAAGTAATAGGATGCACCTATCCCATGGTGGCGGAAATCCTCAGCCCCACGGACGTCTACGCTTACGGAACCGAGGAGTCAATATGTATATGAGACCGAGAGAGTCAGTCGGACCCAAAAATTAGAGCCAGACCAATCGTTGGCGGCGCCATGTCGCGTGGGCTCTCATTATCC
This sequence comes from Pleurodeles waltl, assembly GCF_031143425.1. Lineage (NCBI taxonomy): Eukaryota > Metazoa > Chordata > Amphibia > Caudata > Salamandridae > Pleurodeles > Pleurodeles waltl. Next base: position 290,289,646 of record NC_090443.1, on the reverse strand, counting down.
TAAATGAGACTACTGGATTTCTAGGCAACAGGATCGTTCACGGGTGGGGGACTGAGTCTAACCCACTTGGAAGGACCTCTGTCACCCTAAACCCGGTTTTGCTCCGGCTAACTAGCAGTGCCTCATTTCTCCAACAAGGAAGAGATGATTGGGCAGCCGAGCGCATGACATCTTTGGAACTTCTCAGGGAAATCGTGGTCACTCAGATCCAAACCAACTCTCTCATTTACAGTATGATCTCATATACAAATGACAAAGGCAGTATATGTTTTATATAATGTTTTAATAAAACGACTGCATTTTAGCTAATAAGGAGTGAGCCGCAATAACCAGAACCATACAACACAGTAGGATTGAAATAGTCACGAGGAGAGTGAAACATAAGAACAACGCTATCATGGTGTTTAATAATTTCTACTCTCCCTCAGCTAGTTCTATTTCGAGCACAGCATGTTAAGCTTCTAACTTGCCTTTCTGAATCCCTTGGGAGACATCAGCCCTCATACCTGAGCAAAGGCCTGTGATCTGGTTCAGCATCTGCAACGAGGCAGTCAGCGTCTAGTTGTGGTTCCCTGGTCGGAATCTCCCTCTTGCGTGTATTGGGACAAGGAAGTGTTTTTATAACTAACATGTCAGCGTGATCACAAAATGTCCCTACGCAGGAATGCCAAAGACTAAACTCCTACCACGTCTATCGGCAATGTACCAGACTGTATCCTTGACTGAAGCACAGAGTGAACAGGAATGTGTTATGGAGAACTTCAGTGCTGAACAGTGTGATATGAAATATAAAACAAGACCGTAGAACTGGCTATTTGAAAAATAACAGTACGAAGCCGAATAAAAGCATTTAGAGCAAAGTGCACAGAGGCTCTAAGCTGTAAGAAAAGGAATAAAATACATCCAGGGCAAAATGCACAAAGGCCTAAAGCCTGAAGCTAATGCGCAAAGGATACGTAAAACTGACCACACTACACCTTCACATTTAAAAATACATCCAGTCTTTCATGTTTCAATGTTAAAAAACAGTCCTCTAAGTTTGCGATTAAACACTTCTCCGATTCCCATTCAGATTAACTCTGCAGGGGAGTATGACGTTCATCAGATTTTAGATTCCAAGATAAGAAGGGGCAAGTTGTACTATTTAATTGACTGGAAAGGATATGGCCCGGAAGAAAGATCTTGGGAACCTCATAATAATGTGCATGCCTCAAGATTAATAAATAACTTTCACAGAACTCATCCAGACAATCCTAAACTGGAGATCTGTTCCTTGAGGGGGAGTACTGTCAAGAACCCTCAGATTTGCAATGTTCTGACTTCTGTGAAGTGTAAAATAAAAGCAATAGGTATGCAGGTCAAGAAGTATCCACAGTGGGAAAGGCGATGTCCTTATTGGCAGATGGTTTGTCGAGTTGTGTTGCAAATGTTGCAAGGAAAGCACAGGGAAAGAAATCCAAGAGGGCCGTCGGGATGTTCAGATTCGAGGTTGCAGTTCTAGTGTTGCGCACTTGAGATGGAACTGTGACACGTGCGCACCACTCGGGCGGCGTGCACTTCAACTGTATTCTGACTGGAATCCAGAGGTGTTTGAGAGAGCGATCATTGTGAGGTAAACGTTTTCAGCAAGGATATCGCTAATCACATATTTCCAAGGACTACTCAAGTAAGCCTCAGGTTATATTTTAGTTGTTCAAAGGCGAAAAAGGTGCCAGGAGACTCAGCAGTCTTTCTGAGAGTTTCCGGCTGGGCTCTACAAACTAGAACATTATGAGAAAATGTTTTCAATAAGACACAGACAATATTGTTAACTGCTAATAAACGACTAGAGTTCAGAAGTATACAGAGACATTTTATTCGGCACTCATGAAGGAGCATCCAGGTTACTGTTATCTGTACAAGATTATAAACAACAGTCAACAAGAATCTTATTTCCATGAGTCACACGACTATATTTAACTCATAGATATATATATATATATATATATCAACAATTCAATTCAGAGAAAGTGTAGACAAATCGAACTCATACTATATGTCTGCAAAGAGATCGCAAAGCAGTTTCACCCTCACTTCAAACAAGATATCAACCTCAATGTAACTTGTTTACTATTAATCTTAACATATATCATTGAGAGAAAGAGAGAGGCAAATTCCTCAAGAAACTTAGGTAAAGAGAGTTGTGATATGAGCACAAGTAAAATTAATTAATTTTTTTTTTTTATAAAGAATTTTTATTGATTTTTGCAAGAGAAAGAAAAATCATGATACAAACATCAAAACACGATGCCAACGGGCATCCAACATTGCTCGAACCTGTGATCACAGACAGCGCTTATATTAGAGATGGCATGTTATTCAGGAGCCTAGTGCGGCCTCCCATTTCCCCCATATCCTATTGTATTTTTTCGGACATCCTCTGGCCTCATATACAAGTTTTTCACTCTGCGCGCACCAATCCACTCCCCGTCTCCATTTAGCCAATGATGGGGCACTCTTGGCCTTCCAATTTGCCACTATATCCCTCTTAGCCACTAAGCACGCCACCCCGAGGAAAATTCGATCTGGTCTCCTTAGCTCAGTGTCACCCATGATCCCAAGGAGGAGGGGCAGAGGCTCTCTCTCTATATTCTCCTGTAACACCTCAGAAACCTCCCCCAAGACAGCTCCCCAATAGGCTACCATGGCCGGGCAGGTCCATACCATGTGGAAGAAGTCAGCTGTAGGATTCCTGCAACGGGGGCACTCCGCAGTGGGGCGGAGGCCCGCTCTGTGTAGTTTGTCGGGTGTGAGGTATGCTGTGTGCAAAAAATAAGTTTGTATCAGTCTAAGGCGGGTAGCGATCGCCAGGGCACCCGGGGCCATTAGCGCCTCACCCTATTCCATCTCTTCCATGGGGCCCACCCATCCCTCCCATCTCTGGCGAAGTACCCCCAGGGAACCCGAGGTGCCGGAGACCAGGGTGCAATATAGCTGGGAAACACCTCCCCTGCCCAGGCCCCCCATCAATGCCTTGGCCTCCATGAGGCTGCATTCGGGTATGGTTTCTCCCACTCGGATATGTACTGATAAGGCATGTCAGAGCTGGAGGTATCTGTGGAACTGTGTCTTATTTAATGAAAAGTTTTTCTGGAGATCTTCGAAGGACCGTATGTGTGACCCATTCCAGACATCGCCGAGTGTGGAGATGCCTATGTTATCCCAGTTCTGAAACCCCTCCAGGCCCGCCACCTCCACCAATTGCCTCCCATGCCACAGTGGGGTCTGTTGGGTAAGTCGTCCCCACCACCCTGTCGATTTTTGAGCCATCCGCCATCCCTGCAGAACTACCCTGGTCACGTCTGGGACGTCTCGAGAGATCGGACCTCCATAGAGGGTGCCCAAAATCCGTGGGTAACCCATCGTTTGGAGCTCCAGTCGGTATGCCGGGTCTGTCCACCCACCCCCCATCCAGTCATTAATCACAAGTACTTGTGACGCAAGGTGGTAGTAATGGATATTGGACATGCCCAAACCTCCATCATATACATCCCTCTGGCAAGTTTTGAGCGCTAACCGTGGGCGGGCTCCGCTCCATATAAATTGGCGCACCAATGAGTCCATTTCCCCAAACCATTTCCTAGGGATGGGATGGGGAAAATTTTGCAGGAGATAGAGGAGCCTAGGAAGGATCATCATCTTGTAGAGCGCTATTCTACCAAGCAGGTTAAGAGGGAGTGTCCTCCAGTGTAGGAGATCACTTCTGATTTTTCTGGTTAACGGTGTAATGTTAAGTTCCCATGTCAACTCAGGGAGAAGTGAAATATATATTCCCAGGTATTTAAAGCTGTTTCTTCGTACTGGAATATTCCGCTGCCAGTCCACACATTCTCCGGAGTGGTGTAGGGGGACCAATAGGGACTTGGCAGGGTTCAGGATCAGCCCGAGGCTTCTGCGAAAAGGCCCAGGATCTCTAGCACGCGGGGGCCACTTTTAGCCGGGTTGGAGATATATAGGAGGACATCGTCTGCGTATAGCGCCACGCGATCGTCTGCACAAGCGGGCCAGGACCAGCCTTCGATCAGGGGATCTCCTCGCAGGAGTATTGCAAGAGGCTCTATCATTAACGCGAAGAGCAATGGGGATAGCGGGCAACCCTGTCGGGTTCCGCGGCCAATAGGGAACGGGTCGGAGACCACTCCATTCACCCGGACTCGAGCTGTCGGCTTGGAGTACAGGAGTCTCACCAGGCCGCGGAATCTGGGACCGAGCCCTTTTTTCTGCAGGACCAGTTCAAGGTAGGACCAATCCACTGTGTCAAAGGCTTTTTCAAAGTCCAGTAAGAGTAATGCCAAGGGTGTGTGTGACAGAGTCTTGCGATGTGCCAGAGCCAGATGCAACCGCCTAATGCAGTGCCTGGTACTACGAGTGGGCATGAAGCCACATTGGTCAGGGTGCATTAATGTGGGCATTATCTCTTTCAATCTGGAGGCCAGGGTCGAAGAAAGCACTTTGATCTCAATATTTAGAAGTGAGATGGGTCGGTATGCCGAACAATGCCGCAATGGGGGTTGGGTTTTAGGGATCACTACTATCGTAGCTTGGTCAATCTCGGTGGGAAATCGGCCTAATTTCTCGGCTTCTCCATACATGTTGAGTAGGTGGGGACCCAATATATCACTGCATTTGCTATATATCTCTGCCGGGAGTCCGTCAGGGCCTGGGGTCTTGCCCGGAAGAGGAGCATGTATGAAAGTTGCATCGCTCTAAGTTTCTGCTTAACGTGCTCGTACGACCGGCGGCGGATCTGGACCTCACGGGTATAGTCTGGGAAAATTAGGATTTTATGGTTCTCCCATTGAAGATCTTCCGATCTCCTAGCCTCCTTAAGGATATTGTCTCTATCTTTGAAGTTAAAGAATCGCGCAATCATTGGGCGTTTTGGGCCGCCTGGTGGGGGGCGGGGAGCCAGTGCCCTGTGGGCTCTTTCGATCGCAAACCAGGGCGAAAGGGACTGGTCCGGCATCCAGGTTTTAATCCACTTCTCTAGGAACTCAGAGGCCCCGCCATCTTCTATGCCCTCCGGAAATCCGATGAAACGCTGGTTATTGCGTCTCGACCGGTTTTCTGCATCCTCCGCACGACGGTGCAGCTCGCCGGTTCGAGTCTGCAGCTGGGCCACTTTACTTCTGAGGTCAGCTAGGTCGTTTTCAGTCTGGGAGACTCTAGTTTCAACCTCAGTGATCCGGTTCACTGCGTTTCTGAGGTCCTGTCGAACAAGACCCACGTCTTCTCGTACTTCCCCGATCTTAGTCTCTACAGCAGACTGTGATGATTGAATGGCTTGAAGGATGGCATTCACTCCGTCTGGTGCGGGGCCTCCGCTAGCTGTGTCTCCCTCTCCTCGCTGGCCCGCCGGAGTCGTGAACTGGTCAATCTTTTGCTGGGAGGAGGGGGGTTGTTTGTTCGCCTTGTCTCTCCCCATCACGATTTCAGAAACAGGAGTCAGGTAGCTCGCTTCTTGCAGTCTTTCAAATCAAGTCTAGGTCTCTTGCACGTTTGTTGTTACCACTGCTACAAAGAAGACGTGGGGAGAGGCATTCAGGCCCAAGTTGTGGTCTTCTCCACCTTTGGGATCCGGTGACTCCAATGTGAATCCAGCTCCGTCCCGGCCCAGCTGTAAATTGCCATTAGGTATTAAATGTTAAGGGGGGGGGCAGGGCATCTTCTTTCCCTAACTCCTCTCCCCTCCTCCACCCCGTTCTCACCTCGTGCCGGTACCTTCAGTAGGGCCTCGACCGGCCCTGGTGTTGATTACGCTGCTTCAGTGATGCCACGAGGTCACTCAAGGCCATCACCCTCCGTTAGGCCAGATCGCGGTTTGTTTCCCGGTGTGGCCGCGATCCACGGTAGGCCTGTTCAGATCAGGGACTCGGAGAGGGTGGCCCCCAGTTCCTCCATTCAATTGCTGGTTATTTGGTCGTGCCAGTATCTTCAGAGCAGCCTCGTCCTGCCCCGGTGTCTCTGCTGCACTCCATGGACCCCCAGCATGTTTCTGTCGTCACTCAGGGCACCAGGGAGTCTCTCTCCGCAACCGCCCCTCCGTCGCTCCAGCCCCGGCCAGCGGGGTCTCCCTCGGATGCAGTACAGCCGCTCAGGTCCCTCTGGCCAATGCCCTCGAGCCGGCGCACGGCCGCAGCCTCGTCCACACGGCGCTCTCTTCCCCTGGACGCAGCGCTGCTCCTACATGCCGCGAGGACAGTGTTTAAATTGCAGCCTCAACCCCCTCCAGGGTTTTCTCCTTACCCCGTCACACCTCTTGTTCCAGCGCGGCCGCGTCGGGAGGCATCGCCGGTCCGGCCCCGGCTCAGCCGCGGAAGTCAGCCCCGGCCGCCATTTTGTTTTCAGGGATGGGACGGGCGCGGCTCGAGAACGGGGGCCGCTTTCATTAATTGCTCACCGCCGGAGGTTCCCGGGGGTCCAGGGGTTGCAAGGACTGTTAAGACGACGTCCTCAGCTCGGTCAGGCCACTCTAACTACGGGCGGATGACGGAGGGGTCCAGAGCACTCTCAGAGTGCGACCGCCATCTTGACGCCCGAAGCCACGCCCCAAAAAAATTCTTAATTATTAGTGAATGTTGAAAGATTGTATAAATGAAACAGTGGGTCCCTAGTAATTGTAATTATAATCTTTCAGGTGCCGCTTTCAAGATAAAAAGAGAAGAGTATGACAGACTGTTATTGAACAAGCAGACCTCTGAGACAGTCTCTCTTATCCCCTTTCCCCTTCCAGGGTGCTCAAAACAGAGGACTCCATTTGCTGCGAGTAGTCTGGATTGGGACTGAGGATTTCTCTTCTGCTCCTGAGGGAATCGAACCAAGGGACCCTGACACTCTGGAAGAAAGGCTGCATTGTGCCGGCTCGGCTGTGCGTAGATTGAGTAGGGCGGTGTGTCAAATTTCCGGTCGCAACTCAGGCGCTATGTCAATATTCACTCGGGAAGGCGGGGTGCGTTGTTCCGGTTTGGCTGTGCATCGAGTTTCGGCATACAAGGAGTTTCCTTGAAGAGATTAAGGCGGTCATTCTGACCCTGGCGGTTGACTACCGCCAGGGCCGGGGACCGCGGATGCACCGCCAACAGGCTGGCGGTGCATCCATGGGCATTCTGACCGCGGCGGTACAGCCGCGGTCAGAAACGGGAAACCGGCGGTGTCCCGCCGGTTTCCCGCTGGTTTCCCGCTGCCCTGGGGAATCCTCCACGGCGGCGCTGCTTGCAGCGCCGCCATGGGGATTCCGACCCCCTTACCGCCATCCTGTTCCTGGCGGTTTTCGCCGCCAGGAACAGGATGGTGGTAACGGGTGTCGTGGGGCCCCTGGGGGCCCCTGCAGTGCCCATGCCAATGGCATGGGCACTGCAGGCGCCCCCTAACAGGGCCCCACCAAGATTTTCAGTGTCTGCCAAGCAGACACTGAAAATCGCGACGGGTGCAACTGCACCCGTCGCACCCCTTCCACTCCGCCGGCTCCATTCGGAGCCGGCATACTCATGGAAGGGGGTTTTCCGCTGGGCTGGCGGGCGGCCTTCTGGCGGTCGCCCGCCAGCCCAGCGGGAAACTCAGAATTACCGCGGCGGTCTTTTGACTGCGCAGCGGTATTCTGACGGCGGGACTTTGGTGGGCGGCCTCCGCCGCCCGCCAAAGTCAGAATGACTGCCTAAGTCTTCTTTGCCCTGAGACTTCAGAAAAACAGGAGGCAAGCTCAATCCAAGCCCTTGGAGAACACTTCTCAGCAAAGCCAGAGGCCAGCTGTCAACACCAGGACAGTGCGCGCTCTACGGGCGTCTAGAATGCAAAAACCCAACACCCTCAAGATAATGTAATTCATGCATTGTGATGATATGTTATTGCTTAACCTTTTGCATTGCAGAATTCAATCCAAAAGATTCATTTTTAAGGTGCTTATAAATACTGTACATTTGCAATGTATTGCTGCAGGTATTCAGAGTGAGTCAGGGTGTGGTCCCTTTCCAGGGCCTTCTAGAAGCTTTCCCTGCAGCATGCCTGGGTGTGGTCTTGGGCTAGACCAAAACTCTATAAAAGGGAGTCAGCCCAGCTCCACGTGCTCACTATTCAGAGGTCCCAGTGCAGAGCAGCAGCAACTTCCTGAGCTCCTGTTCCACTGGCCTACCTTGACCTTCCTGGCCTCTGTGTTTTATTCTTCAGTGGTGATTCGTAGTCAGGGCGGTAAGACGGAGGTTGGGCTGGGCCCCCCACCCCATATTCGATTACGCTCGAATTCTTGGGCCTAATTTCTGATGTTATTAACATTTTGCTCATGTGCGTATAATTGAGCATTTGGAATTTTCATGGCATTTGTGTGCACGCATTCGAATCGGCAAGACGCGCGATTCTATCCTTGATATTAATTCATGTTATTCATTGTGTGCTACCATTCTTTGACAGTCTCATGGTAGCTTTCGAATCGGCAGCTCGCGCGATTCTTTCTTAGCGTGTAATTCTTGATATTCACTGTACGCTACCATTTTATTGGCAGTTTCATGGTGGCATCCGAATCGGCAAGATGCGCGATTCTACCCTTGTGTGAAATTCTTGGTATTCACTGTACGCTACCATTTTCGAGGCATTTTAATGGTGGCATTCGAATCGGCAAGGTGCGCGATTCTTTCCTTGAGTGCTTTTCATGTTATTCAATTGTGCGCTACCATTTCTAGGCATTTTAATGGTGGCATTCGAATCGGCAAGGCGCACGATTCTTTCCTAGAGTGCTTTTCATGTTATTCATTGTGCGCTACAATTTCTTGGCAGTTTTCATGGCAGCATTCGAATCAGCAACACGTGCGATTCCTTCCTAGTGTGTGATTCTAGATATTCTTTGTACGCTACCATTTCCAAGGCATTTTAATGGTGGCATTCGAATCGGCAAGACGCGCGATTCTTTCCTTGAGTGCTTTTCATGTTATTCATTGTGCGCTACCATTTCTTGGCATTTTCACGGTGGCCTTCGAATCGGCAAGATGCGCGATTCTTTCTCTGTGGTTAATTCATGATATTCATTGCGCACTATCATTCCTTGGCAGTGTCACGGTATTGTTAGAATCGGCAAGACGCGCAATTCTTTTCCTTGTGTATACATAATGAAAATTACTGTGAGCTACCATTCTGAGACGTTTCCTTGGTAGCATTTTGACTTGACAAGTTGCGTGATTATTTCCTTGAATCTACACTGTGTGATTTCATGGTGCACAATCCTTTATGGTGTTTAGTACACAGATAAAAACCTGCAATGTGCGCAATTTACTTTTGAAAAGAACACAAGATCAGAGTTCTAGATGTAATGCTGTGTGTTCCTGATATGTATTCTTCAAAGGAGATTCATTGATTGTTTAGAAATTTCTCAGAGTGTTTTCATGATTCTCATGCTAAAGAAAGTACTTTAATTTGAAGGTTTTATTTAATTTGTCTTGTTACCTCCTCAGGTATTCGGTCATCTAAGATCTAGTCATCTTTAGAACTATTCTAGGATTGTTCATGTTTTCAGAAATGACAAAGCTTAGAGTTGTAGCACGGTACTAATTTCATGAGATGTCATTTTGATGTTGTGTTTTAACATCTTGCTTCCTGCAGGTCTCCTTCCCAGCTGTTCCCTTCCTAATCCCCTTTTCCCCACTTGGACTCTCTTAGACTCTGTGATAAATCTAATCAGAGGATTGGAACTGTCTTGCGGTGGAAGTGTTGGGAACATGCACAGACCCCGAGTATCTGGTGACTCTGACACCAGCAAGGCAGCAGGACAACAGCAAGGCAGCAGTCCTTCACAGCAAAGCAGTCCAGGTAAGTCCTTTGGGCAGCCAGGCAGTTCCTCTTGACAGGTTGCAGGATCTGGTCCAGAAGTGTCTGATTTGTTGCAGAAAGAAACCCAGTTTATATACCCAAAAATGCCTTTGAAGTGGGGGAGACTTTAAAGAGTGGTTTTGAAGTGCACACGGTCCCCTTTCAGTACAGGTCTGTTTGCCAGGGTCCCAGTAGGGGGTTTGGCAGTCCATTCTGTGAGGGCAAACCACTAGCCTTTGAAATGTGAGTGTCAGGCCCTTCACCCTTCCAGCCCAGGAAGACCCATTCAGTAGGCAGATGAGTGCAGGTGTCAAGGAGTATCCTGTGTTTGTGGTTGTCTGGGTGAAAGACACAAGGGAGCTGTCAACCAGCCCAGCCCAGATGTTGATTGGAGACCGGCTGTAAGGCACAGATGGATTTTAAGTGCAGAGAAATGCTCACTTTCTAAAAGTGACATTTCTAAAAAAGTAATATAAAATCCAAACTTACCAAGAAGCAGGATTTTCTATTACCATTCTGGCCTGTCCTAACATGACCTGTTTACCCTTTTCTGATCAGAATCTGCCACTCAAACAGTATATGAGGGCAGACCTAATGCTAGCATATGAAAGGATTAGGCCTCAAAGTAGTGGAAAATAAATGTAGGAGTTTTCCACTAACAGGACATATAAACCACACAGGTATATTCCCTGCCTTTCACCTACTTAGCAATCTGCCCTATAGGTTACCTAGGGCCTATCTTAGGGGCGACATATATGTAGAAAAAGGGGAGTTTAGGGCTTGGCAAGTACTTTTAAATGCCAAATTGAAGTGGCAGTGAAACTGCACACACCGGCCTTGCAATGGCAGGCCTGGAACATGGTTATGAGGCTACTTATGTGGGTGGCACAATCACTGCTGCAGGCCCACTAGTACCATTTAATTTACAGACCCTGGGCACATGTAGTGCACTTCACTAAGGACTTACTATGTAAATTTAATATGCCAATTGGGTATGAACCAATGTTACCATGTTTGAAGGGAGACAGCATATGCACTTTAGCACTGGTTAGCAGTGGTAAAGTGCGCAGAGTCCTAAATCCAGCAAAAACAGTGTCAGAAAAGGGGAGGGAGGCAGGCAAGAAGTTGGGGGATGACCACCCTAAGGCTGTCAGGTCTAACACTACCCCTTTCTACCCCATGGAGGCAATGAGGGAGTTGAGGCGGCGCTCTTGTATGCTGGACCAGAGGTATTGATGGCTCTCTGGTGATCGTGATCAAGGCACAGGGTTGTCGAGAACATCGTGAACGGTATTTTGGAAGGCTAAAACTGTTGCCATCTTAGGGAGGTAGCCCACGATGCGGGCTATGTCGGTAAGTTCCCCTCAGTCTATGTGGAAGGTGAAAATCAGAGCCTGCAGGCCCCCACTTGTCAGTGCAGGCAAAGACGGTGTGAACCCTTCAACAAGTGTGGGAGCCGGGAGTCACAACCAGCAGCCCTGCACTGCAACGCAGAACTGCTGCAGTGCCAGCATGGCTGGGTGGGGCTCCTTTTGCCGGAGCAAGTCAAGAGAGTAGATGAACAGACCTTCTCACTGAGCAACGGCTGACATCTTAAAGTCGCGATGGGAAATTAAAAAAATAAATAAAGCCCTCATGACAGAAAAGTGTGAAAGTAAATAAAGCAAAAATGGCATGTATTCCTCTGGAGGGCTGATACCTGAAATGAGTCAGGAAAAAAGATTAACAGACCTTGTCATTTACCATTGGCGATGGATAAAAAAAAAAAAAGCCCTCATGATAGCAAAGTGGAGATATTAAGTAAATAATGTAAGGATGGTATGTGTTCCTCTTGATGGCTGTTATCTTACTGCAGCATGGAGTGTGAGGCCATAATTTGTAACAGGTGTTACTGTGTTCGTGGGTTTCCGTGAGTCCATAGATGTTACACGAACCACAGGGGTAAGGTCCTGTAACTGGTGGCAGGGCCCATAAGGGGCACTGTTCAGATCTCTCGACCCTCTGTGGCCTAGTGTGGACGATCATTTCTTTGATGTAATTGGTGCATTTGAATGCGACGCATGGTGTGGGAATTTCAAGCAAAACTGTTTGTAAGATCAATCAGTGTTTGCGTATGGTCTTTTGTATCTTATTGGAAGTAGGGGGAAGTAGTAAAGCAAGTGGTATCTTCTTGTGGCCAAATAAAGGGTTCCAATAAACCAGCTCTGTTGCTGTTTCTTGCCCTCTTGCATGTCAAATTGACACAATAGAAAAGCTAGTGATGGGTTTTCAGGTTGGAAGTGAGTTGTTGTGCCTGCAGGTCATAGTCTGTAGTAGTACTACAATTGCAGCATAGTTGCAAGAACTTGCCATAGGGGAGGTTATCCCTCAGGGTTTTAGAGTGATGACAATCATACAGAAGTAAACCATTACAGCCTGTTGTTTTTTTATAAGTGGAGGTCATTTAGTTTCCCTTCAGCAACACTGATACACAGATCAAGAATGGGAAAGCCCCTATCTGAGATGTTTTTCGTAAATTTCAAGTAGGGAATCAGGGTGTTGATCCAGTTACAGAAATTGACACATTCTCTAATATCTACCCGCCAGAAGATCATTATGTCATTGATATAATGGCAGTATATTAGTATGTTACTGATGAAGGGATTATTGTCCGAAAAGATGTTCTCTTGATCAAAATTTGCCATATAGAGAGACACTTGGCACAAATGTTCTTCCCACGGACGTACCCTGGGTTTAGTGATATTGCTGGTCACTGAACTGAAAGAAATTTTCTTTTGAGTGCCAAAGTCGCACACTCTGTGATAAAACTGATTGGTGTAGGTGAGGCCCAGTCCTCAGACATAAGGGTACTCTATCACCTCTAGAGTAACATCTTGCGAGATACTGGTAAACAGATCCTCCACATCTGGGTCACTAGGAGATCAATGTGGTTTATGTTGTTCAATTCATCAATGAAATTCAGAACATTCCTTGTACCTTTGGGGAAGGAGGGTGTTTTGGTGACCAGGGGTTGCAGCAAGGGGTCACAACATTTTGACAAGGGTTGAAGGAGGGAACCTATACCTCAAACAATGAGTCTGCCTGGGGGTGGAATGACTCCCTTATGTATTTTGGGGAGCATATAGAAGTACGGAATCCTGGGTTGGGTGTTGACCAGGAATTCCGACTCATTTTTACTTATCCAACCCTGGGTTTCTGCTATGGACACTGGGCGCTGAGCCTAACTGTGGGATCTTGGTTGATAGGGTTGTAGTAGCTCTGATTTGCAAGCTGACCGAGGCACTCCTTGTCACAGTCTATGTAGGAGGCTGGCCCAGAGTGTAATGTGGACACCTATGGTGTTACACCTTATACTGGGTCCAGGCAACCCTTATTAGATAGTGTTACAGTGTCCAGATAGGCAGAGCTCTCTAGTGGTAGCTGTGGTGAGCAGCCAAAACTTATCTAGGAGGTGTGTGAAGCACTTGCAATACCACAGTAGTCACACAGTTACTTATCACACATGAAAGGAACCGCACAGCGTTGCATAAATAAAGGTACTTTATGACAGGAACACCAAACTAGATTATTAAAGGCAAACCCCCTTCTGGAGGTAAGTACACGCAAAATGTACACCGGTAAGTATTGGGAAATAGCATAAAATATCAAGGGCTCTATAGGGGGCCAAACCACATACTAAAAAAGTGAAATGAGAGAACTGGTCCCCCACCAGAGGATATGGAGTGGTTAGCCAAGTGCTGAGAGAGAGTTGGACCCCAATAGGTAAGTACCTAGAAGGCCCCCAGCGACCAGGAGAGGAGAGGTAAGTTACCTGGTCGTCCCATAGGCCAACATGGGGACCCGTAAATGGAACATTGCAAGAACAGGACCGGGCCGGTGGAACCCAACGGTGGATTCTGGATGAAGAGGACCTGCAAAAGAAGGGAACAGAGTCCAGTCCACGCAGGAGTGTCCAGGTGGGGCAGGAGGCAAAGCCCACCCTTCTGTGGGTGAAGATCCAGATCAATGGGGATGGATGAAGTCCAATTGCGGAGCCCAGGAGCTGCCGAGGAGTCTCTGAACTCACCTAGGAGTTGTCCCTCGATGGTCGCCAGACTGCAGACAGGTCAGTGGTCAGGAGGACCACCAACAAGCACAGCAAATGCAACTGGAGCTGTTGGAGATTTGCAGATCTGAATAGGACCAGCAAGATCCTGGGGACTCGACCCTTGAAGGGGAGTCTGGGCTGTCCCTCAGAAGGCAGGAGAGTCAGCAAACGCAATTGGCGCCTCCACTAGCAACCCACTGGCAGCAGGCACAGTAAGTCGCAGTGAGGCCCATGCAGTACACCCGAAGAGGAGTCCCATGTTGCTGGAGCAGCAGAGAGGAGACTGTCTTTTGTCCTTGCAGAGATAGATTGCTGGGGGCCGGAGCTACTTAGAGCCTCAAGATCCATCAGATCAGGTGTCAACAAGCCTTGGGTGCTGCAACAGACGCAGTGCATGGGGGTTCTGTCTTGGACAAAGAGGCAAGGGCTCAACGTCTCCCAAGTTGGACAGAAGGCAGAGAGGACCAAGAGGACCCCTCAGTCAGAACCACCACCTGTGTTGGATAATCTTTGCAAGTCCAGAGGACTGAAGAACCCAGCAGCCGGACGTCGTTGCCTTAGGTGCCTGCGGATTAAGGGGAGTGATTCCTTCACTCCAAGGGAGATTCCTTCTTGCCTCTTTGGTGCAGCTGAAGTCTTGCCGACCCCAGAGGATGCACAGCCATGGAAATGTTGCAAGTTGCTGACAGGAGCCGAGGAAACAATGATGGAAGGAGAAGTTGTCTCGGTGTTGAAGTCTTGTTAGGTTTCTGTGGAGTCCAGCAGCTGTTCCGCTGACCAGGAGCAGAAGAGGGCTTTGCAGAGGAGTCCTGGTGGAATCTTGCATGATGAATCTAGAGACCCACCCGCAAGGGAATCCCTAAATAGCTCAAAAAGGGGCTTAGTCACCTTCTAAGGTGACCACCTATCAGACGGGGTCACTGATGTCAGCTACCTACCCTGACTAGTCAGATGCTCCCAGGGGCCTCTACACATCGTGTTTTCAAGATGACAGAACCAAGTGGCCACCTGGAGGAGCCCTGATCACCACTCCTTTGTGCAGTTTTGCACCAGAGCAGGGACCGGGAGTCCCTAGACTGGTGCAAACCGGATCATCCAAGGAGGGCACCAAATGAGCCCTTCAAACAAACCCCCACCCCAGCCCTGTTACACCTATTTCCAAAGGAGAGGAGGTTGTACACCTCTCCCACTGGAAATACGTTGTTCTGCCTTCCCCTGTGTGAGCTGGTCAAGCAGCAGGAAGGCAGAATCCTGTCTGAGGGGCTGCATCAGCATTGGCTCCTCGCAGACCCTGAGAGACTGGTAGGAGCAGTACTGGGGGGTCCTCTAAGGAGCCCCAAGAGTGCATGTAATCATGCCACCAATACTGGCATCAGTTTTGGGGTATTATTACGACATGTTTGATACCAAACATGCCTAGGTTCAGAGTTACCATTACGTAACTAGCCCACAGGTAGTAACCAGAAGCCAGTACATAGCTAAAATGGCTTCCCCACACTTACGAAGTCCAGGGGATTAGAATTGCAGCTTGTAGGGGCACCTCTGCTCATGCAGGGGTGCTCCCACACACAGGGACCTGCACCCTGCCCTTTGGCTGGAAAGGCCTACCATAGGGGTGACTTACAGTGACCGAGTGTAATGGCCAGCAGTGAAAGGGTACATGTACCGTTTCACGAAGGCTACAAATGAGAGGCCTGCAGACACAGTTTGCATGGGCTCCCATGAGTGCATAATACATGCTGCAGCCCATGGGGGACCCCTGGTGTACCAATGCCCTGGGTACCTAGGTACCATATACTAGGGACTTACAGGGGTACACCAGTATGCCTATTGTGGGGTGCACAAAGTACCAAAGCAACTAAATGTTGAAGAGAGAGCACAATCGCTGCGGTCCTGGTTAACAGGATTCCAGTGAAAACAATCTAAGCACACTGACATCAGTGTGAGTAACCATGCCAAAAAGAAGGGACTTCCTACAGCTGACATAATGACAATGGCCCTTCATGGTCTGCTTGCTTGATTGTGATGCTGGTGTCATTAGCTAGGGGTTTAACTGCAGCTCCTTCCTGCTTAGACATATTTTGGAAGACAGGTATGTGGTGTATATCACCAATGTCCTTCAATACTTCTTTTTCAAAAGGGGATGTCTTTGAAAAAGGCACAAAGGGGGTCATTACAACCTTGGCGGGTGGCTGAAGTCACCCGCCAAGGTTTGACCGCCGGGCGGCCGCCAATGCAGCCGCACTCGCGCCACGCCCATTATGAGATCCCCGCTGGGCCAGCAGGCGGAAACCTGGCTTCCACCCGCCGGCCCAGCTGGGATCTCGGCCGCAACACAGGAGCCAGCTCCAAATGGAGCCGGCGGTGTTGCGGCTGTGCGACGGGTGCAGTTGCACCCACCACGCTTTTCACTGTCTGCCCCGCGACTCCCCGACCCGCCAGCTTCGCTCCGCTGACCTTGCCGTTGCCAGCATTCCACGCATCCACAGAACGACAGCCAGTGGCAGGTCGTTCTCCCACCTTGCCGCCAAGACGTGGAACACTCTTCCTATCCACCTGCCACAGACACAGGACCTGCTAACTTTCAGGAGACACCTCAAGACCTGGCTGTTTGAGCAGTAGCAGCACCCCTCCTTTTAGCACCTTGAGACCCTCACGGATGAGCAGTGCGCTTTACAAATGCTATGATTGATTGATTGATTGATTGATTGATAGAGGATCATTTGGGCCCAAAGTGGTGTTAGAGGAAGCCAGAAGAATGTTAAATATCAGCAATATGGCCTCCGTAACGGATCCAATCTGTTGCGACAACCCTGATGGCCCTGGGAATTCAGGACACTCCAGGAAACAGGGGAATCAGCTTTGCTAGTAGAGATCCCGGGGAAGACCGACTTTACGTCCTTGTGCAGTGCATTCAGTTTGAGATTGGCAGAAAGGGATTGAGTCCCACTTTACCTTTTTGCACTTATGTTTGGACTTCAATTTCCTGAAAGACTTTGACCGTGAAGCTGTCCTTTTGTGTTAAAGACCTCATAAACATGAGCGGGTTCACTCCCTCAACTTCAAGCATGATTGAGACTTAACCATAGCCTGCAACATCATCTTGGGTTCGGTTACATACAGCTTTGTCTCCCAGTTTCGGACTGCCTTTGGGAGCATGAAGGAACACCTGCTGCAAAACTTCTAGTCATGCCTAGAGCCTAAGCACTAGAGATACACCTCATGTGAGTCTGTCACCGACTTCATTTGCTGACAGTATCGGCATGGTTTGAAGGCTGCAGTTTCAGGAGAGGCCAACGTTCCCTAACCCTAGGTTTTGTTTTAGAAGACATCAAAAGGCTGATAAAAGTGGGAGCAAAGCTCTGGGTCTGCATTGGAAGGTGTATAAAGAAATAAACTGACATCAGCACTCTGGGGTGGAACTTCTATGCAGCTCCACTCCATCATTTCTGGGGAGGTAAGGAGCTAGTGCGGAGCCACACAGTGTCCCCCACCTCCACACAGGAGCATTGCTAAAAAGATTCCAAATCCAGTCTAAAATTATGTTTATTCTAGGGGAAGAGGAGGTTCAATGTCACTGGGCCCAAACAACCTAGACCTGGTATGGAGTTAAACAGCTGTTGGGTGTATTCCTTACTGTCATCTTCCATGGAGGGCAATATTGTTCTTGAAGCTCCAGGAACTCTTGCTTGATGAACTCCTGCTCTTTCTCTCTGTTTTATTTTTTCCTCAAGGGCAACACCTTTTCTCCTCCGGCGACAGCATCTGCCTTGATAGCCTGCAACTTTTGCTTCATGTTGGAAGTTGCCCTGCAAGCTGTGGACCAGGGATTCCAAACAGTATCTAGTGACAGGAGCTACCTCTGATTCCCCCCACCCAGAGCTCGTGAGCATGGTAGGACTTCTGGTAAACCCATAAATATGTTCCTGCAAATTCCTTTTTGTTTTAGTGTGGTCGGCTTTGACAACTAACCTCTGATAGAGTAGTTTATCTTTCCTTTTGCCATGTTTGGTTCAGCATTCAGTTAGTAGTTTCATTTTATTCTCCTACAAATATGAGCTGCCTGCTCACTTCCAATATTTGCCACTCTTAGTAGGTGCTTGTAGCGCTCAGACCTGAAATTTCCCCTTTCCTATAAAAGTTCCTTGGCACTCTAAGACAGCAAAGACTAGTTTCCCTAGTTCCTCATTGGGGCACCATTTGTCATTGAGCTTAAGTAGTGCACACCCAGTTGGGCCACACAGAGCTCACAATGTTTCAGTTGCCATGTCCTTCTCACAATTCTCTGAGCCTATCATGTTATGGTAATTATCTTAGCTAGGGCAATGTGCCTTTGCTCCTGGAATCTTCTGCAGCTTGATGTGTTCCTTTTTCAGCATTGTGTGACGTGGGTGTTGCTGTATCCTTCTGTCTTTATCACCCTTCTGGAGCTGTTCTCAGTTCAGATCCTGCTGCAGTATTGGAGGTCTTTGGAACGTTCTGACATTATAGTACTTGTTATAAGAAAAAGGGTTTCTGAATTATGACATTGTCTTAGTCCAAACTGCTGAGCTGTATATTATATCCCATTATATCCATTGGGATTTAGATTTCGGAGCACAGGATATCTGTCACCGTTGTGACAGAGTAATCCGTCTGCCGAGTTCTAAATCAGGCCCTAAGTCTTAATATGCAGTTATAGGGCTAGAGTAGTTTGCCTTTTTCATTAACACCTAACCCTTACTCCCTCACAATGTAACTCCCTTCCTGACAGATATTTTCATACATTTTTTCAACAGGGGCACATTTCACCTTTATAACAAAATGTTGTAGTTTAGCTAGTGCACAGCGATTGGCTATCAATACGACAATCATGCCTACTTACACGAAACAACTTTTCAATGTGTGTCTAATGGTTGTTTTAAGCAACACCAACATTAACAGCAATTCTATTTTTTAACTATAACGTCCCTGTAACCTTTGTTTTTTTCAGTGAATTTCTATGGTTTTTTTAACGTATAGTAATCTTTAGACTTTTGCTCACATATTTAGTCTCAACTATAATTTTTCTACTACGATTTCAATCTTAACATAATTTACTAAGCACATCCCATGTTATTTCTTGTACAGCTACCAAATGTTTTATGTTGGCTTGCTGCAAAAAAAAGGTTGTTCACTTGTTACTTCAGATCACAACTTAACTGCTGTTTGCACACATATTTTCTTTTCTCAAACTCAATGTACAAGTAACCTACCAAATTTGTATCCAATTTGGGAAAAATACACATTTGCACATTAGCACAATTTTATATGTGACTTGCATTTAAAAAAACTTGCAAGGCTTTGTCCTTCACATTACAATGTAACTCTCATTCAAATCACACAAATGGAAACACGTGTTTCAATGTGGAATAAAGTTTTTTTTTTATTTGGGGTGGATGTGAATACACCACAAGTAATAGGCACCATAAAGCTGTCAGGGGAGACACAGTTTTTACATATTCAATTCAAGGTGAACCCCTGGTAGCTATGTCACAGAGTAGTCAAAGCTCAAAGTCAATATAGGTTGGTTGCAGGGGCGGCTCCTGTGTGGGCAAATCAGCGTGGGGGGGCACAAAAAACATTTCAAATAAAAAATAATAAAAAAGGCCCAACAAAATCACCTGACTTGCCACCTCCACCGCACCGCTCCTCAGTCCTCACTTACTGCAGGCACAGGCTCCCAGCCGGCCCTGCGGCCAATCCTAATGCTGCTCTCATGCTGCAACACAGTGCCGGGATGGAGAGAGCTCAGTGCGCATGTGTGTTTGGCCATCCTGAGACGGCTGGCCAACCACACATGCACATTGAGGGGAGTTCACACCACTCCCCTCAGCGCTTGTCATCCCTATGGCCCCACCTCTTGAAAAATAAAAATGATAATAAACATTGTTTATTATTGTTTTATTGTTAAATTTTCAGCTGCTGCCTCTGTCGGTAGGGCGATGCTCCTCCTGTACCCTAAACAATGGCACACAAGGAATCAGTCTTGCCCTCATGCCTTTTGCAGCAGTTCCTAATTGCCGTACCGCAAACAATAACAATACACCCCTCTCCTGGAAGTGTATTAAAGCCAGAAAAATGAAATGTACTTTGAATGAAATACAGGTATTTGGAAGAATGTATACCATGCCTTAAATTGCCTATTTACTTATATTTGGATGTAGTTATTTTTAAATCTATTTAAATATTGTAATTGTAGTCTATTGCTGAAAATAATGTGTTATACTATGTTTTAGAAAGAATGAATACATTTGCATATGAAGATATAAAAATCTTGTAGTACATTGCTACATTTCTTTGCTCAGTTTCTCCAAAAGTGTCCTGTCCCAAATATTTTAAGCTATTATTCTGTGTCAACTGGTGATCATATAGAATTGGATGTACATTAAAATATACAGATTTATTTTCTTTTAAAAGATTCTTCTATCTACAACCAACCTTTTTATTTCACAATTAACTCATCGTAATGGAAGGTACAGCTAATGTTTATAATCTAAGCTCCAAAGTGTAATGTAATAAAAAAGAAGTTGGACATAAGGTGTATTTGAGCATTTGGTTTCTCATTTCTTGTAAGACCATCAGCTAAAGCCGAGGAACAACAACCTGTTTGGACCAAACCACCACTGAAAACAGACTCCAAAGCATTCAGTGTTAGCTTCTCTGCTGCTGTGAAACATTAGGAGCCAGGCCCATCAGGTTTATGTGCCCAGGTCACAAGGACAAACCTCTCTCAGCCATTATCTACAACACCTGCAGCCAAAATAGGCCAGGCTCCATTATCCACAACTATGTACCATGTAGATACCTGTCTCTCCACTACTACCTCATTTGTGTTCACCCCTGTCCTGGATCCTGTATCAACTACAACCACTACAATAGTTGTAGGGCCAGGACCCACTATTGCAGTGCCCACACAGTCAAAGAAACACAGTAGGTTTGGCAGGGTAGGGACTGATCTGGCTGTGTGTGGTGAGTGAGATGCTCAATCTTTTAAGGCCACTATGTGCCAGAATACGATGGGTGCTGATAGCTGACTTGAGGATCAGATGAGCTGGATGCTTGTTCTGCTTCAAAGAAACAATGAGCTTCGGGGGGGCACAGATTGAGTTGCAGAGAAAAAGATTAATTTGCAGAAGGCCACAAAAGACTTTATAGAGTGCCATATTTTGGTTATCTGTTCCTTTTCTGGGGTGGTCCAGGATGACTTCCAGGCCATTTGCCTTCTGTTCGTAAAACACTGTGCTCTTTTTGTGGACATTCATCTTCAGCCACCTCTCAAACGCCCACATTTGAACTAGGCACCTCCACAGAAAGGGAGGCACAGGACACCAGCAAGACACCTGTCACCACCTCACAGCCTCCAACTCAGCAAACATCTGTTTCCGTCAGGAGGGAGCGTTCATCTGACCCAGTAGAGGAAAACACACACAAACTCACCACCAAGAGGCCTAAATAGTATTGTTCTCCTGTGAGCCATCAACATTCATCTGTGGACAATTCAAATGTCATATCTGTCTTTATTTTATGGGGGAACGTTCTGGAAATGGACTTCAAACAACTGTTGAATCATCTTTGAAACCTCATCAAAACATAAAGTTAATTCATTCTCAGCAAGACTATTTGTTTGCAGCTATGAATATTTTCAGTAAATTGTTTTCTAATTTCAATTATGTTTTGGTTGTTTTTTTAACATATTTTAGGAATGTGTCTAATGTTATTTCTAGTTACACTTTCCCTCAAGATTAGTTTGTTTGTGAACTAATGAGGTAACACACCATTTAATCACATTTCATATAATTGTCTCAAAAAGCAAGGAGGTATTCATTGAGTATAATCCAGTCCTTTTATTTGTATATACATTGTCAAATTTGGGCCCTGCTTTATACTTTTTGATGCAAACCTGAATTAGTGCCGCAAACCGGGTGGGGGAGGCGTAGGGGAAACTGGAGGTTGTGCGTAAAAGAATGGCGCTAGTCAGGTTAGAGTAAAAACAATGACTCTAACCTGATTAGCGTAATTATTTCCATGCACAACCCCCATGGACATGACTCCTGTCTAAGTAAAGACAGAAGTCATGCCCTTCAGCTCAATGGCCATGCCCAGGGGACTCAAGTCCCCTGGGCATGGCCATTGGGCACAGTGCCATGTAGGGGGGGCCAAGTCAGGCCCCCCTATGGCACTTGGCAAAAAAATTAAAATACTTGCCTGAACTTACCTCGGATTGGTCCCCCATCCTTAGCTGTCCTCCAGGTGTGGGTGCAGGTGGGTGGGGGTGTCCATGGGGGCAAGGAAGGTCTCTGACCATGGAAAAAGGCCCACAGGTCCCCTAACGCCTGCCCTGACCCAGGCGTTCAATAATGGTGCTAAGCAGGCTTAGCGCCATTATTTAATGCCCTCCTCGTCCCATGCCTGATTTTTGCACAGGAGGATAAATAAGGCGCTAGGGCTTTTGAGTCATTTTTTGCCCGGGAATGCCTACCTTTCATCTCATTGACGCAAGGTAGTTTTCCGCAGGCAAAAAATGACTTTAACTCCAATATTTTGGCGCTAGACATGTCTATAAATATGGAGTTACGTGTGCCGGATTTGCATTAAAAAAATGACGCACATCTGGCGCGGAGTATAAATATGCCCCTAATGTCTTGCCACAGCACACATGAAAGACATATTTATATATATATATATCAGCAAGTAGAGTGGGTTGCAGTGCCATTGGAGGAAGCACAATCCTCTTGTCAACACTCCTTGACTCAGAGTAAGCGAGCGCAGATTCTTATTCAAACACATTACATCAATGTTGTCAGCTTACTTTGCAGATCTGTTCATCAGAAGTGACTTGGGCCCTCATTCTGAACATGGTGGTCCATTCCACTCCACTGGCCGTGGGGGTAGAAACCGCCAACAGAGGAGCAGGCCGGACTGCCAAATAATGAAGCAAACGAAACACACGCATCCCGCGCACCACCCACCGCCAGGAAAGGAGTCCCGCTGACGACGGCAGAGTCCGCCCACAGCCCGTCGGAATGGCCCAACTCGCTCACCAAATTATGAACCACCATTCCGCTGCCAGTTCTGGGGCGGGAACCACCGCCACACAAAGCCAGGCGGAAAAGAAACAAATAGAAGGAAACACTCACCGGAGTTCCACAAAACGTGCAGCGGCAGCCATGGACAGAGAGCTGCAGATCATGCCAGCCTTGCTCCTTGCCATATATCTACACGACCGAGACCGCCGACGAAGACGACAACAGTAAGTACTGCAACCTACGACACAAGGGAGGAAAGGGCAAACTTACATACCCACCCACTCTGCAATGCCCCCTCAACCCTTCCCAGCAGCACAAGTTAGACGCCCCAAACCAAGAGGGACGTACCCGACACAAGGCCACTGCAACTTGACCATAGTACATACAATAGCCCCACACCCATAAATAATTAAAACAAACATCTGGTAGTGAGTTGTGGGTGATGCAGGGTGGTGGATGTGGTGGGTAATGGCTGGGTGGGGTGTGGGTGTAGGTGGGGGTTGGTGCATGCATTACAGGTATGGTGTATATGGGGTAATTGTAGATGACTTACCTGAGTCCATTCCTCCAGTGAGTCCAGTGAGTCCCTCTGGGTGCAGGATGGCTTGTACCTTCTCCCAGTTGGTGTAGTCGGGTGGTGTTGGTGGCGGTCCTTCCCCAGTCTTCTGCACTGCGATGTGGTGCCTGGATGCCATGGCCCTGACCTTCCCTCGTAGGTCGTTCCATCGCTTGCAGATGTCGTCCCTGGTGCGTGGATGGTGTCCCACTGCATTCATCCTGTTGACAATGGTCTGCCACAGCTCCATTTTCCGTGCAATGGGGGTGTGCTGCACCTCGGACCCGAATATTTGTGGCTCCACCTTTAGGATCTCGTCCACCATGGTCCTTAGCTCCCTTTCGGTGAAGCGTGGATTTTTGGGGGGGACATGGTGAGGGTGGTGGATGGTTTCAGGACGGGGTTTGGGTGCTCCTGTGTGGGTCGCTATGCGTGTCCTGTCTGCTGGTGTTCTCTGTCTGGCTCTGGGACTCTCCGTCTTCTGGTCCTGGTTTCGTTGCAAGGAATTGTGGGGTGTGTCTGGGGGTGTTTTATGGTGTTCTGCATGTGTGTCAGGTGTGTGGGTGCTAGGCCTAGCCAATGTGTGCACTGGTTGCTTTTGGGCCCACTTGCCGCCCCTGGCGGTCGCAGCCGCCAATGGTCGTCCGGCCTCCACTGTCCGCCGAGGTGATTTGTGCATCATTATTTGGAGGGTAGGATGTGGGGGTGCTTGACGGTGGCGGGGTGGGCCGGGATTCCCACCGACAGGGTCCTGGTGGTGAGTGGTGGTCTGGGAATTTTTGGCGGGGTTGGGTTTTTCTATCATTTTATGGTGGGTTTCCATTTGCCGCCGCCGGCGGAATTCTGTTCACCGCCGCCACGGCGGCTGGCGGTCTGTCCCGCCATGTTCCAAATGACCACCTTGGTTTCCAAATAAAAAATAACCACCAATGACTTGCTACTGCTCCAGAAGATGACAGACTGAAGATGACAGAATGATATGACCTAGTAGTAATAAGCAAACATTATTCTAAGTGAGAATGACTTGAAACAAACCAAAACAAAAGGACATCATACACATGCAAAGGTCAAGTTCACTGTCTTGAAATGTAATTAATTATCACAGAAAAGCTTATGTAATTTCAAAGCATTTGACACCATAATTAGAAATTCACTCTTGAATATGGGCCAGTGTATTTGTTGTAATGTTTTAATACAGACTTGAGGATTAATGTTTATTTCTAACACAAAATAAACGCATAGGGACATATGGCCTTATTAAGAGTTTGGCGGAGGGGTTACTCTGTCTCAAACGTGATGGATAGCCCGTCCCCCACATTACGATGTCCATAGGACATAATGAAATCGTAATACGGCGGACAGGATATCCGCCACATTTGTGATGGAGTAACCCCATCCACCAAACTCTAAACGAGGCCCTTAGTCTACCTTACTAATTTAGAACAATTAATTCACATAATACTTTTCACACTGATCCTCAGGCAAAGACGTTTTCACTCATTTCCTGCCTGATGACACTCTTTTCAGGGCAATGTAGTGCAGCATACAACAACAAAAAATCACAATTTGACACACCGTCTCTAGGGAGTAGAGGAGTGTTCCTCCATACTTATCCAGGTAACGTGAACATACTTTTAGGAGCCCAAACGTCTGCTCCACAGACCACCTGGTCCTGGTATATACCCCACTGAAGTGGACTTCCTCTAGCATTGCTGGGTTCTGCAGTGGTGTTAACAGGCATGCACTCCTTTAGTATGCTGAATCACCTGATTGCTTTGTGAGCATTTTAAAACAAAAAGGATCTTGTGAGCATACTCATTATTGAACTAAATAAAATGTCCGTTTTGAATGTAGGAAGACAGCACTTACCAACCAGCCAGGCCCTTATAGTAACAAAGTGTGACATTTGTCACGGGATGCTGTGGTTGTGTAGCACTAGCAACTCTTGGGTGGATCATGGGAATCTTGCACACCCACTAGGGGTATACAGATCTGGAATACAGACCATGTGTACACTAACTGAGTGGAAATTCTTTCAACTGCGCACACTTTCTCATGTTTATGTGGTGGCACCCAAGCAATAGGAGTGTCATCTATGACACCAACAACATGCGGAATGCCTCCTAAGCTATAATATTCACCTTTGATATTGCTCAGGGCACCTACATCAATAGGAAACCAAATGTAGTCATTTTCGTGTCTAAGCATCGCTGATAGAATTTGCTGGAGTACACATGATAATGTGGGCTGAGACATCCCATTTGCATCAGCAACAGTGCACTGAAATGAACCGGTAGCACAGAAATGCAGCACTGCCATGATCCTCACAATAGTCGTAATAGCTGTTGGGTTTTGGATTTCAGACAAATAAATCAACATAGATGTTTTGTGTTAAATCCAAAATTTTTGTCTGTTCAGTCTGTACATTTTTATAATGTCTTTTTCCTGCATGGTAACCAGATCTGGAAATGTTCAGAACACTCTTGGCTGTCCTTGCCTTTGTCTTGCTGGTGCCCTCACTGGTGTCTGTAAATTTAGTTGTCTATAATACAATAAAGATACGTTTTTTTCTGAATTGTTCATAAAGCACAAAAATATGTCAAATTGACATATCCAACATTACGTAGTACAATAATTTTTCTTTATGCTCATTTATCAGGTTTTTTAAATTTAAAAAAACAAAATTATTTGTTTACTTTTTGTAATCACCTATGGAGATTTAAAATCCGCTGAGTAGAACATTTTATAAAAAATATACATTGCAGAATACTGCACATCGTTGATGAAAGATAGGTGACATAATTATTTTCTGTCTTCACCAAAGATACATTCCGCCACCTTGGGCATAACAGTCGAGTCATCTAAAGTATAAAACTCGTGGCACACTTAAAATGTCGGGTGCCTGACCTTTACATCATGGAAGACAAACTAGCTCCATCTAAAATGACATCACTCCGTCACTAGCGTACAAACCCATTGTTTCTCATTGTGTGACTGATAGATGAATATGCTTTGTGTCGTATAGGCATACATTGACGTTTGCTTACATCACTACGGCGTACATGCATCTTGGACATCTCATTTACCTCCTAACCTTTGTCAGGTGCACACCTCCTCACACATCGCTGCTCAACCACCTCTGTGACTTTCCACGGCTGAGGGTTAATGCGACAGGGCCCCAAACCTCACGGTGGAAGAGCTCCAAATATTGGTCGGACCGGGGTCCTTAACAACTACATGAAGTTATATGGGTCAGCAGAGAAGCAGGTAAGCAAGGCACATGAGAAGGTGTCATTCTTGCTGGTCAAAAGATTATGCATTTATATATGATTTAAAAGCTACCTTGCATGTTCTTTGAACAAAAGGCATGCTAATACATCTCTTTTTTACGCAATATTGCACATTTGTTCACACAACTACTGTGTATAATTCAAGTCCTTCTTTTTTAAAATGTGTAATTTTTTTAATAAAGGTAATTTTATTTTGTGTAAGAGTTAATTGAAAAGTCAGAAATGTAGCATAACATGTCAAACACAAAATACATTATGCAGGATGTGAATTATATAATACTAATCACTTGCTCCTTTTAGCCATGCTAGAATTCTTATGTAACTATTTAAAATTAAAAGTAAGAATTTACATACATATATTTATATCTATATATCTATATCAAATTAAAAATATGTATATATATATATAGATATATATACATGTTATACACGTATATAAATATAGACAAAGATTCAAGTGTGTGTGTCTATCTTTATCTCACTATATATATCTTTGTATCTCTCTCTCTCTCTCTCTATACATATATATATAGATAGATAGATAGATAGATAGATAGATAGATAGATAGATAGATAGATATAGACACACACACACATATATATTTTTATAGAGTATATATATATATATATAGAGAGAGAGAGAGAGAGAGACATAGAGAGACAGAGACACCCAAAGACACTGAGCAACATATCATGCTGCATTTATACTTATGTGTACTGAGTAATGGAGTGAATTTTGTTTAGCTAGTTGCTTTCTAATAATATTCATGCAGTGTTAGGCACAAAAGGTTCTTTTTACACTTCTCTTTAGAATTACAGATATAATGTTATAAAATATAATGTTTATGGGATCTTTATTGGAATTGCATGACACTTTTAAATACGTTAGGTTATACATATACATCTTGGAACAATTATCCCTTTATAATTGTATTAGATTATTAAGATTTTGCATGTGTGGACACTCAGCTTATTTTTAAACTGTGTTATGCCGTCCTCTGTCCAGGTCATTCCTCATCAAAACACGAAGATCTGGTGGGCCATTACCACGATCCTCCTCCACTGCCGTAATCTGTGGGAAGACCTCAGATGCTGGACCCAAATAACAGCAGAGGTCCAGCTGGGAAGGTCCCCTCGGGAAAGAAAGCATGTGCGGCATTCTTTTATCCCCCTGGTGCTGCCCCCTCTGGCTGCGGTCTACCCATATCTGGATTTGGAGCTGAAGACCATGGAACAGCAATAAGGGGGTAAACATATGATTTAGCTTGCTATACATCTATGTTATTTAACATCTTGTATTTTCATGTTCAATAAAGAGGTTATGTTTCTCCAACTGATGATTCAGTTCTAAAGAGGTAAAATTTTGAACATTCAAATGAATTACATTTTTTTTTAGCTTAACGTTTCTTGATGATTGTAAGAAATGGGGTCCCTACTTGGCAATGGTCTGCACCCTGTCCAAGTAGGGACCCTCACTTTGGTCAGGGTAAAGGAGTCGCACAGCTAAAATAATCCCTGCTCAGCCCCTGGGTAGCTTGACACGAGCAGTCTGGTTTATCTCAGAAGCAATGTGTAAAGTATTTGTACACACACACACACACACACAGTAACACAGTGTGAACACCACAAAAGTACTCCATACCAGTTTAGAAAAATAGCCAATATCTCTGAGTAAAACAAGACCAAAACGACAAAAAATCCAACATACACAAGTAAAGATATATATTTTTAAAGAGTAAGGCCCTTATTACAACCCTGGCGGTCGGTGATAAAGCGGCGGTAATACCACCAACAGGCCGGCGGGGAAAATATGGAATTACAACTATTGCGGAAACCGCCTACACAGACAGCCACTTTAACACTCCGACCGCCATGGCAGTAGCAACAAACACCGCGGCAGTCACCGCCAACAGACAGGCGGAAGACAATGTACCGCCCACACTATTGGTATCAACGACATCAAAAGCACAGCGGAAACAGTCTGTGGAACGGAAACCACTCACCTCTCGACACCCAACGAGGAACCAGGACGCCATGGAGCCCGAGTTACAGGTGTTACCAATGTTGGTTTACCTCCTCTTCTACCAGGAACATCAAAGACGGCGGCGACGACCATGGTGAGTACTGCACCTAGCACACAGGGGAGGGTGGAGGAAAAAGAGAGTGACATACACACACTCAACACGCAACACCCCCATCCCCACCCCCACCCCCACCGACAACAACAGATACACAAATACATCCAAATACATCACAGATACACCCCATCACCCCCTGGAAGAACCAAATGAAATGACTGTAACGAGTGAAATCATCGAAAATCCTGTTAGGCCATCATAACTTTAAAAGATCAGTATATACAAATATTTACAGCAAATACACAAGTCCGTATACTGTTCCATTACATGTCAGTGGACGAGTGGCCCCAAAAAGCATGGGCGAAGCCCACACATGATACCCGCCTCAAAAAACAGAGAGAACACTGCAGGGGCATCAGGTCGAAAAAAACACAGGCACCTCAGGGGGATGGGGGGGCACCTCAGCCAGATGATGGGACGACGCCACTGCTCCACGAGGGGGCTCCATCCCCACTGCTTGCTCCTGGGGAGTGCAAAGCCACATTCTCTCAAGTGGGTGGTTTTCCCACTTCTTGGTCCTGGGGAGTGCAAAGCCACAGTGTCTCAAGTGGGTGGTTTGCCCACTGCTTGGTCCTGGGGAGTACAAAGCCACAGTCTCTCAAGTCTCTCAAGTGGGTAGTTTGCCCACTGCTTGGTCCTGGGGAGTACAAAGACAGTCTCTCACAGTGGGTGGTTTGCCCACTACTTGCTCCTGGGGAGTGCAAAGCCACAGTCTCTCTAGCGGATGCTTTCTCCACTGGTTCTGGAGGGGGCATGGTGCCCAGAGAGCTTCCTCCTGCCAAGGACTGGGGTAGTGGATGCAGTTCTCCACTGGTTCTGGAGGGGGCATGGTGCCCAGAGTGCTTCATCCTGCCAAGGACTGGGGTAGTGGATGCTGTTCTCCACTGGTTCTGGAGGGGGCTTTGTGCCCAGAGTGCTTCAGCCTGCCAAGGACTGGGGTAGTGGATGCAGTTCTCCACTGGTTCTGGAGGGGGCATGGTGCCCAGAGTGCTTCACCCTGCCAAGGACTGGGGTAGTGGATGCAGTTCTCCACTGGTTCTGAAGGGGGCATGGTGCCCAGAGTGCTTCATCCTGCCAAGGGATGGGGTAGTGGATGCTGTTCTCCACTGGTTCTGGAGGGGGCTTTGTGCCCAGAGTGCTTCATCCTGCCAAGGACTCGGGTAGTGGATGCTGTTCTCCACTGGAATGCTGCACCTGGGGTGTGGCAGTTGCCATTCCCTCACCTGGGTGTGTGAGCCACGAGATTTTCCGGGAACAGGTAGCATGATACTCCATGGAGGCAGAGACACACTCCACCCTGCGGCGACTTAGCCTGCCAACTGCTGGTACTGCCAGTGCTGGTGGTTGTGGTGCCTCATGTAGTGTGTGCAGGGTCCAGGACGTCTCCTGCAGCCTCGGACGGCTGCCCACTGCGGATGCTGCTGATGTCCGCTGTGGTAGCACTGGCTGGGCACGTGGTGGGGCAGGTGGCGGTGTCTGCGGCGGTGTCTGCGGCGGAGATGCTGCCGGTGGTGCAGGAGTCAGCACCTGTGGAGGGAAACACCAGGACATCTCCTGCAGCCTCGGACGGCTGCCCACTGGGGATGCTGCTGATGTCCGCTGTGGTGGCACTGGCTGGGCACGTGGCGGGGCAGGTGGTGGTATCTGCGGCGGTGTCTGCGGCGGAGATGCTGCCGGTGGTGCAGGTGTCAGCAACTGTGGAGGGAGACACCAGGATGTCTCCTGCAGCCTCAGACGGCTACCCACTGCGGATGCTGCTGATGTCCGCTCTGGTGACACTGGCTGGGCACGTCGCGGGGCAGGTGGCGGTGGCTGAGGCGGTGTCTGCGGCGGAGATGCTGCCGGTGGTGCAGGTGTCAGTACCTGTGGAGGGAGACACAAGGACATCTCCTGCAGCCTCAGACGGCTGCCCACTGGGGATGCTGCTGATGTCCGCTGTGGTGGCACTGGCTGGGCACGTGGCGGGGCAGGAGCGGTGTGTGCGGCGGAGATTCTGCTGGTGCAGGTGTCAGCACCTGTGGAGGGAGACACCAGGATGTCTCCTGCAGCCTCAGACGGCTGCCCACTGGGGATGCTGCTGATGTCCGCTGTGGTGGCACTGGCTGGGCACATCGCGGGGCAGTGGCTGCGGCGGTGGCTGCGGCGGAGATGCTGCCGGTGGTGCAGGTGTCAGCACCTGTGAAGGGAGATACCAAGCCGTCTCCTGCAGTCAAGGAAGGGTGCCCACTGGGGATGATGCTGGGGACTGTAGTAGAGGCAACAGACGTGCAGGTGGCGGTGCAGGTGGCGGTGGTTGCGGCGGTGGCCACCGCCGTACAGGTTGCTGTTCTGTCTTGCAGAAGGGGTGACACCAGTCCCTCACCCGGAGGCTCCGTGCCCTGAGCTGACTTCCCTTTGCCCTTGTGTCCCTTCCCCACCTTGGAAGTCACTGCTGGGACCTTGGCACTGTCCTCTTTGGTTCTGGAAGAGGCCTCACTGGGTGGTGGTGCGGCATTTCCCTTCGGCATGTGGGCCCCTTCTTCACCTTGGCAGGTGGCAGAATAGGGTGGTCCTTGGCCTCACTAGGTGGCACACTGGCAACCCTGATGGGTGCTGCCTTCGCTCTTCCCGGACTTGCAGGGACCACAGTGCTCAAGGATTTTGTGGCTGCGGTGCCGGGCTAGGATCTGGACATCTTGGCCCTAGGGGAAGGATAGGGGGGAGGTGTAGGGAAGAGGTCAATGCTAGCTAGGAAACGTTTTTTAGACACACTGGGACGGGAAGATGGAGGGGGTTTGGGAGTGGAGGAAGAGGTAGTGGTTGTAGGAGGTGTACGTCTGCTGAGTTTGGGTGAAGGTGCATGTGCTGGATGCTGTTGTGAGGTGGATGGCTGTTGAGTGGGTGTGTGCCTGCGTTTGTGTAGTTTGGGAGGAGGGCTCACAGACACACTGGGAGAGGACACAGGGGACCTGTGCATGGTAGTGGGGGTGGTGATTGCATGTAAGCGATGTGTGGTGATGGGCGTGCTGGTGATGGAGTTAGTGGCTGAGGATGTAGTGCATGCAGGTGTGAGTGGAAACAAGACTGGGAGGGAGGTGGAAGACGTGGAGGAGGGGCACACAGTGGAGGCAGTGGATGTTGGTGTGTCTGCATGGGTATGGTGCTTGTGTGAGTCCCTGTGGGATGTGTGGTGCTTATGTTTGCCTGAGCCACTTTTTTTGTGTTGATATGTGTGCATGCTGGTCTGATGGTGTGCTTGGGATAGGCTGAGGTAGAGGGGATTGGGTCTGGGTAGTGGAAGTTGGAGGGGGGCGGCTGCACACAGGGACAATGGCTGCCATCAGTGCTGAGGCCACAGCCTGAAATGTTCTCTGTTGGGCCGCCACACCAGAATGAATGCCCTCCAGGTATGCATTTGTTTGTTGCAAATGCCTCTCGACGCCCGGGGTGGCATTCAAAATGGTTGACTGCCCAACAGTGAGGGATCTCAGGTGGTCAATAGCCTCCTCAATGAGGGCAGCAGGGCTGACTGGGGCAGGGCCTGAGGTGCCTGGGGAGAAGAGATGCCCACCGTCCTGGGTGAGCGGGCACGGGAAACACGCTGAGGGGCTGCTGGGAGGGCGGTGCTGGTAGGGAGGTGGCGGCTATACCTGTTGTTGTGGTGGGCACAGAGGTGCCCGGATACCGCAAGGGAGCTCCCATCAGAGGAGGAGTCGCTGTTGCTAGTGTCTCCTCCTGTCACCATCATGGAGCTCCCCTCGCCCTCCGTCCCACTGGTGCCTTCAGACTCCGTATATTCACCCTCCTGGGTCATGTGGGTTGCAGCTCCCTCCTGCTCCGGTGCCACTGCTCCTCGGCCAGATGATGCTAATGCACACAAGGACAGGGTGACAAAACAAAAAGGGGGGGAAAGACAGAGGAGACACATGGTCAATGCCAGCAACAACACCACCGTTGGCAGACCCAACACAAAGGGAGCAGCCCTATGCACTAGGCCATGCACTAACAGTTCTTAGGAAAATCACCTAGCCATGGGGGACTGTGCCTAAGCCCATTTGCTGCACACCTGGAACCCACAGGAGCCTGACTAGGTGTAGATGGCCACTACCACTTTTTGGGTTGGAGTGCCACAGAGCCTGCCTAACAAGTGACCTACCCTAGCAAGTTTGCCCTGGCATAGGGGAACCCACAGCCCACTTCCCCCACCCAGACACCTCGTAACACGCGCAGAGTCAGCTGAATGACACTGTACTCTACCACTTGTGGCTGCTGTGATGCACTCAAGTGCCCATCCAACTCTGGATATGCCACCGCCAGGATCTGGTACATCAGGGGGTTCATGGTGCGACAGGCACCCCTTCCACGTTGGGAGCCCATCCCCAGCTGGGCCTCCGCCATCTTCTTGATCCAGCGGCGCAGGTCCTCCCATCTTTTGTAGCAGTGGGTGCTCAGTCTATGGTAGACCCCCAGGGTCTGCACTTCCTTTGCAATGGCACGCCAAATACCCTTCTTCTGGTGGGCGCTGACCTAGAGGAGAAAGGTAAAGTAAGAATGGATTTTACTCCCCTGTCCGGTTATTCTTACTCATTGGCCACAACTTCCCAACCATGCCCTTAAACACATACACTGACCATCCTCACATGCTGGCCACAGCCCCCCCTCACATGTATCTTCCATCCACGCCACTCCATACATTCATGTCCCATCCATCATGCTCACAGTGTACTCACCTGTTTGTCTGGAGGACCGTAGAGTGGTGTGTACTGGTGGAGGCCCCAGCCACCAGGTTGTCCAACTCCTCTGCGGTGAAGGCAGGGGCCCTTTCCCCAGACACTGTAGCCATTGTTGCTTCCAGACTCAGGTCGTAGCAGCACTTGCAGTGTAAGTCCTCTCCTGTTGAACATCAGGTATAAAATGAGTGAACAGATAGAAAATGGTGCTCACGTCCGCAGCGGTGCGTACCTTCACCGCCGGCATACATCGTCATTGGCTCCTGGAATCCATAGGGCCCAATGATAACCAATGCTGAATTGCTAGCGCAGTTACCTCATTTCCCTTTGTCCCACCTTACAGGTCAGGCAGCCGCCATTTCAGGGAGCCACATGGCAGGGCAACTAACTGCGTCACAGCACTTTTGGGCAGGAATACGGACAGACATCACCACACACCGATTACATCACAATAGTGCAAAACACCCTTGTGCAAGCTATATGGTATATGACCCTCTGCTCACCCTTCTTCTCCATAGGGCACATCCGCTTGGGCAGATGATGAGATGGCATCATCCTCCGGTATACAGACCCCTGGTGGACCTGTCGACAATGGAAGACAGACACACCATTATCACCCTACAGACTTGATCGTGCCACAATCCATGAACTGTGTGCCCAGTTGGAGCCAGACCTGATGTCAGCTATCTGCCATCCCACAGGAATTCCCCCTCTAGTGCAGGTCCTGTCAGTGCTCCATTTCCTGGCCAGTGGTTCCTTTCAAACAACAGTGGCCATGGCATCAGGGATGTCACAGCCAATGTTCTCTAACGTGTTGTCCAGAGTGTTATCAGCCCTGGTGAAACACATGCACAGCTACATCGTTTTCCCCCAGGTGGAAGATTTGCCCACAGTGAAAGGTGACTTCTATGCCCTGGGACATATCCCCAACATCATTGGTGCCATTGATGGTACACATGTGGCATTTGTCCCACCCCGCAGGAATGAACAGGTGTACAGAAACTGCAAAAGCTACCATTCCATGAATGTGCAGATGGTGTGTTTGGCAGACCAGTACATCTCCCATGTGAATGCCAAGTATCCTGGCTCAGTGCATGGCGCTTACATTTTGAGGAATAGCAGCATCCCTTATGTGATGGCCAACTCCAGAGGCACCATGTGTGGCGAATAGGTGAGCTCAAGGTCCCCACACAGTTTGAATAGGGGTCTGGGTATGGGATAGCCCCTAAGGGTTGCTGTGTGCCTAACAGATACCCCTCGATATTTGCAGGTGACTCTGGTTACCCCAACCTGTCATGGCTACTGACCCCAGTGAGGAATCCCAGGACAAGGGCAGAGGAACGCTACAATGAGGCACATGGGTGAACTAGGAGGATTATAGAACGGACTTTCGGCCTCCTGAAGGCCAGGTTCCGGTGCCTCTATCTGACAAGTGGCTCCCTATACTACTCACCGAAGAAGGTGTGCCAGATCATCGTGGGATGCTGTATGCTGCACAACCTGGCTTTGCGACGCCAGGTGCCTTTTCTGCAGGAGGATGGGCCTGATCTTGGTCTTGTGGCAGCTGTGGAGCCTGTGGACAGTGAAGAAGAGGAGGCAGAAGAAGAAGATATAGATAACCGAAACAACATCATCATGCAATACTTCCAGTGAGACACAGGTAAGAGACTGGCACTGCTCCTCTCATATCAGACTACTGTAGGACATTGCATTATTCTGCCTTTTTACCTCTGTGTATAGACCCTGACAGTTCACTTTGCCTTTACTTTTCACAGATCTGGGCACCACATTCTGCCTCCTGCTATGTTTACTGCTGCCCAACAACTGTCAAACATTGGAATGTGCAAATGAACATTGACATTGATATTTGTCAGAGAGGTTATAATAATACACTTGTGAAAGTACAGACTGACCCCAGATCCTTTTGTGATTCAAGGGTGTTTATTTAAGTGCTATTCAGTGGAGGGGTATGTGCAATGGGCTGGGGTGATGGTGGAGGAATGTCCATGGTGGAGTCCAGTCTCTTTGTATCACAGGTGCATTGTCCAAAGGGGCATAGTAAGTGGAGTAATGGCAGTTCAAGGTGGCCAGGGTGACATAGTGGGACAGAAGGGTGACAATCAGGAGAGTCTTATTTCCTGGTGGGGGTCTTCGCAATGTTCCTTGTCTTGTGCCTGGATCGCAGGGACTGTTTGTGGGGTGGTTCTTCTTCTGCAGGGGTGGGGTGCTGGTGGCCTGTTGGTCCTGTGGCTTGACCTCCTGTCCACTAGCACCGGCGGACGTGGAGGGCTTTTCATCGTTAAGGCTAGTGTCAGGGGCCTGTTGGTGTGCCACTGTCTCCCTCATGGTGTTGGCCATGTCTGCTAGCACCCCTGCAATGGTGACCAGGGTGGTGTTAATGGACTTCAATTCCCCCCTGATCCCCAGGTACTGTTACTCCTGCAGCCGCTGGGTCTCCTGAACCTTGGCCAGTACCGTGCCCATGGTCTCCTGGGAATGGTGGTATGCTCCCATGATGTTGGAGAGTGGCTCGTGGAGAGTGGGTTCCCTGGGCCTGTCCTCCCCCTGTCGCACAGCAGTCCTCCCAGCTTCCCTCTTGTCCTGTACCTCTGTCCCCTGAACTGTGTGGCCACTGCCACTGACCCCAGGTCCCTGATTGTCTTGGGTTAGTAGGTTTGCCTGGGGTCCCTGTAGTGGTGGACACACTGCTGATTGACGTGTCCTGGGGACAGTGGCATGGACCCGCTGGGTAGGTGCTGTGGTGGTGTTTCCTGAGGGGGCAGGTTCAGTGGTGGTTTGTGACTGTGGCAGGGGTACCGACTGTCCAGAGGTCTCTGATGGGCCGGGCTGGTCATCTTGATCCAGGCGTGCAGAGCTGCTTTCGTCACTGTGGTCCTCTTCTGTGGGGGGACTGGATATGGCTGGCACCTCCTGTCTGGTGATGTTGGGTAGGGGTCCTATTGGGGTGTAAATGCATTGTTATTGTATCTTTGTGTGCCATCTTGTGCAATGGGTGAGTTACCCTCTACTCCTGTACTTGCATTATTGCCTTGGCCCTTGTGTGATTGGTGATTTTGTGGCCTGGGTGAGTCTCTCTACTGGACATGCTTTGGTGATGGGTGTCCATGCATTGGTGTTACATGCAGGGCTTGGTTTTGGGATGTGTGGGTTCTGATAGTGGGGTATCTGTGAGGTGTTGGGGTGATGGGTGTGAGGGTAGGGTTAGGAGTTTGTGATGGCATGCAGGTAGGGTGAGGGGATACAATAGTAAATATTTGCCTTACCAGAGTCCAGTCCTCCTGCTACTCCTGCGCGGCCCTCAGGATGCATGATCGCTATGACTCGCTGCTCCC
Source organism: Pleurodeles waltl (assembly GCF_031143425.1). Classification (NCBI taxonomy): domain Eukaryota; kingdom Metazoa; phylum Chordata; class Amphibia; order Caudata; family Salamandridae; genus Pleurodeles; species Pleurodeles waltl. Next base: position 290,252,635 of record NC_090443.1, on the reverse strand, counting down.
ATGTTGTTAGTGGTGGGGGAGGAGGTGGGGGTCCACCGCCAGTCCTCTGTACGGCTACCTGGTGTCTTGATACCATGGAATGCACCTTCCCCCGTAGATCGTTCCACTTCTTCCTGATGTCATCCCGTGTTCTTGGGTGCTGTCCCACTGCGTTGACCCTGTCGACAATTCTCTGCCATAGCTACATCTTCCTTGCAATGGATGTCTGCTGCACCTGTGATCCGAATAGCTGTGGCTCTACCCGGATGATTTCCTCCACCATGACCCTGAGCTCCTCCTCAGAAAACCTGGGGTGTCTTTGAGGTGCTATAATGTGGTGTGGGTGATGTGTGAGGTGATGTTTGTTGTGCTGTGTGAATTGTTGTGTTGGTGTGTGTTCTTTGAGGTGCTTGGATGTTGTATGAGTGATGGTGTTGTGTGCCTGTGGATGCTGGTTTTGTGTTTGCTATTCTCTCTCTCTCTGCTTCTTCCAAAATTTTCGTTGTAAGGGGTTGTGGGTAATGTGGGTGTGTGTTTTATAGTGTGTGGGTGTGGTGTGTGTATGTGTATCAGGTGTCTGTATTTTGAATTGTCCAATGTGGTTGTGTTTTGTAAATGTGTGTGTATTTTGAGCGCAGCGATGTGTACCGCCAATGGATTACCGTGGTTGAAAGACCGCCGCGTTGATTCGTGGGTCATGATACTCTGGGCGTATTCATGTTGGCGTGACAGTGTAGGTTTTGCTATTACCAGTTTATCACTGACCTTTAGTGTGGCGGACTTGTGTCGGTGTCTGTACTGTGGCAGATTACGAGATGTGGGTCATAATACCTGTAGCGGATTTCCGCCGTGGCCACGGTATCTTGATGGCCGTCAGCATGGCTGTAAGCGGGATTTACCGCTAGGGTTGTAATGAGGGCATAAATCTTAATAAAGCAATTAGAAACACAATAACTCCAACTGGGACTATCAACCCGTCTTGACAGAGTCCTTCCCAATAGTCCGACTCCACTCATAAGGGAGTGGGGGCTGGTCACAGAGTTGCTCAAACCCCAGGTATAGTAGCTTGGAAAAATGGGGAGGATACAAAGATGTTGCACGGAGTCGGGGAGGTGAGCAGGTGCGGCATCTGTTCCTTACTGCTACAGGTGAGGTGAGGCATTGGTTCCTTACTGCTATGAAGGGGAGGTGAGGCATTGGTTCCTTGTGGTTGCAGGGGAGGTGATGCAGCATCAGTGGTCAGGTGTCAATTCCTTACAACTACGCACAATAGATGAATCAAGCAGGTCAAGATGTGAGGTGTCGACTTCGCGTGTCACGATCACACCACGGGGCCACGGGTGCTGCGCCAGTGTTAGGTGTCCTGGACGCTGGGGACACAGCACTCGGGACTCAGCCTGTGGCAGGACTTCGGAAGCTCTGTAGCGGCGGCAGGCCTGTGTTGCAGGTCACAGCTGTGCCAGTTCCGAAGTCGTTCTGGAGTTGATGTGCTTGGTTTCTTCTTTGTTGCACTAGAGCTCACTGCCAAGGGCCCAGGAATTGGATTTAGCACCACTTGGCAAGTCAGGACTCTCAGCAAGAGAGCCCGGGTGTTGGCAGATGAAGTCTTTGATGTCCCTGAGACTTCTTAATAGGAGGCAAGCTCAGTTCAAGCCCTTGGAGAGCCTTTGAAAGCAGGATGTAAAAAGCAAAGTCCAGTCCTTTTACTCCCAGGACAGAAGCAGCAAGCAGCAGGTCAGCACAATAAAGGAACAGACAGAGTGGCAGTCCATCCTACATCATCCAGTTCTTCTTCTTGGGAGAAAATCCTCAGTCCAGAAGGATTCTAACTTTGTGGGGTCAGAAGTCCAGTACTTATACCCATTTATGCCTTTGAAGTAGGCAAACTTCAAAGAGATGTCTTTGTAGTGTACACTCCTTTCCTTCCCTGGCCTCAGACACATTCCAGAGGGTTGTAGGCTGCTTTGTGTGAGGACAGGCACAGCCCTATTCAGGTGCAAGTGTCAGCTACTCCCACCACTCTAGCTCAGCAAGACCCATCAGGATATCCAGGGCACACCTCAATTCTCTTTGTGTGACTGTCTAGAGTGAATTCACAAACAGCCCAACTGTCATTCTGTCCCAGACGTGTTTTCCACAGGCAGACAGAGGCATAGAATGGCTAAGCAAGAAAAAGGCCACTTTCTAAAGTGGCATTTTCTAACTTACAATTTAAAAAACAACTTCACCAAAAAATTTATTTTAAATTGTGAGCTCAGAGACCCCCAAACTTCATATCTTTACATACTTTCAATGGGAAATTACACTTAAAGGATATTTCAAGGCAATCCCCATGTTACCCTATGGGAGAAATAGGCCTTGCAATAGTACAAAACAAAATTTGCAGTATTTCAGGACATGTAAAGCACACCAGCACATGTCCTACTTTTTAAAAGCACCCTGCTCCTGGGGCTGCCTTGGGCCTAAGTTAGGGGTGACTTACATGCAGTGAAAGGGAAGGTTTGGGCCTGGCAAGTGGGTGCACTTGCCAGGTCGAAATGGAAGTTTATAATTGTACACACAGACTGTTGGAAAATGGGTTATTGGTAAGGGCAGGTAGGTACCTACACCTAGCAACAAGCCACTAACCTCCACCTAGGTACAGTTAGGTCTCAGTAAATTAATCCCAGCTCAACCCTTGGTAGCTTGGAAACGAGCGTCAAGGCTTAACTTAGGAGACAGTGTGTAAAGCATTCAAATATCACAAAACAGTAATTAAATAAAACACAGGAAACAGTTTAAAAATCCAAAACCAGTTTATATTTTTATCTTTAAAATGACACAAAAACGAATAAAATCGGATAAAGGGAACCGGAGATATGAATTTTTAAAGAATTATTATTTTTCTAGCGCTTAGAAACAAAAAGCGCCAATCGGGTCATCTGGTTGCACCTCGACCGGGGCAAAGTCAAAGTTTCAGGCCGACCGCGATGGAGCCCTGCTCGGCTACAAGTCGCGGGAGGCCTCGGTTAAAAAGTTACCTTCTGACTTAGTCTTTATTTTGAAGTTTTTCTTCACCGGGACGAACCTGCCAGTTGAATCCGACCTCCTGGAGCCCTTGTCCGGATACGCGATGTGGGTTTCCTCGGTGGAGACTTTTACCTTCGGACTTAGTCGTTTTTTCGAGATGAAAATCCTTCGACCGGGGTAAACCTGGATCTTGATCCGACGTCCGTGGAGCCCTTCTCGGATACGATGGATGGGAGGTCCCGGTCAACTTTTTACCTTCGGACTTAGGGCCTCATTCTGACCCTGGCGGACGGCGGAGGCCGTCCGCCAGGGTACCGCCGCTGAATGACCGCACCGCGGTCAAAAGACCGCGGCGGCCATTCAGACATTTCCTCTGGGCCGGCGGGCGCTCTCCAAAAGAGCGCCCGCCGGCCCAGAGGAAATGCCCCTGCAACGAGGACGCCGGCTCAGAATTGAGCCGGCGTAGTTGCAGGGGTGCGACGGGTGCAGTTGCACCCGTCGCGTATTTCAGTGTCTGCTTAGCAGACACTGAAATACTTTTCGGGGCCCTCTTACGGGGCCCCCTGCCGTGCCCATGCCATTGGCATGGGCACGGCAGGGGCCCCCAGGGGCCCCGCGGCACCCCCTACCGCCATCCTGTTCCTGGCGGGCGAACCGCCAGGAACAGGATGGCGGTAGGGGGTGTCAGAATCCCCCATGGCGGCGCAGCAAGCTGCGCCGCCATGGGGGATTCTAAGGGCAGCGGTAAACCGGCGGGAGACCGCCAGTTTGCCTCTTATGACCGCGGCCGAACCGCCGCGGTCAGAATGCCCTGCGGGGCACCGCCGGCCTGTCGGCGGTGCTCCCGCCGACCCTGGCCCCGGCGGTCTTAGACCGCCGGGGTCAGAATGACGCCCTTAGTCTCTTTTTCGGAGATTTTTCTTTACCGGGACGAACCACCAAATCAGGCCGGGTCGCGGTTGAGGCAAGCCGGCTAGAATTTCCGCGGCACGTCGGTCCCTCTATGGAGCTTTTTTTCAAAAATTCTCAAATCTTCTCCAAACTTCTGGGGCTTCACCCAGATGTCCTTTTAAGGTTCTTTTGGGGTCCACAGCTCACCCCAAGGGTCCAGAAGTTCTGTGATGGTCCTTGGGGGGTGCGGACTTCAACTCCCAGAATGCACCTGGCGCAAACTCCTTTTTGGCCACTGGACAGTGGTTAGCTGGTCGCTTTCTTCAGGAGTTGGTGCAGGGGACTCTGGTTAGCAATTTTTCACCTGTAGCAAACAGGGAGTCCCTCCTTGAACCAGTTGAAGCCAGGCAAAGTCCTTCTTGTGGTGAAGCCCAAGTGTGCAGCTGGTGCAGTCCTTCTGAGTGCAGGTTCCAGGTGCAGGCCAGGGGTCCAGCAGGGCAGTCCTTCTTCTCCTTTAGTTCCTTCTTCTTGAAATTTGGTGGGGATCTGAGGTGTGGGTGCAGGTCTGCCAGTTTTATCCTTGCTCCTGGGTGAAAAGCAGGGGGGCCCTGGTTCTCCAATCAGGGACAGGGTCGTCCCCCTGTGATGACCACTTCCTGGGAAGTGTGGCAAAAATCCATCCCAGAAGGCAACAGTCTCTAAAAATCCAACATGGATGAATCTGATTTTTGGAGGTTACATCTGGCTGAGCCCACCCACTGGTGTGGCTAAAAATCATAAACACACCCCTCTCCTGCCCTCTCCTAATCTAATCAAGGGGGCACCTAATTGTCTGGGGTTGCAGGATGTGGGGGTGTTGCTGGGTGCTGCAAATGTCCTTCTCTGCCTTTGAAGACCAGTTTGGCAGCCCTCCCCCTTCCTGCCTCACCATCTGCTGAGGGGAGATTCTCTCCCCCAAGCACATTCCTTTGTGTGAAGCCAGGCCACTTCACACCTCATCAAGGCAGCCTGGCAGAAGCTGCTGCAGGCTGGCCAATCAGAGCACAGCAGCAAAAACAATGCAGAGCTGAAATTGGCAACTTTTTAGGTAAAGTCTAAACTTTTTACCTGAACAAGTTATATTAAATCCAACAACTGGAAGTTGTGGGATTTATTACAACAATTAATTTGATACCAAATTCTTGGTATGTAACATTTAAGGAGACTTTAAAATTTAAAATAAAGTCTGCCCATTCTAGCCTATGAAGGCCATTTACTTCTATGAGGGAAAAACGAATTTGGCTGTTTTTACCTCACCAGGGCTTATAAATCTATTTTTATAAAGTCCCTGCTTATAGTTACATGGCACCCAGCCCTAGGGGCACATAGGGCACACCTTAGGGGTGACTTATATGTAAAAATAAGGTCTGTTAAGACTTTGGAAGTACCTTTAATTCCAAAGTCGAATTTGCATATAACTTTAATTTAAAAGCAGCCAGCAAGGCAGGCTTGCTTTTAAAATGACACTGGGCACCTCAGCAGTGCACCTAGGTGTGCACCACCTATGCTGTGGTCCCTAAACCTACATGCCCTACCATATACTAGGGACTTATAGGTAGGTTAACTTAGCCAATTAGAATTAGCCTAATTAGCATATCCATTTTACACAGAGCACAGGCCCTGGGACTGGTTAGCAGTACCCAGGGCACCATCAAAGTCAGGAAAACACCAGCAAAAAGAGGAAAATGGGGGCAAAAAGTTATGGGGCCTCTGCAATCAGCCCTGTTTTCTCACACAGACACTGTAGCGTCTAGTCTGAGACATGCTCACAGGGATACTCATGTGCGTGGCACAGTCAATGCTCCAGGCCTACTATTAGCATTTGATTTGCAGGTCCTGGCCACATATGGTGCACTCTGCTAGGGATTTACTAGTGAATCAAATATGCCAATCATGGATACACCAAACACCAATACAATTTAGATAGAGAGAATATGCATGTTAGCAATGGTTAACACAAAAAGGTCAGAATAAATAGGATGAAGAAGGCAAACAGTCTGAGGATAATCCTGCAAAAAGGGCAAGGTCCAACAACGATACGGAATTTTTTGTTTTGAGCTGTGACTTTTTTCCTACCTAGCTTAAATTGAGTACAGGACTTTAGTAATGTAAAGTGTAATAAAATGTGTCATTAATCATGAAGCAGGAATGCCAAGTGTAGACTGTGATGTCAGTTTACAAACAATGTGTGTATACATAGAAAATGTGACAAAAAAATTAAATAAAAGCATTAACAGTCAGTATAAAGGCAAGGGGTGTGAGTCCACCCACCCAGAACTCCAAGAAGCATTTTCAGGTATTGAAGATCAAAAAATTGTTTGAAATCTGCCTAATTGTGTTTTTTACTTAGAACATGTAGTATGTTTGTTATTTTGAAATTTGAACCTAGTATTCTCCATCACAACGTGACGAATATGGGGTCTAAGATATTACAAGTAACCTTGTTTATAACAAACTGTAATATGGCACAATATCCCTTACATATGTGACAGAGTATCCCATTCAACAAAGTTTAACATTACCACCATATCACTTCTATATGTTTTCGTGTGCTAAAATGATGTCCAATGAAAATAATTTATGAGTTGTTGACAGTTTGCTCAATTTCAAACAACTGCCAAATGCAAGTCAAGTAGAACCCATGTAATTATATCAATCTGTTTGCTCTATAACACAGCCTTTACCTTTAAACTCCAAGAAGTAGTTAAGTGAAAGTTTACATTTATTTTTGGTGTATACATGACCACACAAAAAACAAATCTACAGTTTTGAAAGATCTTGCACAGTTAATGTCTTTTTAGATTTAGAAAGTGTTCATCAATTGTGCGAGTTACAGGGCCAAAATATGTGACAAATGTTTTGTTATCATGACCTCTTGTCCAAGCACAGATACCCACCCAAAAGCAACACCGCCACACCCAAACCCACATTTCCCAACCAGGCACAAACTCCCACCCAAAAACACCACCACCTCTGAATCCAGCCCCACATCCATCTTTAAACCCTCACCCAGGCACGATTTTTAAAGAATTACAATTAGGAAATTCCAATTCCTGATGTACAAAAACATACAACTTGTAAATAGCGAATCCTAATGGGGTTGCAATAGACCTACTTCATGAATATTAATGAAGTAGGTCGCAATTTGCAACCCATTAGGAATCGCGGCCATCACAGTGATGGTGGCCTGCTGGTGTCAGCAGACCAACATATCTGTGAATTCTTTTTTGAAAAAAACATTTTTTTAAAGTGCAGCCCATTTTCATTAAAGAAAAAATAAAAAATGAAACTTTGAAGTTTTATTTTTTAAGAGTAGCCAGTCGTCCCTTGGATCACTGCCTTCTCTCAAAACATATTTTTTTCAACATTTACAAAAGGGAAGGGGTCCCATGGAGTTACCACCACCCTTGATGTGCCAGTAAAAAATTAACATTTTGCAACTGTCATTTGACCGCTAAACATTCATACATACCACTGCGGTTCTGTATTAAGAAGGGGCGCCTTTACCACCCCCATCCAAATACTGAATTGCTAAACAAAATTGTGATTCATTAACATGTTCCAGAATCGCAATTTGTGCTTTGTACATACGGAAAATCATTTTTGGTAATGGTTTCATCTAAAAAATGCTTTTGTACCTCTTGCACTATATACTATGTAACTTCTTTGCACTAACATGTTGAAGAATGAGAACAGGGACAGACAAATGTGTATGCCACATAAAATATGTACTAGAAACCTCTACATGTCAGATAGAAAGTATCCATGTTGATCTTTAAAACATTTTGACTAAGCTTTTTTTTAAAGTCAATACAATTGAGGAAACTTCCATGGGTTATTTTTGTACCCCTATGTTGATAACCTATGTTCATATGCAATGAGTGTGTCCCACTGACTGTCGTGCCATTCTAAATAACAATGAGTGTTTCTATGCTATTCCAAAGGTAATCCACATTATGCACGTGATAAACGTTTAACTTTAAACGAATCTATATTGCACAAATCACACATTTGGGTATAGGTTATGGCTAAAGGGGTTTCAAATGGTGCTTTGTGATGCGTACAGCATCTGAAATGTATATGGGTAATGCAGAGCCACTGTCCTGTAAGTGTATGTCTTCTACTATTTAGTATGATCATAGTACTCAAAACAATGAAGACAAACTTATCTAGGCGTAGGTCGTCATTTCACATTTAATAAATAATTAGAAGAAGAGGAATATCTTTGAAGCAAATTATCTGTGCACTTCTATGCAAAAACATTTTACATTTTCTAAACTCTGAAACATTGCTGATAAGAAGCCAAGTATGTCTAAGAAGCTGAAGACGTTATTAATCATATTGTGATTGAGTTTTTTAGATAGGCTAATAGATTTTTTACCTACATTATGTGCAAAACACTAAATACAATGCCACTGAATTGTTTGATTAAGTATTTCATCATGGGTAAGTGTATGTTAGGGCCAGTTATTGATGACATATGACTTAAATGTGTCATAAGTTATGAGCGAAACCAAACATTACATGTATGGTACGGTGAGACATAAGTAATGTAAGTATTATGTCGACTTAACAACTCTGTTGACACACATTAATCTAGGTAACAGCACATGTTTTTCCGGATTTTGTACTTATTAATAAGTTTATTTATGAGGTTTTCTGAACTTTGCAACTGAGAAAACATACAAGTCTTACAGTTGAGCTTACAGAAGAGGTCCTCAGATTGTTTTTACCCTGAGCCCCCCCCGACCCCCGACTCCAAGCAAAATGTTTTGAAGTCAGGCCAACACCCTAACATCTTTTTGGCAGGACTAGTTGAGAGGGATGGGCAGTACTAATCATAAGCAGCAGGGTTTGTGAAATCATTTCAGTGGTGCTTTTCTGTTGCTTTTTAATCCACACTAACTGTGAGACTTACAAAAGGGAAAAAGAATCAAACAAAAACAAAATTGACTCAAAACACTACTCTTCATAATTGCAGTGCTGCGACCCCCTAGCTCTTCAGGGCAACTGCACCTGCTGCACTAATGATAACTGTGGCCCTGAGAAGCGGGCTATCTCCTCCTTTTCTTCTGCCCCTTCCCCACTATGCCTGCCCATCAGGTCAGTCTTGAAACAGGCTGTTTGTCCCTTTCATGGACGTCATTTAGAGGTCCCCAGGGGTCACAGCTAAGACCCCTAGCTTGCCCTTTGCGGCCCCTGGCCCTTCTTTCATGACCTTGCAACCTCTGCAACCCCTGGCCTCCGAGGTGGCAAAATCAGTGCTAAGCACACAGAGGCAGCTCCGTATTCCTTATTTTCTGCCCCATTTTCATTAAGGATTAATAATATTGTATATTTCACTATTAGTGTAATAAAAACAGAGCACACTTAGCTGGAATGGGATCTTTCTGGCAGCTGTGGTAAGTAAAAATGTTTTACTCAGAGCAGGCATTAAAATGATGCATCCATTTTACTCAATGGGCCTCCCTGTGCTTTGCTGCACTAGCGTCAAAATCTGACGCTATTGCAGCAAAGTGCCATGATAGCATAGAAAATGTTTTAGGACACTATTGCCCTAATGACCACCATGGTGCACTATGTAATATGTTACAAATACAAAACAACCATGGTGTTGTTAGGTGTGGCAGGGGTGATGCAAGAAAAGTGGCACATCTGGACTGATGCTCCACTTTCTCATAAATATGACCCTAAAAGTGAATATGATAAAAACATTCCATAATATATCAGCATTACGAAATATAAAGCATTCAATAAAATAGAAATAAAATTCTGTTATGTTCATAAAAATCGTCCACAAAGGACATGCCAATGGTGGATTATAAGCTAATACATGAGAAGTTTAAAAAATGCAATCAAATTCTAAAATACCTGTAAAACAAGGGTGAGGAGGTTACAATGAACCATATTTGTTTCTAACCCCAAGTGAAAGGCAAACAAAATTTCCCAAACCCTGGCAAATATTCTGGTTCTTCAGTCTTTGCAATCGCTGAAAAGCCTCCTTATGGGAGTTCAAAAGAGCAAAACATAGGGCACAGAAATCACTTTCGCATGCAAGGGGCAGAATACAATGAAGTGCATATTTATTTGAATGGTAGAGTTATTGCACTGGCATCTGGGCAGTTGTTAACCCCAGATAATGCTTCATTGAAATGCAACAATCAAGTGCATTAGGCTTGAACGTAGTCTAGTTAAATAAAACCTAAGGTTCCCATTCAGAAACCAGGAATAATAAGCCTCACACCCTTGTGACAAATTAATTGGATTATAAACATGGTTTACAGACAGTTTATCAAAGGCCGTCTGATGGGCTCTGCCTTGCCTATACTGAAACGTCTCTTTTACTCTGGAGATGGCCCTGAAGTCAATACTTGCCCGATTTTCAGCGTAATCCTGCAGGCCCAGCTCTCGAAATTAAATTTTTTATATATCTAATCCAGGATATGTTAAGAGCACTGTCCAGAGAAAGACTATTTTACAATATGTCCTTTGAGAATTGGGCACCAGCGTTCCCCCAGATCCTGAACCATAAAAGCAGTGATGCCGACTTTAACTTTTCCCCTACAGGTGTTAAGCCCAACTCTGAAAGACACATTAAAGCCAGACATGATTGGGGAGCGGCCAGCAGCCTAGGAGCAAATGTATTTTCTACTTGCTGGATTTGCCTGGGACCTTTATAGCCCCATAACCCTGTGCCATAGGTCGCCATAGAAATACATTTACCTGAAAGATTTCCCTCAATTCTTTAATCGGTTTGTGGCCCAACCTTCATTGGATTCATGGCTGATTCGTAATGTAAAGCAGTACATTTCCCATCAATTAGTTTAACTTTCATTTATTTTATATGCAGTTAACCGAAGGTGAAAACAGACAACAAAATGGATAATGTTTTTTCTTTTTAGCCAGGGCAGTCTCCAATCTCAATGACCCTACACCATAGTATTACATTTCCCACCCAGTATCTGTACTTAAAGTGCTGCATGCGAATGAAGACAGCCTTGAAACATTCCAGTTGCGCTTCCAGGCCATATTCATTTGCAAGCAATTGCAGATGCATTTGCACTCCACCTTACCCCCGGAATACAATCACGGGTGGGGGCATAATTTGAAGACCACAGCCTTATAGTGTGATAGAGTAATCTTCTAAAAACGACTCAAATTCAATACAAAGACTACTGTGTCACCATGTAAAAGAAAAATCATTTTAAGTCTAGGTACGATCCTGTGACAGGTAAGTACAAATGGATACGTAAGTACGCAGTTTGGGTTTACGGATTTTACTCTTTGTCTTCTCCAATAATTGTCTCTTCCTTTCTCTTATTTTTTCTATCTATACATATTTGTATGTCTGTAGACTGTATTCTTTCTTTTGTTCTTTCCTGTTCCTTATTTTGTTTTCTTTCTGGTTGCAGGTTGGCGCCTCAGGGATCCAGAAGATCGTCCACCAGGAGAGGGAGAGAAAAACAAGAAGCCCGTTTTAAAAGGTACGTTTGTCTAGGTATGGCTCTTTCCTGTCTGGCTTTTCTTTCCCTTTTTCTGTCTTCTTTCTTGTTTTTCCTGTGCCCTTTTCTCCGTGATTCTGTTAGTATCTAGATGGCTCTCCACTATTTCCTTTGTCTGATGCACTTCCTCTCTATCTTACTGCCTTTTAATATACCTTTTTTTAGTTTAATCTTATCTTTCTCTTAAATTAGTACTGTGTTTCCTTTCACCCAGTGCCTTTCCTTATTTATATTTTTCTCAGTGATTTTTCATGGGACTTTTAGTAAATACAAAGAAAAGTATTGCTCTCTTCTTTTGTGCCCCTTTTTAACCTTCCCTCCCCTTCCCCACTTCGTGCCTCATACTTGATGAGGCCACGTTCCTCCTGGAACGTGGCCAACTCCTTCGCGCGGTCTCCCCCTCAGTATTCTGGATGCGAGTTCCAATGTGGTGTTCCCTGCGGTCTGATCCCAATTTCCGTTGTTGTCGTCGTCTCTCTCCCGCTGCCTTCGTTCTCCTCCTTCGCGTCTCTGTCCTCCTCCTCCTCTGCGTCTCTGCCCTTCTCCTCCTCCACGTCTCCGACTTTCTTTTTCTCTGTGGCTCTGCTCACTTCCTCCACCATGTCTCCGACTTTCTCCTTTTCCGCGTCCCTCCTCATATCCTCCACAAACCCGTTTTCTTGCTGGTGTCTTCCTGTTTGTTGTGGCCTGCCCCCTGCTCCATAGAGCCGGCATGACGTAGAGGTTTGACCTCTACGCCGGCATGCTGAGAAGTATCCCCGGGGTACCTCCAGTCCAGCCTGGATCCTTGCACCCCATTGCAGATCCTTTGACACACAGTACATTGTGAAGATGATTTAGTAATATGAATTTTTAGATGCAACAATACATCCAATGTGTAAATGGATGTTTTACTTATTATTTTATTTTTAATTGGATCTCCAGTGTATACATGAGGAACAGTAGATGGTACCATTTAAATTCGGAAGCATGAGTGGCTGGACTAATGAAAGTTGGCTGCCCTACTGTGTGTGTCTGTAGGCAAACAATTCTCAAATCATGACATGTAATGTTAAAAAAACATAAAAATTACAAGAGTAACTATGACCCATGCAGATGTGCCTTTCTGGAGCAAGCGGCATGTCCTTGCCTTCTTTTTAAGTGCATCCAGGCAGAGCACCATCTCAGTCAGACTAAAATTTGTGCTAGGGACAATAGTAACACAACCCTTCATTATCACTAGGCTTTTTTTTAATGGTGATAAAAATAAATATGTCTGATATGATTCCTATATTTTAAAAATGTTCGTAAGCATTAGTAATAATGTTGAAAATATTTAGAGGCAGATTTAAGAGCCCCTCGCGCCACATTAGCATCATTTTTTTACGCTAATGTGGCCCAACGAAGCGAAAATCACCACGCCAAATTTACAAAGTGGCCCAATGCATGCATTACGCCACTTTGTGACCCTTTGTGCTACATTATGCCTGCGCCAGGCATAATGTATGCAAAGGGAGCGTTCCCCCGTTAGAGGGGCCGAAAAAAATGGCACATTTGTTCCAGCACTTTTAATACCGGCTCGGAGCAGGTGTTAAAAGGAGGCACATCCTTGTTTACAATGTGCCTCAATGGGCTTTGCAGGATTAGCGTCAACATTTTTGATAATAATCCTGCAAAGCTCCAAACTAGCATAAATAATGTTGATGTTAGTTCCTCTAACTTCTGCTAACGTGTCTGACCTTAATAAGTAAACTTACAAGGGGACGTGAATAGGTCAATGAACCTTTTGACTTGCAATTAAGATGTTCTTACCATAGATCAAGTACATAATCAATAATCAATACACTATATTCAATAATCATTAGTAATCAACAAAATCAATAATCCATGGAGTCAGTAATTATCACGCACCATGACCTTTCAGTCATAAATAACCACACCTTTTAGTAAAAGTTTAGAATGTTTATTTCCCTATATAAACAATGCTAAGGTCATGTAGATTAATCTCAAGATCAAATGAGACACATACAGAAACAACACTGGTTGTCCAACGCGGAGGAAGAAACGCAATCTAATCAAAGCTTGAACTACAACACATTCTGAGGTAATGGTGCAAATCAATAGCAAAGTCAGCTGCGTCAATGAAATGAAGTACATGAAGTTTAGCAGATAAATTCATCAAGCATTAGTCCCTGTTATTGTAGGTCATTAGTGAGAATCCTTAACTAAAATTAGATTAGCATCGGCATGTTGGGCTTCATGCAAAACAATTTAGTAACGCAGATTTGGAAAAACATCGGACTATGGCTCTATCAAAACAGCGCAGTTGGTACCTAGGAGGAAAAAGCAAATATGCATGATAATCACAATTCGGAAATACCTATCCTCAGAGTGGATCAGCAAAGCAGAATCAGTCTTCGTCCTAAGGACATCAGTCGATCAGCAAAGCATCAGGCTTCAGCATCAGAATTTTAATGGGCAAAGTCTTTAAGCATTAAAGTTAAGCACGTCTCTAGCCAAGACACATAAGAAAGTAATAGCCTTTCGTTCAGGAAAAATATGGGCAGTAAGCTGTCTTCTCTCAGAGTGAGCTCTCTTCCCTCTGTCCAGTGTCGTTAGGTTAAAGTCACCTAAACTACTCCCCAAATGCCTATTGGTCAGTTAATCGTATGTTCACACTCTGTCCAATAAAACTAAAATCTCAAATCTATGAATTCTAATATTACTCCATTCTCATATTGTTGATTGGTTTATCTAGCGATGTCCTCATCATCCGGCTTGTCAGGTAACAATATTGTTGCAGCTTCTAGTCTAGTCAGTACCTTCATTGTTCTTGTCCTGGGAAAGTCAGTCTCACACACATTACACATAAAATGTTGCATTAGCAAAAACATCATCTCCTAGCAGTTGGTTCACATGAAAAGCTTCCATTATGAGCAGATTTACACAATACAATAGGAATTCACAGTTTAACTTTGGAACATTAATTTGATTAAACGCTAGGAAATACAGCTTTTACATGAGGCCTGGCAAGTAGGCCAAGATACTCGCTAAGGCCTACAATTAATAAAGCTAAAGCTTAATTCTTAACCCTTAATATGACATATTACCACATTAGCCTAACATATATTCAGCATTTCATACTATCTAATCATTGATTAGTGCATTTCATTAACATTGGTGGCCATTCTTCGTAATCACATTTTCAAATGTGTGCAATATTTGTTTCTACGTTATTACTTTTTCTACATAAAGGTATTATTCAAAATACATAAACTCACATTAATAATTTTTATTAAGGCACTTGCGCTAGCAATCCCTCCTCAGATGACTAAATATGTCATCACATTAACTATTACCCACAAATTTTGCATCAGCTAAAATTTTTACAATTCAATTTCTTCATACTTTTGTTTCCCCCTTGAATTATCCCTGTAAAATGTTTCCCTTTTCTTTTCTCCCCTCCTCTGATTATTCTTTAACTTTTTCAATTTAATTATTTTGCATAACTTGCACAATCCCCATATTCCAATTAGACAAATCACAACAATTAATATCCCCTGTAATATTTTCAATAGAATCCCATTCCAAATTTTGTTGAGCCTATTTCCTACTGAAGCAAACCCTTGCCAACCTTTTCCCAAACACCTGGTTCTTTCAATTCTTTCAAATCAGCACTTACATAGTCAGATAACTAAGTAAGTCTCTTATCTCTTTACTGTTGTCTGGTATATACGAACAACAGTGCCTATAATTAATCATTCTACAGACTCCACCATCCTTTGCTAAAAGAATGTCTAAAGCAAAACAATTTTGAAGAGTCATAGCTCTATCGGCTGCTAATTCAGTATCTTATCATGAGTATGGCTCCTGAAAAATTTGTCAGCATGTGATCCACAATAGTAGACAACTTTCGAATCTTTATCGAATTCAGAATGACTCCTACTGAATGAATCACTGCTCCTAATATATCTCCCACTAAAGCAGAAGAGGACTCCCTCCTCTGTCTCTCATGATGTAATTCATTCACTTTCAGAAACTTTTTTAAATCCTCCATTTGATGAATCTTTGGGAAAACTATCCCCAAATAACATGTCCCATACCATCCTCTTGGAAGACGGTAATAAGCATTAAGTCCACAGATGTAGTAAATCTCTGGAATGGCAGGGTCCTGTCCATTCAAAATAAACGTCCATTTACTCTGAAACAAAAACACATGCCTACATTCACTCGTTCCCACAAATAAAGTGTCAGTGCGTGATTCAGGCCTATATATACAAAGTTTACCTACATGTTGTGCATCTAAAGCTAATTTCCCTGGCACTATAAGCATAATCATTCTCGTAAGTCCTTTTCTCTAAGCCTTTTTCTAATTTCTCTTTTAATGCATTTCTCCTATCATCTGTATGATCAAAGAAACTTTTTTCTAAAGCTATAAGCAAGCATGTCAAATAATTTCTGTGTGCATAAGCTATGCCAAACATCAATGTAGGTTCAAAGAAACCTCTAACTATTACTATGTCATTATCCTTAACTACTCCACTCCAATACCTAATTATAGGAACAAGCGAAAACACAGCATCGTAGTTTGACTAAAAGTACTGGATGTACTCCTGGTTATAAAATCGTGTTAGTAACAGACTACAACTTATCCCGTAGATTAAAGGCAGACTATGATAGGTGACTGCTTCCTCGATTAATGAAGGAATCTGCGTACACACGAAGCAATTCTTCACATCCATTGTCTCAACATAAACACTCAAAAAGCGATAGAAAACATAAGAAGAAAGTTCTCCCTGCACATTAGTATCCTCATGCAAATATTTCTCATCTAACCTAAACTTTTCTAATGCCGTTAGTGCAGTAGTTGTTTCAAAAGCAGAAGTATGGTTGGCTTCTCTTTTATCAAGAACAGACATACCCACAATCAAAACCACAAACAATATCCCACACATAATCGCCAAACAAATGCTCATATATTTACAGAGCCTAGCATCTTTACCTTGTTGACTAATGTTACTTATGATCTGTAAAGAATCAGAAAGCAGAAGAAAATCTGAAAAAACTTGCAGCAAAAATAAAAAATAGACAACGTTTCTTTCAGCAGTTCAGTTTCACTTCCAGGATCCCTTTGTCAAAATCGGTTAGCAGCTTGTCAAAATCAGGTTTCAAAAGTCAAATCAGATTATTAAAGTCAACACTTCAGTTCATTAGCTTCCTTCACAAGCCAAAATACTGACCCAGAACTTCTCTATCAAAACAAGAAGACATAAACTCTTGCTGCCATTCGTTCGTAGTTGCATACACCCATTCAGGACCCGCGTATCTTCAACTTGCTATTCTCTTTCTTTTCAGTTTTCGATCACCATTCAGCTCTCCTTCACTTAGATCTTCTCTTCTTGTTGTAGCTACTTCTTTCTCGATTGTTGGTTCAACAACCACTTCTTTCCCCTTTTCTATCTGTAACTCCGGCCACTTATCTCCTTTCAGAGGACCCTTTGTCAGTGTTCTCTTCAGAGTCAAACTTGAACCTTCTCCTTGTTCTGTGGGGTTTTCTCTTGACCGACCTACAACCAGTTCAGGAGAAGTCAGATCACATTGACTTTGATCAACCTCAACTCCTTCCCCTTCTGGGTCTGGCAATTGCTCTGTTTGTCTCTCAAGATCGTCTGCTTCTAGGAAAGCCCTCCTCTGACTAGGATCTCCTGCTGCTTCAGTTGAGATAGGCTCTCTGTCACCCTCCTGGAGGTCTTCTCCTTTGTCTCTCACAGGAGTGACTGAACAGTCCTCAACGAGCTCAGATCCGGGCTCAGTTCCCATTTGTTCTCCTTCCGGCCTTGAGACTTGTCTCACTGTTGTTGGTACTCGCAACAATGCTTCTCTATGATCCAGTGGCATGTCACTTTCTGTGTGTGACTTGCATGAATCCAGTTCGGAATTCCTGCACACTTCACATCTGTGGTAGTTGTCAATACTACCTGGTATGGTCTCTTCCAGCAAGGCTCCAAACACATCTTTCTCACTTTCTTTCAGATCACAAACCAGTCCCCAGCTCTCAGGTTGTGTCCTGGGTCATGGATACGTGGCAGTGTGGTGGCCTCCACCTGCTGAGAAAAAGAGCGGGCCACATCAGCCAGACCTTTGCAGTAATCCAACACCATATCATCTGTAATGTTGACAAGTCCATTTGCAGGCACCGCAGGCAACCTCATTGCTCTGCCCATGAGGATCTCATGCAGCGACAATCCTGTCTTCCTGTCAGGTGTGTTTCTCATTGACATCAATACTAAAGGCAATGTGTCAGGCCATTTCAAATTTGTGGACGCACACATCTTTGCAACTCTTGACTTTAACATACCATTCATCTGTTCCACGAGTCCTGATGCTTCGGGCGGTAACTGTAATGCAACTTCTGCTAAATGTTCAATGCTGCACACAGTAATATAATTACTTAATTGTTGAAGTGACTTCCCCTATCTGATTCTAAAGAGATTGGAAATCCAAAACGCGGTATCAGTTCCCTAAGCAGAAGTTTCGCTACTGTGAGACTATCATTTCTTCGTGTAGGGTACGCTTCAATCCAGTGACTAAAGATGCATACAACCACCAACCCATATCTCAAACCTCCACACCCAGGCATCTC